>NC_077222.1:5917312-6276258 GCF_024763615.1 Phlebotomus papatasi | reverse complement strand
AAATGTGGTATAGTAGCATGAAAAACAGCTAAAAATGAGAAGAATTTTTCTCAGTCCATTGCGATTGAGCCAGATTTTTCTCATCATATGGAAGTCATTATTTAGCGTAAACAGAGTGTGAGTGGTTTGAAGGCGAGATAGGCGGTAAAAAGGATCATAAATCATGATTTTACACTTGTTTCGGGGTGAAAAGTCATGTGGATGATGTTGCAGGAAGTCACTTTTTTTCTGATGGAAAGCTTATGGGTGGCAAGTGCGAAAATTACGCAATTTTTGGTAACGTTCGTGACGGAAATTGCTGAATTTTGAATGTGGTTGGAAAATGACAGTGAAATTGCACTTCAAGGCCAATCAGAAGCTGAGAATGGTGATTTTGCTGGAAGAAAAAGGTGCCCATTTCGGTGGGGGGTGAAAAAGCACGCGAATGAGCCATCTTGCTCGCACCCAGTGGCCCAGACGTTCCCCATTGCAGTTGAAGGTGCATGAGAGTGAAAAGCTCTGGCATTGGCAATGACAAATATTGCGACGATATGCAAACGCATGCGCAGGTGAAAAGTGAAAAAAAAAGGAAGCGGAATTGCTGAGGTTGGATTTTTTAGGGAGATGTTTACGGTTTGCTGGAAGTCAAGGTCCTAGTTCGAAAAGGGGGGATCTTTGGGAAAATTTAGGGTCCTAGGGTTGGTGGGTAGTAGGTGCTTGAGGGGTTTGGAAAGTATTGCTGGAAAAGCTGTTAGAAGAAGCCTAGGGGGTGAAAAGCCGGCTACGGGAGGGGTAGGCAATAAGGAAGCTGGCAAGGCGAAAGTTCAGAGGGGAAGACGATCCCTTCCCGACATCTTCGGGCAACGATGCACCACCACAGGCGAATAGCACGCGATTCCTTTCATTTTCATCGTCCACCAATCGTCATTTCAGGGCCACTTTCCCCTTCAATTTTCGCTGCGAGACCGGCTTTGGCATCAAATACACTCCATGTGCACAAGAGAGAGAGAAAGACAGATACAATGGAGTAGTAGTTGTATCCTAACCTCACCAATGCACAAATATCTTCAAATGAAAAACACTGTCGCGACACTATACGCGTATAGGGTTGGTATGTGTGTGGTAAGGGGATGAGTATGCGAGAGAGAGTAAAAACCGAAAATGATTTCATGCTTCCCATTCCGCCATGGAGCATATGTGTGAGTGATGCAAACACTCCTGCATCATCAGCTTTTCCCAGCCGTTCTTTATAACTACATATACATGTAGCTGCCGCAAAATTACTTCAGTTTCGTTTTCGCTTTTCGCCGTTCAGTTCAGTACAGAGCGAGTAGCGATAGTGATCGGTGCGCGTGTATTCTTTTCACATAACAAACAACTCTTATAGTAACTATATTTCATACAAAAAAAAAATAATACACAAATGAAGAGAAAGATAAAAAATTAAATGTATCATAAAATTCTAAAGAAAGTGTATAAAATTCTAAATGAACTCAGAACTACCAGTGGAAGTTGAATAAGAAACGGTTTCAGATTTAAAGGAAGATGAAAATCATATTTTAAGCGATTTTGACTGTACTTTGCTACATCCCAACAAGAGAAAATTGTCGCAAATGCCGGTACAAGTTATTCGCTGAAATCCAAAACTTCCTCAAAGTATCTGAACTCCTGAACAACTCAACTTTGAGTATTTTTGAGTTATTTGTGAGATGAAAACAGACAGAACATTTTCTAATAAATTTTCATAAAAAAATAAATAAAAAACAAAAGAAAGAAAATAATAGTGAATTTGTTGAAAAAAAAAGGCAAAATAATCAATATTTCCTTTTTTTTATAAAATATTTGATATGACGAAGGCGATTAGGCGTAGGAACAAAACAAAAATGAACTAAATAATGACTGTGACATTCAAAATATAGGAAAGCAAATTCTACCAATTTATTGAAATGTTCTCAGGAAAGTGTTTTTTGAGTGATTTTTGAACAGTAAATTCTAGTAAAAGAAAAAGTTGCCGTATTTGAAAAAATAAAAGTGAACTATAAATGATATATAGACTAATATATCCTCAATTTCTTAAATGTTTTGATATAAGACACTGATCTTTACCATTTATAAGTATAATATAGAAGTCACAAGTATAGTGTATTTGTAATTATAGATTTTTGTACTTTTATACGGTTTTGTACTTTTATATGTATAACAAACACTATCAACTTATTGTAAGAGACACTGTGTAAGAATATCCGTGCTGGACATTTATTTTTTGTGTGTGATTCTCCCTGAAGTGGTGAAGTACAGGCCTAGGTCTTATCACCCGGAGAACCAATTATAAGTGAGGACTAGGGAGGTTTGTTTTTTTTGGTGAGTGTTGTGTTAAGGACCCGCTACGAAAATAGCTACCCTAGCAGCTGCGTTCCACCCGCTCCAGCATCAGCACTATCCGCTGCTTGCTATGGCCCCGCGGAGGAACAACGGAGCCCACCACGCTTCAGTGGTTGAGATGCACAATCTCCTGGGCATGGACCCGGACAGTCTCGATGCAGTGCCCAATGGTAGCCCAGGGGCAAATTCAGACCCAACTTCAGCCCTCCGGTGCTGTGTGCCAACCGGGGAGTGCTTGAAGGCTGGGGCCCTGGACCTAGGGCTTATCAGTCCGGACGATATTCGCGAGTGTGTCCGTGTTGTGTGCAACAACGAACACTGCACTGCCGGTCAGTTTATGCATCGCGAGTGCTTTGAGACTTGGGAACAGGGGGTTTTGTCCTACCTGAAGTCTATCGGTAGGGCCCGGTCCTGGTCTGAACGTCAGCGTCAGCAGAACCTGTGGACCAAAAAGGGGTATGATTTGGTGTTTAAGGCTTGCTCCTGCAAGTGTGGCAGAGGGCACTTGAAGAAAGACCTCGATTGGGTGCCACCGGCAGCACCCGGTACCTTCGGTCGCAATGACGACGAAGCCAGTAAGAAAAAGAAGAAGCGCAATCGCAATCAAAAGCCTATTTTGCTAATCTCAACTGGCACGTCAAATGCCTACCATCCCAATAGCCAAATCAATGGCAATGGGATCTTGGCTACTCAGGAGATACGTGGTCGTACTGGATCACTATCATCCAGTAATGGATCCACTTCGCCTCCTGCTTCGGCATCCAGTGAGCTCAGTGTCTCACCAATTCACAATGGCAATTCCGGTGGGAAAAAGCAGAAATCCAAGATTGAGATCCACTCTGAACGGGTTCGGTAAGTAAAACCGCATTTTAGATACCCAAATTACGACCAAATCATCAATCTCCCTCTTCAAAGTCTCTATCTTGAACAACCATACGATATAACATGTGCAAATATTTTTCATCATATTGCTTTGGTCTAGAAGAGTATCACTAATTTTTTTTCATCCTAATACCCTTGATGGAATATCTTGATATACTTTTCCCCCTTGATATTTTGAAGAGAAAAATTGCGTCGGCTTCTGCGTACGCTTGAGTTTCCTTCATTTCTACCCTCATATTCAGGCATCGACAATCTCACAGCCTGTTCGGTAGGTCAAGGTGAATGAGAGGAAGGAAAGCCGAAAGTATAAATCCATGAGAGATAGAATAGGCAATTTCTTTCCCTTTTTCTTTGGTCTTCCCAAGGAAAGGTAGCATTTTCACGGCGCGTGTCTTGAAAATGACTAAAAACTAAATCCAAGACAGGGGTTTCCCCAATTATCAAACAAGGATTCTCTCTTACCTTTAGGGTTAAAATTGTCAAATCATTCATAATAATCACAGCCATAAGATGACTTGTGCTGGAAAAAAGCCTTTTAAATTAAAATCTTTGAATTCAGCATAAGGGAGAGAGACTTATAGTAGGTTTAGCACCCTTAGCACCCCAACCCAGAGACCTTGAAATTTAAATTACAAAAGGGGGCTTCCCTCGAAACCGAAGTGTCCTGAAATGAGGAAAATGCCGAATACTTCCCAACAAGTCTTCAAATTACTTATATTTAGGCGCACCCCCATTTTTGATTACCAGAGGGATATATACGAACGAAATACAGAGGGTAAACTTCGTTGGAGTTTCGTGACTCAGAGGGTGGATTTTTTTCCACTAAGAATGGAAAAATACAGTAGTGAAAAATAGGAAGTCATTTTAGTGGGATTTCGAGATGAAATTCCTCACGAATGCCGACAAATTCACCGGTATAAACTTCTTGAGAGTACCCAGGTTTACTTCACAGCCGGTCTTCCCCTTCGTGCTGATTACCTCACTTTGGAATGTGAGATAATTAGCAATTACAGCAGATAGTCACTTTATCGCATCGTGCCATGACGATCTGCCTGAGAATGAATCCATCTGTTCAGTTCCAAGTTCTCCTCCTCAAGAAGAAGACTGTGAGAGTGTTCTTTTCTCAGAATTCCTCTGTGTCTTCAGCCGGTATACTGCCACCAATTATAAATGCCGGCTGATCTATTTCCAGCTCATTCCCGGATTACGACACAATAACCTCTATGTCCTTGAATCCTGATGACATTATTTAGTTACAATCTCTGTGATCCTCCTCCGGCTAATACCTAAATGTGGCATCCCCAAGAATCTGAAATAGCATTCACAGTGATCTCTGTGCTGCGCTTCCATCAAAAGATTTGAGCTGAAAATAGATGGGTCTCCTTCAGAGGAACCTCCCTCCATGCCAATTGAAATTGCACGCAGAGTGCATTTGTGCAGATGAAATTGAGATTTGGCGTGCAAGAAGTGCACGAAGAAAAAGTTAAGAGAATTCTATTTGAAGGCTCACGGTCGATTCTCAGTGGTTTTTCTTCTTTCACTCTGATTTCTTCATTTTCACACACGCAGAAATATTTGTAATTCTGCTCTAATTGGATTTTATTTTTATTCTTTTTGCTTTTCCCTCAAACAAGAGGATTAAGATTAACCAATTTTCTATTTCAAGGGCTTCGCGGAGGGGCAAAAACTTCTTTGATGCGTGTTTAGTACAATGTTGCTCTATTCTTATTTGAAATGAACTAAGGAGGTTTGAATTTCGAAATGACTTGAGTTCTAACATGATATCTAACAAGATATTCTAGACATTGTTGACTCTAGGGAACACTACAGAAAACTTTTATAATTATACCTACTGGGAATATTTATGAATAGAAATTTGCAACATCATTTTCTTGAAGGAATATAAAATAAAACTTTAAGGTTAAACTTGGGATTTGAAGAAGCTAGAATGGTCAGCATGTTATACGGGCTTCAGACCTAAGACTTAGCCATCTGGCTTAACTTCTCTAATACCTAATCAGGCACGATTTTTTAGAAAATTGTTGTTTAGGATTGGATTATAAGGGCAAATGATTCATTATATTCTGAAAAATCAATAAAATTGCTTGTTATTTAGATTTTTGAGACCTTCGGGAACTATGCTAAACCTCCAGTCTGAAACCGGCATTACGGATTAGTTTAGGTTTGTACAACAACGAATTCCAGTAAATAACTAGAGGAGTTTTTACCGAAAACCGATAAGTAACCGTAGATACGGGTAATTTTGCACCCCTGCTTCTCTGACCGCGGTGTCACATATAAGATTAATATTAATATAAAAAAAAAGCCGGAAAGAGAAATGTATAGAATGCAAAGTTTCAAATGGAAAATCACGTGTGTAAGAAAGAGTACACTCTAGTGGAGTAATACGATGAGTAAAATATTACTCTTTGTATAATTGTTTTATAAATCGTATTACAAGCAATTCGAGCAATTTTCCATGCGTGCCAACTGTCATTCGGTCAGTTTTCGAGCGATTCTATTGCTGCCAACTTTGAACGCAGAGGGGAAATGCGAGAGAGAGGCAAGATAAAACACTTTCTATCTTCTTTTGCCATTCTCGCAGTTCAGAAAGTATTAATCTTAATATTAATCTTATATGTGACATGGTCATGAAGCTTTTTTTTTAAATTCTAGCACTTGAGGATGTCTTAAGTCCATAAGAGCGATTGATGATGATCTAAAGACTATCTTTAAATGCCAAAATTAAAGAAAAGCTTACTAAAATAGGGGTGCAATATTACCGTCACTGTGCGAAGTCACCCGTATCTACGGTAACCCTAGGTACATAAAAAGACTTTAAGAAAAAGCCCTGATTCACCGTTTCCATATCCCAGAAAATATCACCTATCACGAAAATCTGGACCTTCCATCATTTATTTAATTATTATTTAAAAAAAATATCAGTAAAATAAATAATGTAATATGAATTTGTTGTAACAAACAATAATTAACTAGAATTTTTGTCTATTGTGCAGAATTTTTGCTGCCTAAAATACAATAAAAAAACTAAGAAACATAAATTATTAAAATATGTAATTATTTTTAATTTAATTCTACTTTCAATTATGAATATATGTATTTTGTTTTTCACAAAAATATTTTTAATTTTTTTTAATTTTAATCAAAAAGTACTGTTGTAATAAAGGACGTACACGGTACAAAATTTTTCGATACATATTTGTTCCAAAAATTAGCTCGCACGCCGAAAATTTTTAGAACAAATTTTGCACCTTCTAGGAGAAACAAAAAGACACCCAATGTTAGTAATGAATTTGTTCAGAAAACCAAAATCGAAGCGAGAAAGATGCCAAATTTGTGGCATTTTTCGAGCTACAATTTTATAGTTTCACTTTTTTTTTAATTCGATATTCCCGAGATTCCCTTCCTCTCCTGCTGCCAACACTTGCATAGCGATGCTTCCATTAAATACTATGCTATCTCAGAATGACAACATTTCAGGAGAGCCATTTTAAGTTGGCGATTTTCTATGCTGCCTGTGCAAATTTTTTTCGAAAAAATGGAATATCTCGTTACCCGGACGTCGGATGACCACCAAATTATCACCAGTTGTAGATCTGGGTCCCAGGAACAATATATCTCTCGGAGTGATAAAACGTTAAGTCGACTTAGCATAGTATGGAATGGAGCCGTCGATATGATTTTGTAAAGCACGCGTATGTGTAAAACACTGTTAAGTTGACTTTTATTTGATGTTCCTTATAAACTTTCGCCACCGAAATCCATCTCGACTGAAGTATATGTCTTAACTGTTAAACGAAACGGGGAACTCTTTTAAATTACACAAAGTCGTTCCCGATAGTAGGAACAAAATGTCTATATTCGAGTCCAACTTTTAGGAACAAATTTATATAAAGCAATACCGATCCAAATTTGTAGATATTCCACCGTATCAAAACGGTTAAAAAAAACAATTTGAAGAAATAAATGTCTCTTGTAGGTAAAAATTCGTTCTAAAAAAAATTGTTCCAATATTTTGGTCAGTATCCAAAAGTCTTTACCATGTACTTTGAAGGAAGAAAAAAATCATCTACTAAACTAATACGATTTTAAAAGCTAAGGTGCCAATAGTAACTTTATGCCCTAGGATAGACTTACGGTTTAAGCCTAAAACAGGCTTAGTGGGAAACTGATGGTAAAGTAGTCTTATCAAGGTAAGCCTAGCGCGTAGGTCTGTCCAAGACATTAGTAAATTCAACGGAAAGATCAAAGTCATTTGTGTTTATAATTCCTAAATCGTTAACTGTCGTAGTTGCGGGTGACTTTCCCTTCCAGGGGTGACTTTACCACGTAACAAAGAATTTTTCTTAAAATAATTTTGCAGAACACTCAAAGTAAGGCATTATAAAGTGCAAATTCTTATAAACTGCTTATAGCGCTCTTAATACCACCCGTCCCACCCATACTGTGCGTCCGCCGCCGTCTCAGCGTTATTGGCCAGCCTCCAAAGCCAAACAGCGGAAATGTGTCTTCTTAGGCTGTATAATCATTTGTCGTAGCGATCTTTTCCTTACATACAATATGTTACCAGGCAGAGAAAGACTTGCGATTTTAATAGGGAACTATATGCTTACTAAAAGTAAAGTGACGCACTCTTAAAGGGTTAAAGAGCTCCTATAAAAATTTCAATACAAAAGTCTCATTATAAACCTTTCAAAATTTTATTAAAAGACTTGTTAAAGACTTGGTTCTATAAGGCGGTTATTTTGTTTCTTGCACACCCTGCTTTTCGTAAGCTTTTCTTTAATTTTCCCACTTAAGGATAATTTTGACTTATCGGACATGGCAGTTGGTATCGATCTACCATGTCCAATCTTAAGTGCTAGAATTAAAGAAAAGCTTACAAAATTATGGGATTGATACATCGAACCGAAGTGTTTTATATGTTTTTTTTAATCTACCTTATTCCTAATAACAACGATCTTAAACTCTATTTGGTATCAGTTTTATTGTTAATTATATAATTCTAAAATAATTATGCATATGAAATCTTTTTAATTTCCTTAACCAATATTAAAGATCATTTTCAGCATGGCTGCTATCACCTAATATTCTATTGACTAGTTTTATCATCGTAATAAACATAACTAAAATAGATCAAATAGCAGCCCAATATTCTAGTAAAGTTATAAAAGCAATTAGTTAAGTTAAGTATGGTTGCACGATATAGCTTCGCAATAAACTTCCTAATCAAGAAGTTCTCTACTTACTAATTCAATGATGGATGAATAATCGTTTCCACTGATGTGCTTACCCAAGAACAATTAATTAGTGAGTATCTTAGTACTGTTCATGTTGGAAATTCCAATGGTTATACCTTCGCGGAACGCACTGGATGCAGATAGAGACAGAGATCACTAAATCGCTGTGCGTGAAGCTTCTGCAAGATCATCGTGATATCATGCGACAGGCACTTCCCATCTATTTTGCGGTGCCCCCCAACAGATTAAAAGTAGTGAAGAAATTAGAGGCGGGTGTGATCTTGTTGTGTGATTAATTGAGTGCGTAGAGATTTTGCGATGAGGTATGCATGTTTTCTCACATGTGCCTGGGTGAGAAAGATTAGAACTTAGGGGTCTCGGACGAGATGAGAGTCTCGCCACAGTGACCGCATCCAGCATAATTCACCGCATGCAGCGACTGCATAATTTCGATTTCTTTGCGCGCTATTGAGCCATGCTTGTGCCCTTGAAAGAGGCAGCCACCGGTAGCACATATGCACCAAGTGCATGCATACAATTGCATCGCGCCATCGCGTAAATGGCCGCTAGTGCAGCGATGCATCTCTTATGAATCGCGAGGTATGAGTGAGAGGGTACCATGTGCAGACAGTGTCCCCTCTCACTCTTGACAGAGATTTGTGTGGGCTTTGCTGATGGCCGGAGTTGCGTCAAGGCCATGCTTGGCTGTGCATCCAGAATGCATTCACTAACATACATTCAGAAAACATTTCCCATCCCTGACGGCCCTTCCTCAAGACACCCATCTCTCCTTAGAAGATGCTCATCGTGTGGACCATGAGTTTACCAAATGGAAGATTTCTCAGTGCACTGCGAATAAGTCAGCGGCAATCTTCAAAATAACTTGTATCTTAACATCCTATCGCTATAATCGGGTTATGATATGACATGATACTGACAGAGGTTTCATTTAGCACATGATTGGTCTAGACAACTGGCGTATTAAGTGACTAAATAAAATAAAATATCGGAATTAATTAAAGAATATAACTTCTTTATCGGAAATATCAGTTTATGAAGGGGACGGGGGGGTTGCCGAAGACCGGAAGTCAATATCTCATCCCGTTTTGCTTTTATTCGAAAAAATAGACAGAATGTGACGTGACTTTTCTCTAAAGCTAGAATATTAAAATTTTGCGAAAATATCATACAAATTTGTCAGAAGAGCATTGATTAGGGATTAATGGGGCAGATTCAAACATGCATGACTTTCGAAAGTATAAAATTTTGGAATAATAAATTGATATTATGGGAAAGGTAGAAAAAAACAAACTGGACTTGAATATAGTTCATAAGTCTTTTGCAAATAAATCTTGAAAAAATTTCAGCTGTCCCAAATTGCCCCACGCTCCTTTTGAACTTTGAACACCTATGCTTATATAGGAAAAAAGTAGATTAATTACCGAGACAGTTTATTTCTATTGCAATGTAATCTTTACAACGTGCCTGTTTCGGAAAAATCTGCTGTTCGTAGATCGATCAGGAGCGCCTTCGTCGAAGTGTGGATGCCTCTTCCATGTTCCTGGAGTTTTTGGGCAAAGGCGGTGCATTTTTATTACGTTATATCACAGTGAAAATGTCTTTTTCTAGACGTTCAGATCTTTGCACCGTTTGGGTCTCGAACTCACAGCGCTGTGAGTCAAGGCAAAAGCCAACGCTCTTGCCTATTGCGCCACCGAGATCCCCAGTAGAGTAGGGGAGACTGGGGCAAGAAGTCACAAAACGTATATTTTATTTTTTTACGAGCGCTTCAAAAATTTCTAATTAGCGCAGTTTTATAGGAAATTTACCACTCTACAACTTTGTGAAAGTAATTTTCCTCTATTTTGTAAGCAAATACGTTTATTGAGCCGAATTCTAAAAGCTAATTTTGTGACCATTCTGAAAAATGCTGGGGCAAATAGTATCAGAGCATGGGATATTACCACATTTTGCTTCGCATCATTATGGGTTTACGTAAATTAGAAAAAAATACTTAGAGGACATAATTTCATAGAAAATTTATTCATCTAGACCTTTGTAAAACACCGTTTTCTCTATCTGAACGAGAAAAGCGTTTTTCAAGCTATTTTAGAAAAAATACACAAAAGACTACAAATCGTTTGACCAACCCAAAGAGCATTTTCTGACCAATTCGAAAATTTGACAAAATATTGTCGAAATACGCTCGACAGACTCAGAGATTTCGATTTAATTTCGTCGATTTGGCCAAATTTTGCTTATTGGGAATGCAAACAACAAGCGGCGAGACATGGTAATGGCGTTTCTTCTCGCCGTGAGACTTCAGAAATTTGCTTCGCTTTTTGTTACTTTTTGCTCTATACCTTTTGTTACTTTTTACCCCAAGTGGCAATTTTTAATAAAAAGATTTCTGGAGAGTAGAATATTTGAGAAATGCTAAAACGGATAGTGGATTCGTACTCAAGGAATCCAAATCATTTTGGAAATATTCCCAAGTGCATCAATTTTGGAAAATAAGTAGGTAATAATTGATATGTCTTGTAAGGAAAATATTTCAAAAACAGGGCTAAAAATTTCGATATTATTTATTTTCTAAATTACTTGTTCGAATTCTAAGAAACTTACGACATTGAAGAAGGTCTATGGAGGCTCTCTAGAAAAAATTTTGAGTCGCTATTTTTTTATATTGGAAGATATTGAATTTTGAATTTTTCGATTTGTGACTTTTTGCCCCAGTCTCCCCTAATGAAAAAAACGTCATTTTATTAGATACGATAAATAAATTCCAATATTTTGACCAAACTAAAAAGACTTCCCTGCCGAACAGGTGTTCCTGCTACCTTAGAACTCACTCAGGACCTATTTGATTTTACAAATACGGAAAGTTATAAGCTCACGGACCCCAGCCATTCATTACACATTTTTCAAGAAAAAGTGAACAAAGTGAAAGGTCGTAAAGATCACATCAGAGTGCTAAAATAAATAATTAAAATGAAAATCCCCAATTTACATTGCAAAAACAGCAATAATTTAGGATGGTTACGTACGCTTTAAGGGTTCGTCATGCAGTATTTGTTTATTGAATTTTTATTGCATAAGCATACAATGGATTTCCATTAAGATTTAATACCGACAGAGCTACCTCGAGATCAAGTTTATCACAAAGTATTTTTGCCTTCACTTTTTTGTAGCATCTCAGATGGAATACAATTAAAAAGCTCAATACACTCCAATGCGATAAAAAGCTGATAACTCTATAGCAATTATTGCAAGAAATTGAGTTTTCTATTGAAGATAATTTTCCTTGTGCTTTGAGCTTAAGGGAAATTATGGATGATGTCTTGGGTAAAAAAAGGGCAAAATGAAATATTGCAACAATTTTGCAGAAATATTTCGCAAGTAATAAATGAAAGTGGAGAAGATGGTTAATGGGGGAATGCTTTTTTTTTAGTATTCCTATCCTTCCACTTGATATATCCCATTGAAGTGAGAATTGCAGTGATGCAGAAGTGGCTTCAATGAACAAATCGGTTTGTTCATGTGTGACTCTCTCTCTCTGGTCGTTCAACGAGGCAGGAGAAAAACCGCAAAATTATTGAACATTGTCTGAAACAATTTACAGCCATTTGTACTTGTTAATAGCAAACGGCGCGATGCATTTTAACATACTGTATACATTTAAATTGTATAAAATGCACTTCATGCAAGTTGCAAATGCGGCAAATGTTTGCTCAAGGGCCACATCGCGACTTGTTGCAATTGTAGATTTTCGCTGGAGTACTATGAAGATATGGACAAGCAATTGCATATTGGGTTTATCTTTCTGGAAGTAATTAATTTTTGCAAAAATAAATGAGTATTTCGTCAAAAATTGGCAAGGAAAGAATAGCACATTTTCAGGGAGTATGAAATGTCAGTTGTAATTTAAATTTATTGCAGCCAGCACGAAATGTGGCCATCACATTGAATTTACCAAATTGACTTTCCAGTGCTCTTTTTGCCCTGGTTCACGAACACTCTCCCAAGTACTTTGGTGTCTCCGAAAAAAATTCTTCTCTATACTGAAACATTTTATTTTTGGGGCCAATATTCAACGGCCCGGCCCAGAGGCACTTGTTTTTTTTTCGGTTTAAAGTGAAAAAACTATATATATATACATGCAATATCAAGGAAGATGGCAAAAAATGACTATCGTGCTCCAACGGAAAAAGAAATTGCAGATGGTGCAATGTGCATTTTTGTCGTGACTCCGCAGCTGTGAAGACATCTCGGGACTAAGCGTGAGCGATGAGCCCCAAATGCGGGCCAAATTTGGCAGCCACAAACTTAAAACAATAATTAATTCGCTTCACCAAAGTGAACAAACTCGCGCGAAATGTGCGTAAAGGAAAGAACTAATTAAATTTTATTGATGGACACAATTTTACGAGTGTTGCATTTATTGCTCTCAAACATTTCACACAGCATTTTCAACCCTACTAAAAAAAGCATTTCTGTACCATTCCCTTCCCAAAGATGGTGTGAAAGGCGAATCATCCGAAGGGAGCTATCTCGAGATGCACTTTACATCACAAAAACCCAGACAATCCCACAAAATTTTACGGATTCCCTGAATATTCTCATTCCCATGAAAATACGAAACACTTAACACTTCAATTGCGATTTCATTATGAGGTTTTAACTGAAACTTTCTTTTACAATTTTAGCAATATTAACCCCAACACTTTTCGGTTTTCAATTAACAATTTTTGGGTATTTTGAGGTTTTGAGATTGATACATCTTCAAAAGAAACATTCTTATGTTGTTCAGAATATTTGCAATTTAACTGGCCAATATTCTTTACAAAGAATATTGTTAAAACCATTATCCGTAAATTTTCGTAATCGTACCGAAACGTACAAAATAATATTTCAATTTTCTAGCTGTTATAAATTAACCAATTTGCATCGGGCAATACTACTTCTAAATTGATCGCATAGCGCCACTATTAAGCTTAAATGTACAGTTTATTTCATTTATCCAAAATATAAACAGCATGAGGGAGACTGGGGCAAAAAGTAACAAATCGAAAATTTCAGAAGACACTGAGGCTTTAAATTTTTACCATAGCGATCATGAACCTCCTTAATCGTGTAAATACAAGAAACATAAACACAGAATATTGAAAAAATGAACCATTAAAATAAGGTATGTTAAGCATGCAACGTCCATGAAGGTATACTTATAGGATCGTCATCCCAAAATAAAATGATTTTTTTGACAATTATTCGTCGCTTACATTTTATTTTTTGCAAATTATTTTATTTTGAGGTTATTTTGAGGATCTAACCTTCATGGTCGATACTTGCTTCACTTACCTTATTAAACGTTGTTCTCAGAATATACATTTTATTTACAACATTATAAGTCATTGTACAAATGAGCAGTAACAAAAAATTGAAACAGTGATATTATCGTCCAAATTTTGGAAAAGGGAAAATAAGGGACTTTTTATTCAATATGCAACAATTTTAAATGTTAAATATAGAAATTGGACCCATTTTTGTAAAGATTAAAGTTTTTTACTGATCATAATTACATATTTTACTGCTCATTTTTAATTTTTTACTGCCCATTTTGATTTTTTACTGTTAGTTTGTTTTTTGCCATATCAGACTTGACCAATTTAATTAAAAAAATCAAAAAAAAAAGAAGAAATCTTTCTCCTGACCAATTTCTTTAGTACATGACCGTTCCCAAATGCTTCTGCATTATCGACTTTTCTTTGTGTTGGTTTCTGTCCCGACTGTTTTTCCCAGTCCTCGTCATGTTCAAAAACCACCAAACAGAAACAAGACAAAAAAACGATAATGCAGAAGCACTTGGGAACAGTCATTTACTAAAAACAATGTTCATTAGAAAGATTTTCCCTTTATCATTATTAAGCACGTCTTTCTCGTTAAGATGTTAAGATAGAGTAAAGTGGTCTTAGGTAAAGACCAAAATAAATAAATAAAACAAAATAAAATTTTATGGACAAAAGAAAAAGAATATTTAAAAAAAAATTGGTCATGTACAGGTACTTAACCGATTCATTACCGATTGCGACCGATGCAATCGGGTTGGAAATTTCATGAACTCTCCAAAAAATCCAAATTTAACCAAAATAGGCCCTCCAAAATGGTTTGACCTTTGACCTTCAAAATCCAATATAGAGATTTTTTATGTCATAGGTATGTTTGGACGAAGTGTTCACCTAGACCATCTCCAAAGCATATCCAAAAATAAAAGAAAACGTAGGAATCGTTTTCGAGAAAAATAAAAAAAAAACATGGTTCTGGAGGAACTGGAGGGGGTAGGGGGGGAATAAAAAAATCTAGAGATGTCGTTTTTTTTATTGGGGGTCACTGAAGACTGGGATTTGATATCTCTTAACATTTAAGCTCTAGGACGGTGACAAGTTAAAAAAAAGTCGATTATATAACTGCTCTCTCTTTCGGTTCGAGCAGTAAGATAATAATAATAACAAAATAAATAAAGTGTCCATTTTGTGACATTTTCCCCAGTCTTCCCTAGTTTTTACTGTACTAAAATGTTGCGTTTTGTATCATAAAAACGTTTCAAAGCAACAAACATTTCAACCATTCAAGAACTATAACGTTTGAAAGCAGATTCTGAAATATTATATTATTGAATAAAAAGATAGAGCACATTGTTTAAATTTTTAAACCATTTCTTCTTGTTTATTTTCTAATTTTTATATTAAACTGCAAGTTTTCGTAAGTTTTCGTAGGTATTCTTTATTATTTGTATTTTTTAATTTTTGAGAAAGTTTTTTCGTGTTTTTTTCCAATATTTTGGAATTTTTGACTTTGAAAATTTTTCTGAAAATTTTCATTTACATTTATTCGAAAAATTTCCTTCTTGATTCAGATAAATTGATAGATATAATTATTCAGCAACAATGTTTTAGAGGTATAAATCAATTAAAATGAGCGAGTTTATAATTTTATGTCCATCGCCGTCTTAGCTCTACTAGTAAATCCTATGGGAAAAACGGGGAAAACAAGTACTTAACAGTTTGTATTTAATTGTTTGTTTATGGTCAAAGAACATTACAACTTTATGGTTTTATAAACAACATAAGATTACCTTAAGGCCCAAATAGTCTCAAGCTCTCGTGAATATTTAGCCCGTAAAATTTATCGATTAAAGATCAGAGATATCGGATAAACAATATCTAATCCTTAATGCTCAACTCTCAGTATGTAAAACCCAAAATAGACATAGGGATCGACTTAGGGATCAGCCCGAAAAATGAGGATTGTTGTCGATACACTCACGGATCAGCCCATAATTTAGAGGATCAGGTTGATCTTCTAAATTCATGAGGTCTAGTGAAATTACGGGGATTAGGCGACATCAGCGCCAGTGCTAAAAATAAAAATCTTCAGTTTGAGAGTTTTTGGGTACTTTTCGAAATGTCAATTGGGTGAAAAAACATGGAGAGTAATGATACGCAATACCGCAAGATCTTAAAATGCATTAAGATTGGAGTAAAGACAAGATCAGAGTACTCCATACTGTACGAAAAATCCATTGATGTTGCACTTAAGAAGCCTTTCAGCAATCAAAGTGTGGAGATTTAATAGAAATTTACGCTGAAAACGCTAATCCTTGATCCTAAATCCTCAGTGTATGATAGTTTGGGCTGATCCTTTACCGCCAAAATTTACAAGCTGAGTATTCTCTAGGATCAGCCTGTGTCTATTTTCGACATAAGGGCCTTGACAGACTTGAGGATTTGCCGACAGACGGTGTAGCGTAATTATATTCGACATAATGGTTAAACTTTATTTCCATCATTTTCCACTAAATCGTCTCTCGGCTTAAGTCGTAAGTGTATCTAGGGTATAATAGTCGAAACCAAGTATTCTCAAGAATTAGCCTGAGTCTATTTGAGGGTTTAACAACATCGTGTGATCACTAGAACTAAATTTTTCTCACTGCGTATAATACAGAGGAAAATTTTAGGCAATAATTTGTAAAGTGACTATCTTTGAAGTAATATTCTGAATGATATTTTTCAGCTTATTTTGAAAGAAGGTATAATTAAGTTGAACTCAAGTGTACTAATAAATATACAATACTTCCTCTTAATCTTCAATTCACAACCACGAGATTATTCCTGTCAAGAAGTGGAAAATTTATGAAAATTTCTAAACACTCCGTAATTCACCATCCTAAATGTTTCTTTACACTTGTTTTCGCAAAGAACCTGTCTTCTTGGTGCTTTCCCAATTGCCAATTGCTCAATTGCTGCAAAATTTATTTTCAATTAAACTTGAGCACACAATAAAGTGGCTGTCTGAAACTTCAACGTGAGCTTTTGCGCTCTCTCGAGAGCTTACGGCAAATATTAAATATTTTCAGAATTGTCTGCTGTATTGAGATGATGTTATTTTTATAAACTGACAAAATGCGTGGGGGAATGATTACAAAATTCAAGTCAAGAGTATTAAAATTTATGTAACTTCAATAATATAGTGAAACAAGAGACAGTGAAAATGTTGAAAAGGAGATTATTTCTTCTGCCTTCTCTTGTTTTTCCATCTTTCTTGCCAAAGGAGAATGGTGGTTTTATTAAAATTATTGTATCGATTGAAGTTTTTTGGTGGCAAATCTCCGTGGGCAGCACAAGAACTGGTTCTTCAACCTTTTATATCATTTTATAAATGCTATTTTAGCAACATATTTCCCGCCTCAATATTTGCACATTGTGGTGTATGGCAAAGGTTGAAAATTCACACGGACATAGTAAATCAGTTTAATACTAGAATGTGGAGAAAAAAAAGAGAAAACATTTCTCCTTTATAGTGAGAATATTGTGACAATGTTTGGTAAAATGGTATTTTCACAAACTTGTCGAAATAGAATTTAAAATTGAATTTATCGATAGAAGTTGAAGCAGAAATTGTTTGCTGGGGGTTTGGTAAGATAGGGAAGGACTCCTTGTTACCCCAACAGTGATGAGAATAACTTTTCCCAGAGTCCTTTAGGGTGTTTTTCCACAGCACGAAGGGAATTTCCTGCCAACAACATCAATTCGCTAAATTTGGTCAAAATACAATTTTCCCTCCCAGCACCTTCTTTCCTTCATATGCACAAACATATTGATTGATATCTCCTACACTCACGCAGAGATTGTGAATTTTCGTGTTGGCGTTAAATGTTAAAGGGTTGGATGTCAATGCTAAAGAGTTATCAATTCTTTTGCTGTACATGTTGTGTGAATAACACATTCTTATATATCTTGTAAATTTCTGACACTCCCTATCCTGTGATTAAATATTTAACTCTTTATTAGTGAAAATGTAGAATGTCGCCAGTGTAAATAATTATAATTATCACCTCTTTCATTGCACTTAACTCACAATCAAGTTGACTCAACCAGGCGTCTCCATCTCAGTCTTATCAAATTATACTTGAATTTTGGGGAATTTTGTATGTGTATTAGAAATTATAAATTTCTACAGAATTCTTGAAATTTTCAAGAATATTACAGAGGGTTTTTGAAGTATTTCAGCCTGATTTTATAATATCCCAAAGGAATACAAATTGTAATTGAACTATACTAAACTTTTCAGTTTAGTTCTTGGATATGGCAATATCTATAATTGCAGAAATTGATAGCTCAGAGAAAGCTTGAAATTGCACAAAAAGAATATGAAACCGAGAATTAATTATTGTTTTTTAGTCTTAGGATATATATGTAAATGTTAAATTTATAGCATTCTGATTGAAACAAATTATTATATAGATATTATTTCTATTTAACGTTTCCTTGCCAAGATTCCTAAACTTTTTTCAAGGGGGAGATATTTGGGTGAAAATGTGTACACTACTTTCAGACACTTCCACAATTTGTATGGAAGAAGCCTTCGCACTTCCAAAACTTTGCACCACTCTCTAAAATAATGCAATACTTCCAGCACTTCTTGCACTTCATGCACTTCTCATACTTAGAAATCAGTATTTTTTTTTAATCTGATGAATAATCTAATTAGGAAAACTTTTAAAAAATCTCAAGAAATTAATTTTCACACATATTTATAAAATCTTTCTCATATTTTGATTTTCCAGCTACAGATGAAGGGGTATCAACATATTTTGAATTTTTCCTAATAGACTAGTAAAGCTACTTTTGGAAAATAGAGTATCTAAAAAACGTAATTTCGTTTGTAATTATTGAAACTGTGCTGAAAAATCTGCAAGAGTCTAAAAGTACGAGTGTAACAACTAACTCAGCACTTCACACGTATCTTCACTTTTTATTAAGCTTGATTCTCTTCCTGGTTTCATAATCCTTTAAAATTAAAAGGGACGGTTTTTGATGATTGGCGTATTAATTAATAACAATTTTCTTAGAAACTGTAAGAGAAAACTGGTTCTGCAGATTAAATATGAACCAACATAATGCATTTTTGGTTTACTTAAATGATTTAGTTAAAAATATTTGCTAAAATGCAGCGAATAATTTTCAAAAATTATTTCGGGCTTCCGATACGCCGGATAGTCTCTCGATCTGAGGAACACTGACGATCGCTGGTACTAGGAATCAGGAGAAAAATGCCCACATTTATAAAGTTCCCGTTATACCGTAAAGTGAAAAAATGTGGTACGCATGTAACGAGCTTTTAAACACATCCAAGCTTTTCTAAATAGCGTATTACGATATAATTATTGTTTTCCATCATTTTACCCACTTATACAATTGTTATTAGACCTTTTCAAGAGTAGTCTAATATAAAATATTACAAACGCATCTTTTCGTCCTTCATTTGGTAAAAGTCCTTAACAGCATAAATCGACTTCTTTGAAGAATTCTTTTGGCATGATGAGATGTGATACACTAAATAAAACCTTTCCAGTATATGCAAAAAGGTGAACAAAAATGGTGGAGGTGACCTATGGCACACCCCTTAAGGACATTGGCGAAAAAGTCCCACCAATTTATGCGATCATCCTTATACATTTACAATAACTTAGAAAAAAAATTATATCAAATTTATTCAAAGTTAACTGCAAAATTAAAACACAATTAAGCTATAATAAATTTGTGTGTATTTGCTCTATTTATTGTCATAATCGAACTTAACAATTTCAACAAACCTTTTCAGTTTGTCGCTCGAATTAAAGATCTTAACTAAAAGTAACATACTCTGAAAGAAACGTAATTAGACAAAAAAAAATTTTGGCACTCCCATTTCCAAAGACTTCCAAGCACTTCATTTTCACCTGTACACCACTTCCGACCCTCTCCCCCTTGCTTTTTTTATTCTCTAAATTATTTAAAATCGTATTCTTACTTTTGACTTGTTTGAATAACCTTTTTAGGTTATTTAATAAAATTCTGAAAATCATTTTTAAGAAGTATTTGATTTAAAGGGTAAAGTGATACAAGTTGGACATGCCTTTTTTTCTTGATAAATACAGTAGAAAATTTGTTTTTAAGCACAAGGAACCAAATTATAAAACTAAAGCATTACAAATATAAAAATAAAAATGAAGTACTAAATTTATCAAGACAAAAAGCCCTGTCCAAATTGTACAACTTTACCCTACTTTTTGTTTTTTTTTTAAATTTCAAATTAGTACTTAATTAATCAAATATACGTCTATGTCGTTAAGATAAACCTATAAACATTAAATATTATTGTTAATTTTAATTTATTTTATGATCCTCAATTTATCATAATTTTAAAAACTCTTTAGTCAAATGATAGGAAAATCCGAACCTAATTTTACCAATAATTACACTGAGAAAAAAAGAGGCTGCGATTAACATTTTTTCGTCATAACCTTAACACTTTTTGGGTGTAAAAATATATCAACATTTTTTAATGTTACTTTTACACCTTTTAAGGGTAAAATCAACATGAAAGAAGGATTACTTTAACCCATAATACACCTAAAAAGGATAATATTTACACCGTTTTCGGATCAATACTGCAGGGTAAAATTATCATTTCCGGAATGTTATTTTGACTTTTCCGGATTTCTCTCACTCAGTGTACATTAAACAGTGTGACGTAAGGGAGCGCTTTCAGGCTTCGCACAAACTCTGGATTCGAACATTTCATATTTTTCCCATGTTCCTTTAATGAATCTAACTCATTTTTTTTCAGGAAATGTGTGACTTAAGACTAATTTTTAAAATATATTGCCGAAGTGTCCAAGACAAAGTTGTGTGCGAAGCCTAACAGCCTTTCCCTAGTTACTTATTTTATGTTAGTTAGAAGGAATATTCAGAAAAGCAGGTACCCGTCCCTGGTTTCTCTATTTCCTTAATTCCAATTTTTTCAGTTCTTTTTTAATATTTTTTTTAATACTTAATTGTTTATTATATTTTTTCTTTATTTACAAATATAAGAAGGATGACCTTAATTTTGTGAATTGAAATGAACATTAAACCCTACGCGTTAAAATATTTATTAATGATTATAATATAATTTGCACTCAAAAGCTCTAAAAGAAAATTTAATTTGCTAGTTTGTCATCGTTCCATTTACCATTCGATTTTTTATTAGTTAAGGTGAATAAGAGGACTTACTATTGGATAAGAACCTTTCATGTCATTTTTTATGGATTGGTCATATGAATCACTTCTTGTCATATGAATCATTAGAATATCGATGGTAATAATAAAAAGAAGTAAAAGAAATTGAATAAAATAATAATTCTAGTAATAAATCAAAGTAATATTTTTATAGTTTGCAAAACAGTTGTGAATTGAAAATCGAAATTTCAATGTTAAGCAATTTGTGTGGCCCACGATCCTTGCGACAGTGCTCAAGTACAGGTAAATTGACTTCTTAAGTATATTTGATGAAATATTCCTCGAAAACTTTCAAATTCGCCTAAGCTGCAGTATTACCCTAAATTTTACGCTTTTATTGTACCACCAACTCCGTATGCAAATGCAGTCATTTCATATTTGTCGCGTACGCTAAAATGCGAAGGATTCTCTGTGCCCATTAAAACCTCCATAGCACCTGGATGGGTGGGAGTCATGTGGGAATTGGTGGTGAGACAAAATGAGACCATAAGTGGCTTCAAAGAGGCGTGAGAAGGATATTTGATATTAGAGAGAGTCACTCCAGTAAATGTAAATTCATGGGAAATAATTAAAATTTTATGATGATTATGTTCTCTTGGCATTGCAATGCATCGCAAGAGGTGTGTGCGCGCCTTTTAGTGCCATCATCCGAGTGAAAATGATTAAAGTATGGTGAAAGTGTTCTTGCCGGCTTCACACAGAATCTACCCACCTGACTGCACATTAATTCCACTGAGACCGACTTCTGATGACGCTGAAGAGACTCCTTTGAGAGTGTTTAAAATATTACTGAAAGTCAGTGACGATGAAATGCTCTGGCATGGAATGGTGCAATTCAACAAGGACTCGGTGTTTGATGTGCAATTAACAGTCAAAGCAACACTTAAAAAATTGCAAAAAGCCTTTTTGTTATAATTGTTAAAGTCCTCCGCACAAAAGATTGCTTTTTGAGTTTCTTTGTTGAGAAAGTAACAACAGGAAGATGCCACAAGTGCTATTTTCTTTTAACTCCATTCTCCCCATAACTCTGTTTTCCCAACGCATGTTATCTATTAATGCCCGCTCAAATTAACACATTAATATCTGCTACAATTTGCACAATGCATTAAAAAAAAAAAGAATTTTATGGGGTTTGTTATCAAAATCTCAACACTGCTGCCTTTATTTTTACCAAAAGTACTTCCTCCTGAAAACATGTTCTTTCTTCCCATTATGCCATTTTCCCCCCAAAACCAGTGACATAATAGTGGTGTAATAAAATAAATAGAGCACAAAATTAACGAAAAAAACAATGGCAATGTCAGAGAATAGCACCTTCATGGGTAAGAATACTCTTTTTTTTTTGTTTTGAGGGAAACAAAATAAAATGAGGAAAAAATAAAATAACATAAAATATTGCAATTAAAATGAGAAAGAATTAACATATCAAGCCATACAGAGACCTAATGAATAAAACAAGTCGTTCCAACTCACTGAAATTCACATTATCACCGCCAAAATTACAATTAATTCAAGGCCGCGAAAGGAATGTTTTCAATTTTTGAATTTTCATCGATGTTTGCCCAAAATGTTAGCATTTCGTCGTTTGTATTTGCAACTGTTCTAACTGAATTCTGATTATTATTCAGGAGATGATATTTTTTAGTATACAACAATATTCTGCTGACTTGAGGTATGGGGAATCAAGTTTAATTGCTCAAGTACGTATGTAAGGTAACTAAAGTAGGGGTCATCAGGTTAAGAAAAATGCACCGTAATCTAGAGAGGAATGATAAGTTTTCGACACTATCGAATCGACAGTGTCGATAAATCTGTATCTCGTAGATTAACCCATTCAGTCAATGTACCAGAAATACTTGAGATAGAATGTTCATATTTTGGGATTAGTTTCCTACAGATTAATAGATGATTTTTTTCAAAAAATATTTTTTTTAACTATTATGGGGGCGCGGGGAGCTTGTGTCAAACACACGTCTTAACGGTCACTGAATTTAAATTCTGTGGATTAATTCATTACAAACTCTATTGCTTTAGATAGAGTAACCATCCAAGAAAACAAATTGGCAACTAGAATTCAAATCAGGAAAAGGAAAGAGGCAAATTTTAATAAATTCGACGGGATGTCGAATTTTCCGTCTGCCATTTTGAACAAAAATTTTGTATGACCTTCCGCTAGGCAAGAAAACAATAACAAAATGTATTTTCATCTCTGTCGGAGTATTTTTTCCAAGTAATTGAAGAACTAAAGTTACTAAAAATCTATTCCCGACAGCAATTCGAGTATCAGTTGCCCAGGAATAAATCATCTTAAATCACTCAATTTGCGTATGATGTATAATACCATGGTAAGGAATGGGTTAAGTGAATGTCGCCTTTTCACGCTTTGTTTGGCCATTCATTGTGACATTATTAAAAAAATGTGACTGTTTATAAATATCTATTTCAGTTACAGGAAGTCGTTCTATCGTTTAAATTTCTCAGAATTGACAGTCGATAGTATCGAAAATAAGTTATCATGTCACTCCTGCTTTGTGACCTTTGAAAAATATCTAATTTAGTTACAAAAAGTGCAGCTATTGAAACAGAATCGACAGTCGATACTATCGATAAAAAAGTTATCATGTCACCCCTGTTTAAATTTAAAACAAAGCTCTGTACACAGCAAAATCCATTGCGTAAAATAGTTTGTAAATGTTTGTGAAGTTACAAAATGTTCGTAAACTGTATGATCCACTAAAAAGTTCGTAAAAGTTTTTTTTTACTTTTTCACAAACATTTGTTCGTACATTTTTATATGGCAAAACTCTACGAATAAATGACAAATTTTTACGAACATTTTTCAGTATTTTACGAACATTTACAAACATGTTTCGAAAAGAACGAAAATGAGCGACAGGTGATTATGAATATCATCATGGATAATGTTTGCAAAAAATGTACAAACTTTTACGAACTTTTTAATGAGTTGTACGATTTATAAGCATTTCGTAACTTCTCTTGGGTATTTACAAACATTTACGAACAATTAACAAAATATTTTGTTCCGTGTATATCAATTTTTTCTTGTTTTTGAATATTCCAATTTAAACTTTATTGAATAGTTAATTTTCTTAAAATGTCGACAAAAAAAATGATTTTGTAGATTAAATGTGAACAAATACAACATTATGTTGCGTAAGGTACATAATTGGTTAAACGTACTAAATTTTAAGAATCATTTTATCTTGTACAGACGATCGTAAACAAGCCTGACAATCCGATATGCACTGGTGATATGAGCTCTTCTAACAAATTGTCATTTTTACCATCTTCTGCAGTTTAAAAGAACTATTATCCTTTTAAGGACCTTCAGTTTTTTTCTTCAGAAAGAATAAAGTCAGTTAAATATAATCGAAATGATCTTTTAAGTATAAAAACAACAAAAACAGCTTTGTGAGTCCAGACGTTGAAAGAATTTTAAACAAATTAATGGATAATTTTATATACGATGAGATATCACCAATAAAATTAGTCTTAGAAACTGGACAATTATGATTATTCAATAATTTGTGAAATGACCTTGGCCTTGACCTTGACTGATGCTAAAATTGAAAAATTGAATTTCATTATACTTTCAGTCGTTGAAAGATTTTAAATGAAAGAAAATTGAAAACTCTGATTTTATCAAGAGTCTGCGTAACCAAAGCTTCTCATCCAAACTCCCATAAGAATTTCTACAATAAATGCAACGAAAAAGCTTTGTGCGATGCCCATAACATAGAAATTTTTAAAATTTTCCTCTTTACTTTTTCCTATTCTATTTGAAAGCAAACAAAAGACCAATTATGAATACCGCAGAATTGAATGAGTTGAAACTTATCAGAATTCCCGTATCTCCGAGGCAACAATGTACTAATTTTAAAAAATATACATTTGATTCTTCTCTGACAGAGCGACAATCTCGCATTCGCCAAATTTATTTATTTTTTGGCTATTTTTGACTAAAGGTCACCATGTCACATTTACTTATCCAGTCGCATTTGACATGAGAAAATGGTAATTTTGTAAAGTGGCATTGTGGAAAAAAAGAGGTATATAGAAGCCACAAAAATGCGATGATGAAACATCAATTTTTTGACACGTTTCATTTGCTTTTCTTGCGGACGATGGAAGAAAATTAGTTCCAAAAATTCTTTCACGATGCTTCTTTTTTTGGACATCTCAATGGTATTTTTCTCAGTTTGTATCTCATCAAGTCCATTTACTTTCAAATATTTGCAATTGGCTAGAGACTTCTTTTAAAAATTTTCATGGGAAGTGATTTTTGGGAAACTTTGAATATATGTGACTTATGCAATCAGCAGAGCTTTGCCCAACCCCTTAACACTTATCGTGTTATGAAGCTTTTATTTATTCGTTCTTAGTGCTGACAACTCACTGATATAAGTTAATAAACATTTCAAATGTGAATTGCTCATGGAGTTATCACTTCAGATCCATTACCGGAATTTTTATTTATTTTTTATTGTAAAAGAAATGTAAGCAAAGGGGTCAATATCAGAGGTTTTTTGAGAGATAAATACCCTATAAATAAACGAATAAATGAGAATTTTTGTAAATATGTAGATCATAAAGTAGGTTGTTACCAAGGAGTGCAAAATTAATAAAAGTGTTTAATATTAAACCTTTGAAAAATATAAAAAAAACAAGTATTAAAAAATGTAGTCAATACGACGGCGATGGACGTTTATTTCCGAGTAATATCTAGAAAAAAGTACCCAGTTTTTAAAAGAGGAAGAGCTTCTCGGTTTTAAAAATATTGTGTTATTTGAATAAATATATATTATTAATAATTACAAAAATTACATAATTACCTATGGTCATGAGATTTGGGTAATGACCGAAAGGGTAAGATCGCGAGTACAAGCTGCCGAGATGAGGTACCTTCGAGCGGTTAAGGGAATCACTCGTAGAGATCGAGTGAGGAATGTGGCCGTTCGTGAGGAACTAAGAGTCGAGGAGCTGCTTCTTCGGGTTGAGAGATCACAACTTCGATGGTATGGACATGTTCAACGCATGAATGAAGAAAGATTCCCCAGAAAAGCTATGCAAGCCATTGTGAGGAGACCTCGGCCTCGAGGCAGACCTAGGACAAGGTGGCTGAATCAAATTCAGAATCTTGCCTTGGAACGCCTCGGGATCGAACCCGAACATCTTCCTGAAGTGGCGGAGGACCGACAGGCGTGGGCTGCTAGATTGGATGTCATGGGCCCGCGACCCCAATAGGGATAAGCGGTTGAAAATGAAATGAAAAAAAAAGAATGAATAAAAAATAAATATTTTGCATTCTCATGTAAAGAGATGACAAAGCGTCCCAGCTTTGCGGAATGCTCGAACTCACGAGATAAAGCTCTCCGTGAATTTCGCATGATCTTTTGATGCTTACTGCTCTACTAGAGATCAAATTCATTCATAATAACAAAAGCATTTGAAAATAAATAATAATAGGTTCTTAACCGATTCATTACCGATGAAGACCGATGCCCCCGGAATTTTCCTTCCAAAAATTCAAATTTAATCAAATCAATAATTCAAAATGACGAATTTTCCTGTCATAGGTATGTTTGGACTAAATGTTCGCCTGGACTACCTCTAAAATATATCCGAAAATCATTATTAAAAGCTTAGCCAATTCTGATAAAAATCGAAAAAACATGGTCTTAGGGGATGTTAATTATAGGGGATGTAAAATTATTCAAAGACCGGTACTTAACCGGTTCATTACCGATGAATACCGATGCACAGGTTTTAGAATTTCAATACCTTGCCAAAAAATACAAATTTAACCAAATCGGTTGAAACATGGGCCCTCCAAAATGGTTGACCTTTTTCTTTAAATTATTTAAAATGGCGAATTTTCCGATCGTAGGTATGTTTGGACGAAATGTTCGCCTGGACTACCTCTAAAACTCATTGAAAATCATTGAGAAAGATTAAGCCAATTTTGAGAAAAACCAAAAAATATGGTTTTTAGGGGTTAGTTAGGGGGTGGTCGGAAAGAAAAAAAATCGTCTGCGATATTGTTTTTATTTGGGGATCATCGAAGACCAGAAGTCGATATCTCTTACCGTTTAAGCTCCAGGACGGCGAGAAGTCGAAAAAAAAGACGATTACATAACTGCTATCCCTCTCTCTCTGAGTTCGAGCAGTAATAAACCGTAAACCGTTATTGCAAGTTTTAGATTCTTTCTTAGAATTTAGACAAAATGAGGAAAGTCATTTCTAGAAAAGCATAAAATTCTTAATTTACATAAAACAAGAAGCATAGAACGAAATATATTTTGTAAAATAAATTATTCAATAGACTTTTGATGGGTAAAGTTGCATAACTTCCTCAATTCCGTTTTAGATATCTACCCCCGGATCATATATCAGTGTTCTTTTCATCGCTCTTAATTTTAGTGTTTTTAAATAATGCAATTATGCACATTAAAGCAAATTAGATAAAATGTCGAGGATAAACAGGTGATTTGATACCATTGGTACCAAACCCCCGGCTTGGATACAGCATCTGTGAGTCAAATGTGATCTCGATGTTTTGTTATTTTATTTACGGAATTGGGGATCACGTTGCAGAAATTTGCACAGGTCATCTAAAATTATGAAAATGATATGCATAATGGGATCTCGAGTTTTTTTTTTTTGGAGGTCAAATTGATGAAACAGTCAATTCAACTTGGGCATTTTATTAAATAAATATTTTATTGGTGCTTGTTAATACTCATAAATCGTGCTGACCTCACGGAACCCGCACAAAGTTACGCGCGAAATGAGTGATTTGATTGTTTATGGCTTCATATACATATCATTAATTCAATTTAATCCCCTTTTCTGGGCACACACAGATAATTAACATAAAACAACAATGGCGCGAAAATAAAACACCATAATCGAGATTACACACCTTTGCTGAGAGAGTCACTTGCAAGGGAAGAATGATACTCTTTGTCCAACCTTCTCGTGAGTGTTGCTTTATTTTAGAATTTTGGTTGGAAAAACAAAACAAATAAAAAAAAAATAAAGCAAAACTTCATTTGAGTATCTCTAACTTTTTTCACGCTTTGTCCTCTCATGTGGCAATATTCAAAAACATACACAGAGTGCGCGAAAATTGCGAATTACGTAACAATTTTTTAACGCCATTTATTAATTAAGACCAGAATTTTATTGCTATTGTGCTGGATACACTATTATAATATGTACAATTTTTTAATGAATGACTCCAACACTACAAACCAATTTTAACCTTGCTGCCGGGTAAAGCGTGAAGACTACGATATTACCTCTTACTTGCACACTTGTGCTTAATTGTCTTCAACAATGCGAGACTTGTTCCACTGGCTTCTATTGGGCCTACCGAAAAAAAATAATATAGTATATGATACAATAACACTATTAAAATGAATGAGGTGTACATAACCCGTGTTATATATAAAGATAAAACTTGAAAAAGTAAGATTTTTCATTATTGTCAAATTTGAATTCAAATTACTTAAAATTACAAAGTGATCACTTTAAGACTTGTACGTCAATCCATTAGAACTTGACGAATTTTCTGAAGATTCTTATGCATTTTTTGTACAAAAAGAATTTCGCTGTCATAACTGATCTAATCCGGTTACAACATGCTTGGTTATTGAGAAGTACGAACCTCAAAAGAATTTTACATTTGATCTTGAAAAACCTATAAAAGTAATAATTCAAGGGCATAAAGTTATACAGATGAAATATCCAACTGAGTATCTTTTAAAAATTCTTTTGGATCTTTTAGATAAAATGCTAGAGAAAGTAAAGGTAACGCCCTACGCTAATGCCGGCTTCAGACTGGAAGTTTAGCCCAGTTCCCGAAGTTCTCAAAAACCTAAATAACACGCAATTTTATTGATTTTCAAAAAAGCCTAATGGATCATTTTCTCTCAATATCCAATTATAAACAACAATTTCCTAAAACATCGTGCCTGATAAGGAATTAGAAGAGTTAAGCCAAATGGCTAAGCCTTATATGGGCTTCAGACCTAAGCCTTAGTTATCTGGCTTAACTACTCTAATGCCTCATCAAGCATGATTTTTTAGGAAATTTTTGTTTAGGGTTGAATATTAAGGGCAAATGATTTATTAGATTTTGAAAAATCAATAAAATTGCTTGTTATTAAGATTTTTGAGATTTTCGGGAACTGGGCTAAACTTCCAGTCTGAAGCCGGTCTTAGGTCTGAAGCCCGTATAAGAATCGTTTCGACGAAATTTACATGATCGATTTAGACGAAGATATATCACAATGCATACGCAGAAAAAAAATATGTTGTAAAATTGGGGAGTAACAAAATGCTCGTAAATCGTGTAACCCACAAACAAGTTCGTAAAAGTTTGTACTCTTTTCAGAAAAATTGTTTGTAACATGATCACTTGACGAGCGTTTTTTTGTACTTTTACAAACAATTGTTCATAAATGTTAGTAAACACACAAAAATGATTGTAAAAATTTGTCATTTGTTCGTAAATTTTTGTCTAATTTACGTTTTATTAATTAATTAATTTTAAAAATTACTAACAAATGACATATTTTTACAAACATTTTTTGTGTGTTTACGAACATTTTGATTATGGCAAAAACGGAATAGTGATACCTAGGTTTTTTGAGCCCTTTTGTATCTCCCGTGCATCTTCTTTATTCAGAACCAATTAGATTTATGAATATAATTCAGAATCGAAAAAATTACGAACAAATGACATAATTTTACAAACATTTTTTGTGTGTTTACGAACATTTACGAACAAGTGTTTGTAAAAGTACAAAAAATGCTCGTCAAGAGATCATGTTACGAGCAATTTTTGTGAAAAAAGTACAAACTTTTATGATCTTGTTTTTCGGTTACACGAATTACGAGCATTTCGTAAGTCCTCAATAGGAATTCACAAACATTTACGAACAATTTTAGGAAATATTTTTTTTTGTGTAAATAATGCTATAACTACACAAAAATAATCATAAAATTGTTCGTCAATGTTTCTAAATTTCTGCTCGTGAACTTACGAAATACTTGTAAAGCGCATAATCTACTAAAAAGTTCGTAAAAGTTTGTACATTGTACACAAATATTATTCGTAACATGATCACTTTGTGAGTATATTTTGCTCTTTTTAAACATTTGTTCGTGAATGTTTGTAAACAGAGATATGTTGGTAATTTTTTGTTTTTGGTCGTAAAATGTTGTCAGACACGCAAAAATGTACAAACAAATGTTTGTAAAATTAATAAAATGCTCGTCAAGCGATTATGTTACGAACAGAGTTTCTGAATTTTTGCTAATATTTCTAAAAAAAAAAAAAAGCTGGGCTTTAATGTAATGTAATTTAGAAACCATTATGGATCTAAATTAAATTTTATTGATATGTTCAGCTTCCTTTAGAAATATGTGAAAAAATAGTATTTTCAAGTGTTGCCCCAGCTCAACATAGCCCCACCTAGCCCTATTGAACACAGAAGTTGTAAAAAGAAAATATTTTAAAAGAAAAAATATGCTCTGGAGATAGAAACATGTATATGTATATATCGTAAAGTCAAACAATAAATAATTTTTCAAAGTAATCGACATTAAGACAGCGGTAGACGCAACATCACTTTCTCACATAAATGATACTGCATTGAACTCTTAAGTTGTTGATGAAATAAATTATCTATAAAATTGCTGAAATAATAAATTAATGTCCATTTAGTCAATTGTGTTCATATAAGTCAAACGATTCAAGACATTTACACGGTGTTTGTGAGACCCCACCTTAATTCGTCTCACAGATAATCAACGAAGCCTTCATTTTTCTCAACAATGAATAAGACTTGACTAATTTAATTTCCAAATAACATCCACATTCTTAAAAGACATTAAGGCTAATCCAAAAGATAAAAGTCATCAAAATGACAAAATTTTTCTACCAAAGAATGGAAAGTTGTTAATGATGTTTCATGAAAAAGAGTGATTGTCCCCTATGTTATGCAATTCTAAACATTTTTGGTGGGGAATCAGGTGATGTTTGTTGATTAGATTTTCATACTGGTCCGTGGGACAAAATTTATGTGAGAAAAATTAGAATGTGTCATCACGCTAAAAGCACATTGTCACGCGATTGCGATGGCAAATGGTTATTTGCAATAAATTAAATGATGATAATAGCAACTATTAATGTTTAGATGATTGCTGCCTGTGTCAAATGGGAGTCACCAAAAGAGTAATCATGGCACTAGAGTCCAATGATAATTGAATTTCGATGTTCTACCAACCAGCAGAGTGTATCTTGTTTTCGGGACACTTCTTCTGGAGCTATTAAATGTTATTTAACTAAATTGTCTTAATTTACTTTCCATGTCTTTTTTTTCTCCCTCTCTCTCTCTTTCACTGGCCATGGCACTTCCTTGACACTGCACTGCCAATTTGGTGGCCTCAGTGACTTTATTCTCCAAGAACATTGTCACTCTGACCCACATCATCATGTTGTTTTGATCGCGAATGGAAAGAAAGGAGGGTGAAGGTGATTAGGCTGACCGGAAACATAGTGCACGCACTCCCTTCTCAATCTTTTTACATTTTGATAGTGGCATGATGATGGTTCCGTTGGAAGATTTCAACCAGAAACCTTTCTCACAGGTGTACAATTTTTCTATGATACCTTATATAAAAGTCACGTCCGGGTATTAAAGAGCCCTCTTAGGGAGAAATCGGTATTGCTTGATAACTTCATTGTATCTCTAAATAGAGGCTTAAAGAACACACGCAAAATTCCAATTAGATTAGGGGAAAGTGGGGCACCTTTGAATAGCGGTAGCTATATGTTATATGTTAGGGGAAAGTCATCTCCCTTCGAACGTTCGTGCCTTCGAATAATATAAAATTCTGGTAATTTTCCTAAGAGACTCGCACATAATTATCACGTAATTATAAATAATTGATTATGAGCTAACTAATATTTAAAAGAAATGTGTAAGTATTTCAGGAAAAATAAAAGAAAATTCACATTATTCGAAGGCATGAACGTTCGAAGGGAGAGTACTGTGCCCTATATGCTTTAAAATTGGATTTTTTCTTATTTTTAAATGGAACTTAACCTGAGTAAGATGTAGTTCCATTTAAAAATAGGAGAAAAAACCTAGTTTTAAAGCTATCCCAACTTAAAGGTGCTCCACTTCTCCCTAAAGCAGTCTAGAGATTTAGCCCAGTTCCCGAAGATTACAAAATCCTAAATAGCAACCAATATTATTGGTTTTTCATAAATAGAATATTTGCCCTTAATAATTCAATTCTAAGTAAAATTTTTCAATTTAAAATTAATTAATTTTATTTAAAATTATAGCAGTTAAGCCATATGGCTGAGACTAAGGTCCAAAACCCATATAACCCTTAATAGACTAATTGGTCCCCCGTGATTTACATATTTCTTAATCTAACCAATTTCTAACAGCATTTAAAAACTGTCATAATTACAAAAAATAAGGAAATTAATAAAATTTTATTAGGAGAATTTTTAGAAAGCTGTTAGGGTTCATTTTACCTATCGATAATGTTGGTTTTTATAACAGTTCTTAAGTCTTGAGACCTTTCTTAACAAGCCCAAGATTGCGTAAAAAGTCCTTTAAAAAATTTTGCAGAGTAGGAGAGACTGGGGCAAAAAGTAACAACACGGATATTTTATTTTTTTACAAGCTACCCGAGCGTCCCAGAAATTTCTACTCAGCACAGTTTTATAGGAAATTTACCGCTCTACAACATTGTGAAAATCATTTTCCTCTATTTTGTGAGCGAATACATTTATCGAGCCGTTTTCTAAAAGATAATTTTGTGACCATTCTCAAAAATGCTGGGGCAAATAGTACCAGACATGAGATATTATCACATTTTGATTCGCTTTATTGCGGGCTTCCGTGGATTTAAAAAAAATACCTAAATGATAAATTTTCATAGGAAATTTATTCCTCTACACCTTTTTAAAAGACCGTTTTCTTTATCTGAACCAGAAAAGTCCTTTTCAAACTATTTTAGAAATAAATACACAAGAGAATACAAATCGTTTGACCAATGCAAACAACAAATGGCGAGACATGGCAACGACGTTTCTTTTCGCCGTGATACATCAAAAATTACTTCCGTATTTGTTACTTTTTGCCCCAAGTGGTCGTTTTTAATAAAAGACTTTCTGGAGAAAAGAATCTTCGTAAAAACCTAAAATAGAAAGCGGCTTCGTATTTAAAGAATCCAAATCATTTAGGAAATATTACCAGTGCATCAATTTTGGAAAATATATGGGTAAAAATTGATATCTGCTTTAAGGAAAATGTTTCAAAAATAGGGTTAAAAATTTTGGTATCTTTTATTTCCTAAATTCCTTGTTTGAATTCTAAGAAACTTACGACATTGAAAAAGGTATATGGCTACCTATGAAAAAATTAAGCCACTATCTTCTTTATCTTGGAGGATATTGAATTTTGAAATTTTCGATTTATGATTTTTTTGCCCCAGTCTCCTCTACCTTTTAGTCAGCAGTGGGACACCTTTGGATTAGGGCACCTTTATAACAGTTTTTTATTCTACTTCTAAATGGAACTGAACCTTATCATAGTATAATTTGCCTTCACAATTGATTTATGGAGCTAAATTTTATCATAGTAAGGTCCTGTTCCATTTAAAAATATGAGAAATAGACTTTCTTAAAGCTTCTTGTTTAGATATGTTTTTATTTATTGAATTAATTATTTTTGAAAATTTAAGATCCGGATATTTAAAAATAAAATATTTTTAAAACTCGGCTAAGTAAGTCATATTAAATTGCATTCAAAAATAATTCAATTATAAAAATGGAATAATGGTCATAATGGTGCTATTCCAATGAAAAATAAACATGATTTTTACCCCTTTACTGTTCCCATGTGCTGTATTTTTCTGTGTAATCGACTTTTCCTTGTTTTGGTTCCTGTTACGGCTGTTCGGTGATAACATGCTTTTTTCAACAATTTACTGTTCTCAAATGCTTCTACATTATCGACTTTTCTTTGTGTTTTTTTCCTGTTTTAGCTGTTTATCACCAAACAGTCGTAACAGGACCAACACAAAGAAAAGTCGGTAATGCAGAAGCATTTGAGAACAGTAAATTGCTGAAAAAGCATGTTCATTTTGGAATAGCACTATAAATAGAGATATGAAAATTTTCCTTTCTACGATTCGATGTTTCAATACATAACGTAAATTTGGCTGAATGATGAAGTTAGCTACTTATCAATAAATTCCATAAATAGAACGAAAACAAGCAACTTTATCTTTCTATTCTAAATGCAAATTTTATCTGTCTTTTATGAAGAAATTATTGTTATTTTTGTTTAGTTGAGTAGTTCAACTTCAATTGAAGCTCATTTTTCGCGGAAACACCAATATATTTCTTGGAATAGCTTAAATAAATTTGAGTATTTCCTGCTGTGGTGTTATATAAGAAGTGTTGCTTATGCAGATAGCACAGAGTAAATAAGAATACACATTTATCTTCACAATATCTCAAGTTTTTTTTTGCGGTATGATTGCTATTTCTGAAACACTCGCAAATTGATAAAGAGCAAAAAAAATCTTTGATTTTTCACGAATAGTGCTACAAGAGGGAACTGCCATGGGGAATACAAAATAGATGGAATATAGCAAAATGTAAAGAAATCAAAGAAGTGGATTTCCAGTGAGAAGTTCACCCATTTCGGATTCCATGGACGCTTCAAGAAACAAAAGAGCTGAGGAGAAGAATTTATTATCTGTAATTTCCACAGTCAAATAATGCACAAATCGTGGGCTATTGTAATGGGAAATTCATAGACTGACGCAGACAATGGCAAGAAAGAGAGATTCCAAAAAGAGGCACAAGATTGATTGCGACATAGAGTGTTTTCTTAATTAGAATTTCACGGTTGAGGTGTCACAATGGTTAAATCTTAATCTTAATAGTAGCTCTAAGTGCTGCAACATTAGAACTATATAATTATCCAGTGGATTGAAGATACACACTGTAGAGCACACGTTTTAAAAAAAAAAATGTATATATAGGTATATTTTCGAGAGAGCTCTATGTGCAAAATTTGCGAAAGGTGTGGCACTTTTCTTTAACATTCGTACCACATTAAAAGTTATCTCTCAATCTCTCTTACACCTATGAAGACAAACGTGAGGAGAAAAAATACACACACGATTTATTTGAGACATTTTCAAGGACAATCTTGTGAATTTATATTGTTCTTCTGGCTTCCCTCTCCTTAACCAAACGTTTTTCGCTGATGCCATCCCAAAGTTTAGCAAAAGAGAGAGTTACGATGCTATATCAATGTTCCAAAACGTGTATTATAGAGAACGGAGACTTTGTATCAAAATCTGGGAGCTGAGTTGGGGGATTATAAATCGTTTCATCCGCAATATTTTGGGAGCCACTAAATCATCGTGGAGTGCATTTGAGTAGAAGTTAAGCAGCGTTACAAGAGAACGTTAGAATTCCAAATTTCATTTTCATTTTCTTCTCTTTTTTGTGTTTAATTCTTCTGCCTCAGTTATATAATCAGAAATTGGAAAAAGAGGCGCACGAGGGTGGGATATCGTGGAGAGAAAGAACACATACTGCGGATTAAGTAGATGAATAAATCGTGGTACAGAATATAATTCAAACTGAGACGATGATCGTGAAGGAAGCAAGAAAAAAAAATCAACAACAAAATCATCAACGCACAACATTGTACAGATGGCTACTGTTTCTCGACAGCACTAAGAATGGATGATTGTGTTGGACGTTTTAACATGCCATCTAATTTCGAATCTTATCCCCCCAAGACTTGTGAGAAATGTCACACAAAGTTGCAAGAGTGATTTACACTTTTTTTTTGCACCATCCTCCCATTCAAATCTATCTAGTTATTTTAATGAGAAACATTTAAGTTTAGAATGGAAAAATATTTCCCACATATTCCCATTCCATTTCTTCAAATCACATTTGGGTGGAGAATCAAGATGAGTAATGAGACGCTTCTGGAGAAATTGAACCATATTGTAATCAGTCTGGAAAATTAACTTTTCCAATCAATCTCTGTCTTAATCGTTTGAATTCATTAGAAATTTATAAAGTCGATTAAATTTACCCAAAAACGGTTGGAAGTGATTTAATGAGCCTAAACACAAGTAGATTTTAATTCTCCAATAGTGTCTTGGATAAAAGGTAAATGGAACTCTATTTGCACAAAAAGTCGTTGATGATCGAAGAATTCAAATTCAATTTCGAATTTTCATACTAAATTTTTGAACAAGGTGGAGAAAATTTATCAAATATCACACGTAAAAGCGCGCAAATTGACTCATTGAACCCGATCACAAGTAGATTTTGATTCTCCAATAGTGTCTTGGATGAAAAAGGTAAATGGAACTCTATTTGCCCAAAAAGTCGTTGAAATTCGAGAAATTCAAATTCAATTTCGAATTTTCATACAAAATTTTCAAACAAGTTGGGGAAAATTGATCAAATATCACACTAAAAAGCTCGCAAAAGAGTTACTCAGTGATTATGGAGTGATTAAGTAATGGGACAAGCGTCGTTGTCCTGTTTTATTCCTCACAACAATATGAAGACCGTCACATTTTGGCACTTGAGCACTTCGAAATTCGAACAGGATTTATCTCAGCCACCTTGCGGAATTATCTAAAAGTAAGAAAGTCTCTTTTTTGGATCTTCAAATAAATTTTTGAATTTTTCAAGATCTACTTCTGTACGGAAGGAATCAAACGAACTGTTATCGAATTTCTTAACTGAAATTCAATTTGAAATATTTGATCAGTGTGGAGGAATTCTGTAACAGTAGGACAATGTCGTATGACCAATTTAAAAATTATTATATGTGGAAAATTCGGGAGAAATAATTGAAAAATGGATTCATACTAGGAGAAGGTGGGGCTACTTTGAGCTGTGGGGTTACACTGATATACGTTTTTTAGCATATCGTCGGTTGCGGCTACCTCTGTCGTATCTGCATTTCTTTTGTGTCAGCATTTCACGCAAGAGGGGACGTCTGTATTGTAGTTGCTCCGAATGCAGATACAAAACAAATTCAGATACGACAGAGGTAGCCGCAACCGGCGATATTTCAAAAAGAAACTTGACTTTAACCTAATGTAATTAGGCCCAGTTTCTTTTAGAAATACGCAAAACAATCGCATATCAATGTAGCCCTATACCTCAAAGTAGCCCCACCTCCCCCTATCTACTAAGAGCTTCATAGACCTCCTTGTAATGGTCATTCGATGATCACTGGAGTTTAATATTGTTCTGTTCTTGAATGTTACCACGAAAATTTGTCATATGACTTTGTCATACGTTACAGAATTTCCTTTCAATTAGAGAATTCTGTAACAATCTGACGGATCTGATGAGCATGAAAAGCCCATTGAAAAGAATGTTCTTAAGTTCTCAGTGAATGATGTGAATCGCGTTTTCGAAATAGTTTCTCAATCTTCCCAATAAAAATATTTAAATTTGTCATATGACATTGCCATACCGCTACAATATTTCCCTACAATTAATAGAAAATAGTATGATCGTGTTGGCTAATGAAGAGTTGATCTTGAAGAAGCTTGACAGAATCGTTTAAGATTCAGAATATCCGGATCGATTGACCATAAAATTCTCCTGTGAGTTTTATTCTTCTTTTGAGGAAATGTCTGCTAAGTCTCCGAAAGTACTTACCTTGTTTTTAACACTTTCCAACTCGTTAACTCACAGAAAGATCTCAATGAATTAACTAATTTTATACGGCACAAATGTGCAGAAAGTTATTCAAGAATCTGAATAAATGAAAAAATATGACATGACAAAACTTCTAATAACTCACGCTTCGCGGCGCCACTCTTACGATGTGAAGTTTGCAATATAGTTTTTGACTTCCATTCATTTGCTTAAGTCTAAGGTTGTTCCTTACCTTATAAGTTAGGTAAATAAAACGTCGTTATGGTGGAAAAACAATATATTCCTCCTTTAAGGGAATTCTGTAACACTCTGGCAATGCCATATGACAAATTAAATGCAAACACAAGTAGATTTTGATTCTCCAATAGTGTCTTGGATAAAAGTTAAATAGAGCTCTATTTGCACAAAAAGTCGTTGATTTTCGAATAATTCAAATTCAGTTTCGAATTTTCATACTAAATTTTCGAACATGGTATGGAAAATTTAAGACATTTTTATTTTATTTATTTCGATGTAACCAGGCTTTTATTGCCATTTTGTACATTGTTCAGTTTACAATATTTCGTGAAAAATGTCCATTAAGACGCTTCAATTATTTGCACCGGGCGAGATTCGAACTCACAACTGTGACAGTCGAGCTAGGGGTCACACGTCACACCGCCCAAGAGCCGAACGCTCTTACCAGTTGCTCTACGGACCCCCTAAATTCATGAAATATTGCACTAAAAAGCTCGCAGAAGAGTTACTCAGTGATTAAATAATGGAACAAAACAATACACGTAGTTGCTTTGTGTTTTGGCTCACAACAAAGTGGAGAACAACACATTTTTGACACTTGAGCACTTCGAAATTCGAACAGGATGTACTTCAGCCCACCTTGCGAAAGTATCAAGAATCAAGAAGTAAGAATGTCTATTTTCTGGCTTTTCAAATAGATCTTCGAATATTTCAAGATCTACTTGTAAATGATAAAATTGCGTTCAAATCTGAGGACAGCTTTTTCGAAAATGCGATTCTGTAGTCGTGACATTGCTATTTCAGCTCACGTGTCATTGCCCAACAATGAATTTTATTAAACAAATCAACCAAGATGAACTGTATTTGCATAATATCAATGAGAGGCTTCATTAAAAAAATCAGTGAATTGCATTTTCGAACTCATGTGATATGATAAAAATCTCGATTGACATTGTCAGATTTCGAACTTACGTGAGACAAGGTCATAAAAATTACAGAACTCTCCTACTACGGTTACTTCTAATACACTCGTAAACATAAAAAAATCAAATTGATCCAAATTTGATCCTTTTGCAAAGGATTGATCCAATTTCAAACTCTGAATGAACATTTATCCTTGCATTTATCATAATAGAACATGATAATTTGACCAATCCTTTGTAAAAGGATCAAATTTGGATCAATTTGATCCTTTTATTTTTACCAGTGTATGTACAAATACAGGATACTTTCATATTCTAAGAGAATTTCACAATTCCCGTATAATTCATGCGATCAACACGTACGTGAATTATTAACCTTTCACCTGCATAAGTATATCAGAATCTTGAGTATCAAACTGATACTTGTGGATTATTCTAGGCTGAATACTTACAGCTTTAAAGCACAAACTCATCTTGAGTAAAAGAACTAAAAGAATGGAAAGTAAATCTTAGGGAACTCTTAAACTTTTTCCTCCCTATAATATTATACTTTGGCCAAACGCTTTTTCAAAACCCTACCACTACCTATCTCAAATCGTTTAACTATAACATAGTTTCTTTGCGACACTTTGATATCGATTTAATATTCCCCAGAGTGAATGTCGAGGTGAATACCATAATTATAAATAATATGCCGAGCTTGCAACATCTGCACATTCACTGTTTTTAAGACTATTCCATCATCGTCTTGGATTTCAATGCAATTTCAAATTTTTATCACTTAAACTAAATTCCAAAGATCGATATCTCACTGGAAAAAAGACATATTAATGAAATCTCAAGACTAGACAAGGCCATTCTTTCTCATTTAAACCCATGATGGGCCATACTCTCGAGAGAACGTGATCAATTATAAGTTCCTGACCATTTCGACACACCAATCCCAGTGAAATCACGCAATAAAACCTCCAATTTTGGCGGTTTTAATATCTCTGCCTCAACTCTTAAAAAGTTATTGATGATACATTCTGAGGAGAGTACAAAAAAAATGCCGAATTTAGAACGTAGTTTGGCTTTTTTTCTGCAATGCAAAAGGAAAACAAAGATTGCGATAAAGTTATCATGTTTGCATTAACATTTTTCGCGATTCGACCACATTGAACCATAACTGATTAGTCGTAACGAGTTTTGGCTGGAAATTCTTTTCAATCAGCTATATTTAAGCCCATTGGCAAGCCTAGCTCATTTTATAAATAACTCGGTTTTTTCCATCTTCATCATTCATTGCATGTTACACGATTGATTACCTCTCTTCACGTGATTAATACCAAATTGGTTGTAGGTTTTTTTTTCGGTAGGAACACTTCTTTTCAATGGTTCCTTCTTACGGCTATTTCTGGTATGCAATTCTTCGGCGGTTTTTTTTTTTGTATAGCTTCTCTGGTCCGTCAATCATTGAAGATGGAATGCTGGATGAGTCAATTTCAGCGAGAGTGAAAAACCATGGAGGAAACCTCAAGTGGGCTCGTTTGTGATGTTAAAATACAAACTAACTAACTTACACAATCTCATGGCAATTTGCAACAAAATTGAGTAACATACAGACACAAATCAACATACATTTTATACCAGTTTAGCCACTCAAAATGTTCATTTACATAATTTTGACAGAGCACGTTTGTTGCCAATGTCAAGGCCAGGAGTTTTGCACGATTAGATAATATTACTTTTTTTCCGTGAGAATGTGATGGTAAAAAGAATAAAGTTTATTTTCTGGTATCTCATGAGTATGTATTAAGAAAAGGAAATAGAAGAAGAAGAAGGTGAAAAAAAAGCCGAGTGAAAAATACAAAACTGCTTTTTTATAGGTGTATTTAAACAGAATTTTTTTTTATCAGAATATACATACAGAAAGTTCTCAAGCACTAAAAATTCACCATTAAATACCCTCATATTGTTTGTGTTGTTTGCGGAGAATGAGCTAAAATGTAAACATTCTAATTAAATAACTATTTTTACTACTAAAATATATACACTAGCGATCTCGTATGTCACAAATGCCAAAGGTGGGTGGAAAATATAAATGATCAATTGAGAATCACCTAGGCGTGACTTGTTGATTAGTTGTTTACAGCTGAGGATCACTTGAGATGCGTGTACAAGAGGTGCGTACCATATACTTGAAGGAATATAACCATAATAAATATATAGATTAGATATTCAATTATTATTGAACTGCATGACAAATGAAGAAATTTTCAATCTAAAAATAGACTAGATAGGATCGCTCTCCAGCTAACTTCATCATACTCTCAAGAAGCCGTTACAACTAGTTTTTTTTTTTTTGAACTTGCAACGATGAGTTATATTCTCCAATCTAATGAGCTCGATGCATTTTTCATTACTATCTCGTTTTAGATCTTCTATTTCCATAAAATATGTATAGGGTAAAATTTGGAATGTGAGACAGTTTGGAAAGTGGGACCAAGCAATGTGAAATGTGGGACACCTCCCTCAAAATTTGATAATAAACCAATTAAATATTATAATATTCGATCAAACGAATATTAATCCTAATTTTGTGATTATTTGAGAAGTTAAAAATGCAAAAGGCGTTACTAAACAATAAAAGAGTGACTTGCAAAAAGAATTTGAAAAATGTATTGCATGCGTGATGTTCGTAACCTTAACGCGGTAGCTGTCATTTTCTCTATTTATTATGGAAGTTGATAGGAAAATCTCAAAGTCTTTTGCTTGATTTCTTGGCAAAATTTGTGATTTATTATTAAGTGCGCAGTGAAATTTAAAGGATATACATCCATTTAAAACATGAATAAAAAATATTTGTGAAATATTTAAGTTAAAAAGAGAGAAAAGTGATTTTATTTTGTGTTGCATTCAAAACAACTTTTTTGAAATCATGGACAAGTTGTTTTTGTGAATAAATTTGGTACTTTTGTGTAGTGAAATCACATCAACAAGGAAGAAAACCATCCCTAAGTATCCGGAGATATAGTTGCAACAACAGTAGCAGCTGTTAAGGAGGTAATCTCCTGGAGAAAGGCTACCAAAGCCATCCAGATTCCCAAGACCACCTTGTTTGACAGTTTGGTCAGCGAAAATACCTGGAAAACCTGGAAAAGGGCAAGTACTGCAGTACTGCAGTACTTCCAAAACACCTGGAAATGGACCTGGACAGTTTGGGTAAAGAAATGTACTAAAAATTGTATCCTCATCAAAGATGTAATTGCTGGACACTGCAGCGCGCCTGTTTGAAATTTACGGAACCTCTTTTTGTTGGTACGTCCAGGAAGTTCTTGGTAATTTGGATTACTTGAGCGTCACTAGGAGAAAAAGGGCATAACCATACAACCATCCAATGCAAGTATTGCGCAGAAAAACCACACCAATTGGTTTTTGTACGTATTTCATAAATTATTTTGTCATTAATATCTATCTGTGTCCACCTTTCCAAAAGTTTTTGTCCCACTTTCCAAAATTTTGTCCATCTTTTTAAAATGTGTTCTTTTCTCAATTGTTTGAATTTTCCAATTAATCAGTCGAAATTTGTAATAAAATTGTAAAAATTCTGTTAGAATACTTCACAAGGAATCCCATGACGCAAAGAAAATGAAAAAAATAAATATTTATCCAACTCAAAAATGTATTTCAAATTGAAATTTTTCTTAAGTGTCCCACTTTCCAAAGTTCACCCTATTCACTTATATTTGTATATAAAAAATTCAATAAGTTACTTGTGCACATACTGAAGGTATCCCAATAGAATAAATGACGAAGAATATGTATGAGGCAATAGGAAGATGACCAAACAACGATGCTTTTTCGCCAAAGCTTTCTGCACGTTTAGCCACTGAAAAAAGCGCACTGTCGTGCCGAAAGCTTTGGCGAAAAATCATACCTGTTTGGTCTCTGAAAGGATCAGCATCACTGACGCACCCGGAAGAAGCCATATCCCTATTTCATTATACTGGAAGTATATATACTTAATTCTTCAATCTGCATTATTTATAAATTAGGTATTAATCACGTCGTTTTGCTTCAGGGCTGTTTACCACTTACCGTCAGTGAGTAATTTTCTAATTTTAGTTTTAGTATGAACTATAAAAATGAGCAGTACGCAAGAAGTTAAATTGTGTTAGCAAAGATCAAATTCCAACCGTACACTGTACTTAATTTAGAATTTAAAAAGCAGATAAATTAGTCATAAGTCTTTAACAAAAAGAAAATAAAAGGTTTTTCGTTTTACTTGCAATCATTTTGAATGATAATTAAATAAATTAGGCCCATTTTTAGCTTTTTTTTAGAAAATATTTATTTGTTTTTACCGACTAACATTTAATATTTTTCTAACTACAGTGCCCGCTTTCTAATCCGGATCGCCGTAATCCGGACAAGTTCACGACGGTTACATTTAAAATACTTTTGAGGTTATGTATGCATGTGTGTTCAGCAATGAAAAGGAACTATCCTGTGATGTTTTTGTTTAATAAATGAAGTATAATAGCATAGATTTCTCCAAATATGTCTTTTTAATCTTCTTTAAAACTTTTATTTTAATTCTACAATAAAAACCTTGTATTATATTTTCGAGACGTTAAACAAATTCAAAAAATCCATCCGGATTACGAAGCGGACATCTGTCATTTTGTCTCCCAATCATCCGGATTACAAAGCGGGCACTGTATATTTAGTTTTTTGTACTTTTCAGTTTATTAATAAGACTTTTCTTATTTAGATTTAACGTCTTAAAAAAGCTTATAAGTTTATCTAAAAAATATCTTTTCAATCTGAATTTGCTCAAAATATTTACGATTTTTTGCTATGTTTCTAATTATATCTATGAATATTTCAAAAGGGCAAAGCGTTTTGCAAAGTGCTCGAACTCGTGACTTAGTTGCTATATCAAAAGGGGTCCCGGTTAAAATCCAGAAAGCCAAAATTCCGGGAGCCAAAATCCCTAAAGCAAAGATTCCGAGAGCTTAAATCTCTAAAGCTGAAATCCCGAACGCCAAAACCCGAAAACCAAAATCCCGAATAAGCTAAAATCCCGAAAGCCAAAATCGTGAAAATTTTGAACATTCGGGATTTTGGGTCTCGGGATTTTGGCCCTTTCAGGATTTTGGCTTTCGGGATTTGGCTGCCTCCAATCGAAAGTACCTTCGTATCATTTACTGTTTACCGGTTCTCAACCGATTTAAACCAAAACTCCAAAGATTTTCCAAAATAGTTTTAAGAGGAATTGAATTGATTTTCGGACGAAAATTACTTATCGGTATATAACTGGTTCATTACCAGTTCAAAACCGATTTTAACCGATTTATAAACCACTCAAAACATTACTCAAAATACATCTAAAGAGCAATATAATTAAATTTGGAATAAAAATAAGTTATCTGAACCTGCTCATTACCGGTTTAGAACCTATTGAAACAGGTTCAGTTTTATGAAGAATTCCAAGGCCTTTCCAACGAAACCAGACGTGATACGATATTTAACCTTTGACCTTCAAAAACCGTTATTAGGAATGATTTATCGTATTTTCGTATAAGGCCGAATGTCCTGGGTAATCACTAACCCTTATCCAAAATTGAGAAAAATTATATTTTCAAACAAATTAAATGGGAAATTAAGAGAAACTCATTTTGACATGTCAATGTCAAAATGATCTATGGGGACATTCTGAAAAATGAATATGTTTTTTAGTACTTTACTGTACTCAAGTGCTTCTACTTAATCGACTCTTCTTTGAATTGGTTCCTGTCCCGACTGTTTTCTTCAGTTCTCACAGTGTTCTAAAACCACCAAATGTGACAGGAACCAATTCAAAGAAAAATCGATTATGTAGAAGCACTTAAGGAAGTGCTAAAAATACACGTTCATTTTACATTAAATTAGCAGTATTACGGATCTTCACTGAGAAAAAAATGAGGGTACGATTAATTTTCTTTCCTCATAATTTTAATACTTTTTAGTTGTAAAAAGATATCGACATTTTTTATTGTTAATTTTACACCTTTTTAGGGGTAAAATTAGCATGAAAAAGGGTAACTTTAACCCCTAATACACCTAAAAAGCATAATATTTACACCGATTTCGGATCATTTCCGATTTCCGAAATGTTATTTTAACTTTTTCGGATTTCTCTCAGTGTTTGTGCACAAATTTTGAGTAAAACCACAAAAATTACAATCAATAATAAGTTTCATTATTTTTCCAAAGTGGCTTAAAGTGGTTAATCAACTCTAACTCTTTTGATAAAATTATCTCGGTGAAAAAAAAAATACTTTTTGATACAAAATCTTAATATAGGGTAAAGTGGTAGAAGTTGGACAGTGGTACAAGTTGGACAATGGTACAATTTGGGCAGGGCTTTTTGTCTTTATAAATTTAGTACTTCATTTTTATTTGTATATTTTTAATGCTTTAGTTTTATAATTTGGTTCCTTGTGCTTAAAAACAAATTTTGTACTGTATTTATCAATAAAAAAGCCATGTCGAACTTGTACCGGCGAATTGTCCAACTTGTAACACTAATTCCAAATTATATCACTTTACCCTAGTGCTTAATATAGTGATTAGTTTGCAGCTAACTTCATTACACCATCAAAAAATCGTTAATTCAGTAAATCACTCACAAATTAATTATTGCTGCAATACCGATTTCCCAATATTCCAAACGCAATTAATACTTCCTCAGATCAAGTTTAAATCGCTTGAAAGAGCCTCTCCATCGAGTGTTTTCCCACAGAAATAATATGGATTCGTCATGGTGATCGTCGCCACATATTCTACACCAAAAATTTTCGCGAGCCGCCTTTTCGGTGCGTTAAAAAAAAACGAAGCATATAACAAATACAAAACACAAAGGCACACATCACCAAGTCTTCGTGAGCGCATTTCAAATAAGGATGGAAAATGTGTGTGAGACAATCCATGAGAGAGTATAATGTGGCTCACAAATGTCAGGCGACCTTCAAAGTTGTTCAAAACAATTTTTTTGTTGCGCAAATCTTTTATTAGATATGCGGCAAATTAAAATAAAATTTTGATCCACACAATCTCATAAGTGGAATTTTTGGTTAGCCGACACTCTTTTGAGGGATTAGAAGGAAGAGCTATAGGGATCTTCTTAGTATCAGATGAAAGACTTTTTCAACACTTTCTTAAGAGCCCTTTTTAGTCTGATTGATTAAAAGTTTGCACGCCACGTCAGACGCTTTTTATTGGTCGATAGTGAAAGTGAAAAGCTTTCACTTGGGATGTCCGGTGCGATAACATGTGGTCGGTACTTTTGGGATCCGTTCTGACTCCATGTCGCCGGTATATAGTTGAGTTCTTTTATCCACGCAAAGCCCTGCGGCGTGGTTTCTTTGACTAAGCACATTTTTCTCTCTGCTTCGGTCATACAACATGAGAGTCCCAACATCACCCACACACTTAATTGTTTATTGATAAAGTGTCAACAAAACCACAGCCTGACATTAATCAATGCAACTCTCAGTTCATTTGAATACATAATTGATTTGATCTCGAGAAAAAGTGTAATTTCAGGTCTTACGTCAATTGTTTACAGGTTTGCTAAATAAAGAAATAAAAGTGGAGATACTCATTTGGCTGAGTAAATTGTGCTTAGCTAATAAAGTTTCAACTGGAATATGTTATTTTTATCGGACAGTTTAATTGTTGATCATTAAAATGCTCAAAAATATGGCTTAACTAATAGAATTTTGGGTTGTTTGTCGTGCACTGGACAGGAAATTTAATTTTCTAATAAAGGGCAATTGAAGTTTCAAGGGCATGAAATAGGAGTATAATTTGAATGACATTCGACAAGTACTTATAAATACACCGAGAAAAATTTGGATGGTATTTTCTACAAATCGTGTCTTTAAATTCTACTGCCTCAAAAGATAGTAGAAAATACCATCCTCCATAGATACTTTCCTTTAGAATCTACCATCTTGACATTTTAAAATTTACTATCCTATGGATAGTAAATTCTAACAGCCGGATGGTAAAATCTACTATCCTCCTTTAGATTTTACATTGACCTCTCTTAGATTCTAATATCCGGGAAGTAAATTTTACTGGTCGCATATTTGATGTTAAAATTTAACTGGAAGACAGTAAATTTTAACGGAGGATAGTAATTTGGATTGAAATTACTATCCAAGCCAATAAAATTTGCCATCCTACTGTTAGAATGTCATTTTGGAACATCGTGGGTGCCGATGCAACGGTTCCCGATATGCTTTGAATACATTATAGCAATTCGTGGCGCAGCTGGAAGATGCTGGACTGTCATCACAAAGGTCGCGTGTTCAAATCTCGGCTGAGTCGTCAATGTTGGAAAAAGATTTTCACGCATCAAAATGGCTTCAAATACAGAGAATGTCATCCAAGAAGGGCCCCAAGCCCTCAAACAATGGCCAAAAAGCAATGAAAATAAGGAAAAATAAATTTTTCCGACATTTTTCATTCTAATATCCGGCTAGTAAAATTTACCATCCGGCTAGTAAAATCTAACATCCGGGGATATTAGAATTTACCATCCGGCTATTAGAATTTACTATCCATGCAATAGATTCTACAATTTTTGACAGTCCAATTTAATATCGCGTTTGCTGGGTGACTTTTTTACTATCCGGCCATTAGAATTTTGTATGGAGGATGGTAAATTTTACCATCCACATTTTTCTCGGTGTACTATTTCAAATCAACCGTTGGGTACAAATCGTCATAAAGCCTAAATTGTACTTAATAAAAACAATTTTAGTATGTAAATCTTGTTGAAGAAAAGCTATTTACTATTTGTTCAGGGTTTATAGTTGACTGCTTAATTTATATGCCAAATCTTTAATATTTTTTTTTTATCTATTTTCTCAATTCTAAGATTAATCTTTAAGCGGTAAATCTTTAAGTTGGCTATTAAAGGTTTATTTGTATTATTCGATTAGAATTTTTAATTTTAGGTGCCAATTTCTTCAAACCTTAATCTTAAAGCTAATCAAGAGGACATTTTAAATCTTTAACTCAGACTAGATTTTTTTTTCTTCAAATCTAATATTTAAATTTGAATACATTTGATCTTTGATCTTTTTTCATTTAAGAATTAAGTGGTAGGGTATTTTGAATGAAATGGGACTATCAATGGAGTTATTTATAATCGATCTTAGACTAGAATTTTGAATTTACAATTTAATGCAAGCCTTATACGGGCTTCATGCCTAAGACTTAGCCATATAGCTTAACTTCTGTAATTATTTATCAATCAAGATTTTTTGGAAAATTGTGACTTTGGATTGGATAATAAGAGTAAATGGTCCATTAAATTCTGATCAACCAATAAAATTGCGTCTTATGTAGGATTTTGAGAGCCTCAAAAACTGGGCTAAACCTGTAGTCTGAAGACCGCTTTATACGAGCTTCAAACCGAAGACTTATCCATATGGCTTAACTACTGTAATTATTAAATAGGGAATATTCTTGAAAAAATTACTTAGTTTTGTTTAGCAATTGACTTAATATAATTTTAAAAAATCACTGCAATTATTTGTTGTTTTAAAAATCCAGGCGTTGAGAACTAGGCTAAGCCTCCTGTCTGAAGACTGTTTTGAGGATCCAAATAGACTAATAGACACTAAAGGCTAGGATAATCGACTAGAATCCTTCGAATAAATTTCCTTTCCCTAATCTTTTACTGCCAGATTTTATAGGCTACTCTCGAGGATCATCGTTCGTCTATTTGGGTCTTTATGCGCTGTACAGGTCTACGGTTAAAGCCGAGAAACAGCTTAATATAAATATAATCAAAATAATGATTTGATTAGTTTATATTCCCACGGGGTCCCGGTCAAAATCCCGAAATCCAAAATTCCGAAAGGGCCAAAATCCCGAATTCTTAAAAGTATCATAGGTACTCCCACGATTGTATCTACGCTTGCTGGAGGCATAGAGAAATTTTCTTTATCTTGGGATAATCTCCTCCATATAATTTCATTCCCTTCAGGATTTTAAACATTTGGGATTTTGACTTTCGGGATTTTAGCTTCCTCCCATTCCCATGAATTTTCCACTCGGCCGGTTCTCGGCATAAGCCGTAGGTCTGTCCAAGGCATTACACTCAAAAATACTCCTTGCTTTTTCGTCCATCTGAAATAATTAGGAAATCTCTAAATTCCAAATTAGGTCCGATTTAAAATTATACCACTACTGTACCGTATATCTAGAAAACAGCCTAAAGCCCACAATAGACAGAGGGATCGGCTTATACAGTCTTTAGACCTAAGGCTTAGCCAAATGGCTTAACTGCTCTTATTTCTTATCAATCATGATTTTTTGGGAAATTTTAATTTAGGATTGGACTATTAAAGATAAGTAATCTATTAGGCTCTCTTAAAGCAATTAAATTGCACGCTATTTAGGATTTTGAGACCTACGGGAACTGGTCTAAACCACTAGTCTGAAGACCGCTTTAGGGATCAGCCCAAAAAATGAGGATTGGTATCGATACACTCACGGATCAGCCCATAATTTGGAGGATCAGGCTGATCTTCTAAATTCGTGAGGTCTAGAGAAGTTTACGAGATTTAGCGACATCAGCGCCAGTGCCAAAAATATAAAACTTCACTTTGGGCGGTTTTGGGTGCTTTTCGATCTGTCCATTGGGTAATAAAACATGCAGAATAATAGGACGCAATGTTGCAAAATCTTAAAATGAATTAAGAATGGAATAATGGGAAGGTCAGAATGGTCCTTTCTGTACGAAAAATCCATTGATATTGCACATAAAGAAGTCTTTCAGCAATCAAAGTGTGCAGTGATAGTTTAGGCAAAGTGATAGTTTAGGCTGACCTTTTACCGCCAAATTTTTCGAGCTGAGTATTCTCCAGGATCAATCTGTGTCTATTTTCGGTATAACAGTTCTCCTTTCTTCCTATTGTGCTTAGATTTTAAACATGAACGTTTTTCCATTACAATTATCTTTAATGTTTTGGACAGACCTTTTTCTTAAATCGAAAAACAGCTTTACGTAATTACAATCAAAATAGTGATTAGACTACATTCCCATCAGGTATCCATTAAGCAGTTTCTCTACTTAAACCGTAAGTCTGTATAGGGCATAATACCACCCTGAAGATTTCATACAATTTTCTAAATTTTATAAAGTGAAAAGATATATCCATTTTGCACAACATTCTCCGATGTTAGCAGCAATAAACATTTGTTTTAACACGGAAAAACTTTGTGTGAAGCACTTTACACGAAATGCAAAATTGATTTAGCTTTGCAAATATTTTGACTCATCTGAAGAAACATTAATAGACTCTCGTGGAATATATTACGATGGATGTTTAAAATTGAAAAAGTTTAAATATTATGTTCTATAAATGCAAAAATATTTATTTTAGAGAAAAAAATTATAATAACTCCTGTGAGAGTTGTAGTCCATCCATTTTGCTAGTTATTAAAATATTCCCTGTCTGATAAACAATGTGGCTTTTGTAAAACTTTCTCAATGCTGAGAGGGTGTGGTGAAAGTTGAAATTTTCCTGGAGGGAAAATGGGAGATTTTGTGGGTGGAGATTAGATTGAATGAGAAGTCCATTAGTGTGTAGACAGAAATCACGGCACGAAGAAGTTCGCCGCTTTATTTATTATCCCTGCACAATATTGTACGTTCATTCGTGGTCATTCAGTGGCCACAATAATAATTTATTGTGCATGCTGAAGGGATGGATACTAATGACTGGATGAGAAAACAACAGCCACATGGGAAATTGAAGTGGACACTCTCAGGGGTTTGGGGTAGCCCAGGGAGAGACGTGGATGAAAGTTTCCTTCTGGAGCTTTTGCATTTGGGAAATTTCTTTCCTCACGGCGGAAATGCTGACAAAGTAGATGGGCTCTTGCACGTGGAAGAGATTCCATTTAGGGTGATAAATAGTGTGAAATCGATACTTTGAGGCGATAAAGGTGCCTTTTATCGAATGTCTGCGCGTCTCAATGGGCGTCTTGCTGGTGAGACTCATGGAAGGAAATTGAACTAGCATGAGGTGTAGACAGCCGGGAATTCAAGCAGAGATTCCCATTGATTTCCCTTGTGTGGCCCTCAGTGCTGAAAAATTGATGAAATCTGCATGGACAGGTTGGGTCTTGTAGTCATTCATTTGTTCTTTAGCAAGATAAGGCAAACGACTTTTCTCGATTACGAGTTCTGACAAAATGAAAAGACAATGGGGGAAGATTTGGAAATCCGGATAAGGCGAAGTTCCGGATAAATCAATTTAGGGGTCGGACAATTTATATGATATAGATATAGATAGATAATTTATTCATTACAAAAAGTACAATTGAATAAAGATGCAAGAGTGCGGTACGTTTTTTGCGGCCACAGCTGGCTTAGTGATGATAACCATCCTTTTTTTTATTTAGTACTGTTCTTTATTTAGTAATAGGGTCGGAGGAACGTCTGTTCGACAGGGAACCCCTATTAACACTTTTGTCAAAATGTTGAAAATTATTTAATGTATCTAATAAAATATAAGTAATATAACGTTTTTTCTGTAATATACCTTTTACTATAGAGATGTTTATATTTCGTATCCCAAATGGTACAGAGTAGGGTGTCAATAGGTGCTGACACGAGTAGAGATGGTAAATTTCATGAAATTTCATGAATTTCTGCCTAAAGTGGATGGCAACTGCCGTGAAATTTCTGAAATTTTACCATCTCTAGACACGAGTTCTTAAAGTGTCAATAGACGTTCGTTTCACCCTAATTATTTAAAAACTGTTGTAAAAACAGTAGGTATCTTATATCACTATTTACATGTATCGTATATGCAAGTAACTATACACGATAAAAAATTTCGGCACATATTTGTTCCAAAAACTAGCTCGTCCATGGACACCATAATTTTTGGCACAATCTTGTTCATTTTACGAGACTCAAAAAGATTATCAATATTAGTAATGAATTTGTTCCAAAAAGTAGCTCGTCCACGGACACCGAAAATTTTTGGAATAAATTTGTATATTCTAGGAGGAACACAAAGATAGCCAATATTAGTAACGAATTTGTTCCAAAAAATAGCTCGTCTAGTATAAAATCGTATCCCTCCTCTCACACTCACAGTTCGTCACCGAAGCGAGGAGGACGCCAAATCTATGGCAATTTTCGTGATACATTTTTTCACTTGTTTAATTCGAGATTCCCTTCATCTCCTGCTGCCAGCACTCGCATATGATTTCGTCATGCACGCGTCTGTATAAAACACTCTCAAGTTGATTTTTATTTTATGTTCCTTATGAACTTTCGCCACCGAAATCCATCTCGACTGAAGTATAGGCCTTAACTGTAAGACAAAATCTTTTACACGAATTTGTTCCCGACAATGGGAACAAAAAGATTCCCCATATGAGTAACAATTTCGTTCCAAGAATTACCTCGTCCACGGATACCGAAAATTTTTGGAACAAATATGTTACAGATGTAGGAATAATATTGTTATAAAGAAGATGTACCAATTTGTTCCAGACAGTGGGAACAAAACAGCCGAGTGCAACAAATTCTATTCAAACTTTCAGGAACAAATTTGTATAAAACGAAATCAACTCAAATTTGTAGACATTCCACCGTATTAGAATGGTTCCAAAAGAAAACTCCAACAAAATTGTAACTATATTTCGTAGGAAAACTGTAAAGAAAACTTTTTGGAACAAACAAATATCTTCTCTAGGTACAAATTGATTCCAAAAAAAATTGTTCTAAGGAAAACTTGTTCCAATATTTTGGTCAGTGTCCAAAAGTTTTTACCGTGTACTCCCTGCTTTTCGTATGCTTTTAGTAAGCTTTTCTTTAATTTTCTACCATTTGAGGATAGTCCTTACTGATCGGACATGGTAGATACAACCGGTGAAGACTATGCTTAGTCCTTTTAGAACGAATGGGACACCGGTGTCGCAAACCTAAGAACTATTTTTTTCGGACTACATTGAGGACAAAATAACTAGTCAAAAAAAAATAGTTTCTGGCTTTGGGACACCAGTATCCTGTATACGTCCTTAAACCGTTAAGTGCTAGATTTAAAAAAAAGGCTTACGAATATCAAGGGGCAAAATCACCAAATCTACGGTAATAACTCCCATAAGACTCTTATATTTAAACTTTAGTATGACTACGTTTTTTTCATAAATTATTTATCGAACTTTGCGATTTAAAACTAACTCAAATTTTCACAACAAATTTTCCTAATGGCTTGTTTTTTCGTCTATTCCATGACCTAAATAGAAGTTATCCGCCTAATGGACCATTTCCCATGTAATAGATATTGTCGAACTTCGAGAGAATCAATCATATACCATCAACTGAGATCGATGAATCCCAGTGATAAATCTTAAAACTAATTTCATACTTGACATGGCTTGTGGGGTGGATGTCACTTTCTCTCCTTTTTTTGCCCATCCGAAGGGCGATGGCACATAAACGAATTTCCAACTGACTTCTGCCAAGAAGAAGTCTCGGAAAAGCGTGCTATTTGTGTGGAAAAACTTTTCTCCATTTACAAGAATTTTGCTTTTCTCAATTTCACAGTGATTCTGCGAGCAAAAAAAATCTTATTTAATTGTGTTATTCTCTAAATTTTGACTGGATTATTTTGATTCACATTTCACGGTGTTGGAGATTGTGTAACAGAAATACAATTTGCAAAAACGTTTGTCTTTTATGGAAAAACTCTCCCTTTGGCTCTTTTTCTCAAAAGGGGGTGGTATTAACAATATTCAGAAGTGAAATAATAAAACAGAATGAGACTTATGAGGTATGCACAATTGTTTTTGTTTAGTAGAATTATGCTTTTGAAATATCGCATTGAAGCCAGAAGAGTATTAGAGAGACTTTGATGCTCTTTTTAATGAAAATTTGCATGTTTACAAAAAAAAATTGTGCTTAGTTCATTATGGCGTGAACACAATAACTTTTGTTTTGCAAATATTTGACTGACATGGAGATAAGGGTGGTTAAATCTTATTTCTACTCCTCTCATTTAAGTATATATATGCTGTTATTGAAGTAAAAGTATTGAATTGAAAATTAAGCAAGAATCAAATTTTTCATGGCAAAATTAAAGCCTAGTAAATTGTTGCCCTATCGTTAAATCACACCACTCTGCGAGAATATAAAATCCAATAAATTGTACTCTTTACTTTTACTTTCAATAAAGCTATCACTAATTTAACACTGTGTCCAGGTTATATTCTGTAAAGTAATCCACATTTATCCTACAAAAAGCTTTCACGCAGTTTTGGTTTTGTTACCATTCTCGAAAATCGGAATCAGAACTAAAGACTAGGGCAAGGACTAGGGTAAGTGTGTCAAATTTCGGCCAGCTTCATATTTCGGTCACTTTGAGTGTAATTTCGGCCAAGCAATTAAATGAATTACAATAACTATATGGATTCAATCTTCGAATAGTCAATGAATTTATTTTCTTTTAAATATTTATTCATTTCAGGATGTATTAACACAAAAATCGTTAAATTTTAGGTATAATTTCATTTTAAATTCTGTTGTAGAAACTCAGTTTGGAAAGAGTCTTACAGAAAATGTGACAGATCGCTTGTGTTCCTAGTAGTCTTTTGGTTAGTGCTGAGGGTTTTCCTTCGATGTTTTCATGAAAATTGATAAGTTTTCATTTCATATTCTTTCTGGTAAAATTAATAGTGAATCATTCTTTAAATTTCGGGTAAAATTTCCCAGCTGGATCCTGTGTTTCATGTAAAAAAGCAGATACTTTGTAAGCGTCTCTTCAGTGAGATAATGCTTCCTATTCCGGCAACATCTTTTGCTTTCCTTAATTTCTAATTAATTTTGTATTTTTTCAATGTCTGAGTTGTAAATTGCCTAATAGAAAGAAAAAAGCATCGCCTCTATGAAAAAGATAATGTGAATAAGACCTGGCAAACTCCTACGGGAATCTGCACGTGAATTTGGGATGCCAAGGTAAACTCTTCAGGTCTTCAGGACAAATTACACGGAAAATCTCGTTCCGTATGACATTTTGAAATTTTCTATTCATTGTTTCATAAAAAGTGGTCACAAACAAGGTGGCCGGAATTACACTCAAAGTGGCCGGAATATTACCCAAAGCAATGTCTATATTTTTTTTATTAATTTTTCAGTATTTTAGGAACTGATTTAAAGAAAAAAAATAGATGATTAGTTAGTTTTCAAGGTACCATACAACCCTCCCGAAAAAGAAGTAGGGGAAAGTCGTCTGCCTTCAAACGAAAAATGGAGTTCCAAATTTAAGATTTTTTTCTGAAGAATCCACAAAATGGATTTTATTTTCTACTACACCAAAAAATTCTCTTGTTCATTCGGCGTATATGATTACCTCATTTAGCACTCGCAAGTCCTCAGTTTTTCCTTCTGAGGAAATTAAAAAAGTGATGTCGATTTGTATGAAGGCAGCTGGCATAGTCTGCCTTCAAACGCGAGGCAGCCGCCTTTAAATGTTTTTTTTTCACTGAGAATATTGAATCAATAAAACTAAATGGGCTATAAATGATTAGATTGAAGCCTAACGCACTCACTAAAATCATCACTGCAGTCAAAAGACATTACACAATAACTTTTCTTCACATTTTTCTGAAGCACTGTTTTGCACATGAAAATTTGGAAGAAAAAGCCATTGAAGTTGAAAATTGTCAACTTGAAACATCCCGGCCGGACCAAGATAGCAGGTTATAAGTATTTGTATGACGTTCGTCAGAGAAAAGTAGGAGTTCGATTTCACATGTTTTGATGTATGGAAAGATAGGATTTAAAGGCACACGACATTAGGATTTAAAGGCTGCTGCAGGGTAATATTTGCAAATTTTTGCCACCTACAAAAATTGTGTCATCTGAACCAAAATGTATTAACAGAAATATTAAGCCTGATTAACCTTCTATGTGTCACAATGGAAGATTTATTTGTAAAATGATTTTTACTAGGAAAAATCACATGATTTGTGGAACATCAAAATTACAGTTTAGAGCTCATTTTAATTTTTTTTTATCTAGCATCTAGGAAATAGGAGCTAGGCTCTCCATTTTTTGATGATTTGTGAGGATGATGGATAGCTACCTAATAGTTAATAGAATATAATTTATGCTTTTGAGAACAACGAAAAAATCGCAACATTTGAAGGCTGCTGCATTTAAAGGCAGACGACTTTCCCCTAACAAGAAAATTCAATATGTATTAAAAATATTGCATTTCAAACTCAGGACTTCTGTGCTTATTTGTAACTATGCTGAAATTTGGCAGACTTACTCTATTAGAAGTAAATCCAACTTACTTTTGCGAAACTGTGCAGCGTTTCTGAGGAAAACAACATTTCTTTTGTTTTGAGTAGGGGAGACTGGGGCAAAAAGTCACAAATCGAAAAATTAAAAATTCAATAACTTCCAAGATGAAAAAGATAGCGGCTCAATTTTTTTTCCATAGATAGCCTCCATAGACCTTCTTCAATGTCGTAAGTTTCTTAGAATTCGAACAAGGAATTTAGAAAATAAAAATATCGAAATTTTTAGCCCTATTTTTGAAATATTTTCCTTGCAGAAGATAACAATTATTACCTACTTATTTTCCAAAATTGATGCACTGATGAATATTTTCTAAATAATTTGGATTTTTTGAATACGAATCCACCATCTATTTTAGAATTACACAAAAGTTTTTTTCTCCAGAAATCCTTTTATTTAAAATGGCCACTTGGGGTAAAAAGTAACAAAAGGTATAGAGCAAAAGTAACAAAAAAGCGAAGCAATTTCTGATGTCTCACGGCGAAAAGAAACGTCATTACCGTGTCTCGCCGCTTGTTGTTTGCATTGGTCAAACGATTTGCAGTCTTTTGTGTGTTTTTTTCTAAAATAGCTTGAAAAGCGCTTTTCTCGTTTTCTCACTTTTCTCGTAGAGAAAACGGTGTTTTACAAAGGTGTAGATGAATAAATTTTCGATAAAAATATGTCTTCTAGGTATTTTTCAAATTTACGGTAGCCCGTAATGAAACGAATCAAAATATGATAATACACCCAATGTCTGGTACTATTTGCCCCAGCATTTTTGAGAATAGTCACAAAATTACCTTTTAGAAATTGGCTCGATAAACGTATTTCCTTACAAAATAGAGGAAAATTACTTTCACAAAGTTGTAGAGCGATAAATTTTCTATAAAACCGCGCTAATTAGAAATTTTTGAAGCGATAGAGTGGCTTGTAAAAAAATAAAATATCCGTTTTGTGACTTTTTGCCCCAGTTTCCCCTATTTGTTTGTGTTTTTTGTCATACTCCTTTAATAAAACTGACTTCATTTTTTTTCCTGGAAATGTGTGACTTAATACAAGCTATTAAAATATATTGCAATATGTTAGATTCATTGAAAGACTATTGGAAAAAATATATGTTCGAAGCTAGAGTGCGTGTAAAGCCTGAAAGCCTTCTCCTAATTATGTATCAACCTAGTCCCCGGCGAATGGCCTTCAAAGTTGAAGCCAATTTCTTACTTTCACATACAAATGCGTATGGGAATTTTTCTGCACTCGTGATCGTTATGCTTAATATTTAAAAAGTGAGAAGTTTTTTCCGTATTATAAGATACCTTTCAGTATGGAGGGAAAAATATACTAAATTTTTGTTTAAATAAATTTTTCTTTGGAGCACTATGAGCTGAGTCCGAGATCAATTTAGGAATTGGCTTCAAATAGCTCCATATAAAAAGGCCAACTTTCCAGGCGCTTGGTATCATCCATTAGTTTTGTTATTATTGTCTAAGACTGAAGATATGTCTCTTTTATTTAAATGTCGAGAATTAAGTAGATGATATGATGGCCAGAGATCATACATCTTAGACAGACTGAAGCCTCTGAATTTGACACTTGTTGGAGAGGGTTTTTTGGGTAGCATTGCAAGAAGCTTAAAAGATGGAGATACACTCAAAGTTGATTGCTCCCTAATCCATCTGATAGACAAGTTTCTCGTTCTTGCTGAGATTGAGATTGATGAAGGTCTAATAGTTTATCTTATGATAATCCATCCGAGGTATCCCAAGCAATTGATTGTTATTTATCTTATTTCAGTGCTGGATCTGGATGCAATGGTATCTTTTCGCGTCGTTTGGACTTCTCCAGCTTCAACTTGTTGCCCAAGACACGGCTCAACTCCTATCAAATTAAGGTATGTTGTGCATTTCTATTATTAGTAAACATGGTATTATCCAGATTCTGGGGGGAGAATCAGATGATGCATATTTTTTTGAGGCCAAAGGGGCCAGCTGATTGACGATGCCAAGGCCAGTGAAATTCTCCCATTAATCGCTGGCACAGTGTTTACCCGAATTAGTGGGCATGGCAACTTATGACGTGGAAGAGTTGTTAAAAATAAAAATGGATAATCTTATTTTTATCTGCTGCCGGTGCAGAAAAACATAAACACAAGAGATTTGAAGCTAAACAGACGGTGGAATTTCTCTCTTTTGGATTTTGCCGGTTACAATCTAAATTTCTTTTTTCTGGGATGATGTTTTCAAAATAGAAAAGAAAGACGTTATTGTTTTTTTTTCTTCTTATGAATTTGTATTCAAAGATGAAATTTTTCATCCTTGCATGAATATTTTCAATCACATCTCACCTTCTCGTGCAAGAACAGTGTGTAGGATGTAATTGTTCCCCATGTTGGGCTTGGAGAATAACACAGACTCCACGTGAATAAGCACAATTTGTTGGATAAAATGTCGTCATTGTGCAGCAAATCACCCAGAAGTTACCAATCATCGCTCTCACATAAATAATGCATCCACTACCCAATATAGCCATAATGGTATGACAATTTTGTGACTAACTAATGATTTATGAATTGACACATGTGGGTGGAACTTTAGATTTAATTCTCACCTCGACCCAAATGCACCTGATGGCTCCGATTTTGCTCTCGGTCCGGCTGCAAAATTTTCCTTCCAGACACTATCACCCACATCAACGTGACTTTACTGGGATTATGACCTCAGGAATATATAGAGATGATGAGAAAGAAAGACCTGTCCAATTGACCACGACATGAGATGTGTCTCCATCAGCAATTTGTCTGTGGATATTGAATTACGTTCTCTTTTTTTTTCTCATTCACCCTATCATATCAATATCGTGCCCCAAAATTGCTGAAGAAAATTGCAAGATAAGGTGCTTGGTACTACCATGAAAATATCTCTATATATGTGAGCTTTCCAAGTCCATATAGAAGAGAGAAATTGAATACCATCGCACAAATAATTCCGACCAAAAGCCATCTCTTGAGGAAGGTGGAGAATGTTTTTTTTTTTGGGGCCAGAAGAAAAAGAAACAATGAAACATTTCCCACAATTTCCAAACTGATCCGGCGGTCCTCAAACTCGACACCTCTGAATATTTGATTACCGTTTGTCTGAACTCTTGGCTCATGGTGTTTCTCTCATAAAAGCCATGTTTAATGCACAGTATCTATACTTTGGAAATGCTCGAGACGGGAAAGCTCTCCCTCAACGACTATCCATATGAACTCTCTCTCGCATGCGATGTGTACAGCTTCCAACCATTCTCAGATATTTCCCCAAATGCCACCCCAAAAATCCACCCACACTTTCACCCCTCTCTGACCATTTTCTGCATGTGCCAAAAATGTGAGAAGCACATATGAATGTTTTGTGATTCCATCATACAACCCAACAGTCACATATCTCGCCAAAAGAGAAAAGAATTTTCTCTACATTATAGATGAGGACGTAGACGTAAGAAGAATAAGTATGGCTATGTATACCACAATTTAGAAAATGAGGAACAGTATTTAGACAGACATTGAGATTCTTGAAAATTGGAAGGTTACTGACTTGTCGTTGTTCTTGGAAAAGAAAAACCAGTCAGGGTTGGGGTCCTGTTGGATTTACCGGGGGACATCCTAGATATTGATCTAAAAGTTCTCTTAAGACATTTAAAGAAATATCTTGAAAATTCAAAAACAAGTAGATTAGGACTACCCTAAAGACCTTCCGTAGATAACAAAACCTGCCTATTTGAGTTTATGATTTTTTTCAGTAGTTTCGCTTTCAATCTCCAACGTAGTTTAGCGAATTAAACGATTTCTAAGAAATGACGCTCGATATTTGTCCGCTTGATCCATCTAGCAGCCAGACGGTTAGGGATAGCGAAGTTAGACCTTCGTTAGACGAAATCCCGAAAGCCAGAATCCCGAACGTCAAAATCCCGAAAAGTAAAAATCCTGAATGGGTTGAAATCCCAAATAGCCAAAATCCAGAATCTTTGGCTTTGGGAATTTTGACTTTTCGGGATTTTGGTTTTTCGAGATTTTGGCTTTTGGAGATTTTGTCCGTCTCATCATTTTAGAAGCCAATAGTTAGGTATTGTTACGTTAGACATTTGTTGAAGTCCCAGATAAAATCATGAAAGTCCAAATCCTGTAAGCCAAAATCACGAACGTCAAAATCTCGTAATCCAAAATCTCGAATGAGTTAGAATCCCAAATAGCCTATATCCAGATTCTTTGGCTTTCGGGATTTTGACTTTCGGGATTTTGATTTTCAAGATTTTGGCTTTTAAGGATTTTGGTTTTTCGAGATTTCGGCTTTTCGGGATTTTAACTTTCGTGATTTTGACTTTTCGAGACTTTGGTTTCTCAAGATTTCGGCTTTTCGGGATTTTAACTTTCGTGATTTTGACTTTTTGGGATTTTGGTTTTTCGAGATTTCGGCTTTTGGAGGTTTTATCTGGCTGATCATTTTAGAAGCCAATGGTTAGATATAGTCAAAACCCCGAAAGTCAAAACCTTGTAAGCCAAAAATCTGAATGTCAAAATCTCGTAATCCAAAATCCCGAATGGGTTGAAATCCCAAATAGCCTAATTCCAGAATCTTTGGCTTTCGGGATTTTGACTTTCAGGATTTTGATTTTTCAAGATTTTGGCTTTTAAGGATTTTGGTTTTTCGAAATTTCGGCTATTCTGCATTTTAACTTTCGTGATTTTGACTTTTCGGGATTTTGATTTTACGAGGTTTTGGCTTTTCAGGATTTCGGTTTTTCGAGATTTCGGCTTTTCAGTATTTTTGTTTTTCGAGATTTTGGCTTTTAACGATTTTGGTTTTTGAGATTTTAGCTTTTCAGGATTTTGGTTTTTCGAGATTTTGGCTTTTCGGGATTTTAACTTTCGTGATTTTGATTTTTCGGGATTTTGGCTTTTAAGTATTTTGGTTTTTGAGATTTTGGCTTTTAAGGATTTTGGTTTTTCGGGATTTTATCCTTCGGGATTTTGACTTTCGGAATTTCGGTTTTTTGAGATTATGGCTTTTCAGGATTTTAATTTTTCGAGATTTCGGCTTTCCAGATTTTGAACCATTCGGGACTTTAGCTTTTTCGGATTTTGGTATTCGGAATTCTGAATTTCGGAATTTTGAGCGGCATCGCTTCGCTGAACTCCCAAATAAGGCGACTCAAGAGCCATTACCATAACCTTGATGTAATTTTCATTACGCTTTTTGATACCCTTTTTTGAATAATTGAAAAGAAGCAAGTTTTTATTAAAAAGTTGATGGAGTGCTCCAGTAGTTCTATGTTCTCTAAGTTGCGCTTTTATATAAACTTTGATTTTTTTAGAGACCTCGTTTTTAAGATCTATTTTTGCAATAGCTTTTCAAATAAACCAATCATATGACTTAGAACGTCACAAAAGGTATAGCTTAAACCAGAGGCGTGCAAGAACCGTTAAAACCGAATAAACGTCAAATGAAACATGTACGTGTATGGTCAAAACGTTACTAGAACAAACTTATTTTGACGTTTATTCGGTTTTAACGGTTTTTGCACACTTCTGGCTTAAACGGTTAAAGATATCGACTTAGGACCTTCGGGGATCCTTACTCTAAATTGTTCCAAAGATGAAAGCCTTTGTGAAATGCTCATATAAGTGAGTATGAAGCTTTCAATTGAAGTGTGTAGTTAGCTTAATCCCTTCTTGCTTTGCTCTTAGTTAAAAGCCATTATACTTCAAGTTGATACCTAAGAAAGCTCAAAAGACTTACATTGTTTTACACACCTAGACCATATCACCCTCCCTCAAGCTACAATGCTACAAAAGTGAATATTCCCTGAGAGTAGGTATTCTATTAAATTACACCAAAAATCCAGCTGAAAACAATAACATAAAAGCTAAATTTAATTTTGTGAAAAATATGGGATAGAATTTGTTGAAATTTTCACCCATTCTCTGACAATAAAAATGCAATAAGCTCCCAATTCCTTGTCAACATCGCAAATTGCTTTAAGGAATATTGCTGTCATTTATGTTTAAAATTTAATTACGCCATAGCTGAAAAAAAAGAATCATCAGCACAATGGAGAAGGACACTTTTCTCCTTTACCATTTGCAAAATATACATTCTGGAATTGGGTGTGGAATATCATTTGTGAATGGGTATGTAATGCAAAAAGCCCCGGATCAACCCAATGAAAATCTGTTCTTCCAAATATAAACGCTTTAATTTCACGGTACGTTTCTCATCTAATGCGAAGGAGTGGAGCTTGGTGCCCTGGTGAAAAAGTGCAAAATGTATACATTTTGAATTGGGAAAAAAAGCTCTACTTGTATGTAAATGCATGTGGCATTTCTTGCTGAAATTGCTGCTTTTATTTGCCGTTAATATTAAAAGCACATCGTGTTCACTAACTAGTCGAAATGTTCATCTGTGTTCGTGATTTTCCTTTTTTGGACACTCACCACACCCCTATCATTGAGTACTTTCTTGTGCCTCAGAGAGAGAGAGAGAGCTTTTGCCCTGGGAGGAAAGCCCCTAAAATGTAATTAGTACGCTATGGTCATCCGGAGAAAACCATATGGCTCTTGGCGACAAGTCGAACTTGTGCACGGAAGACCAATGCCATGGACATTATATGGTAATTACAGTGTGAGAGGATTAAGCACACATTCAATGCACTCCAATTGATAAGACAATAGTCTTGGCCGGGAGCCAGAGAAGGCACAACCCAAGACATTGGCTCAAGAAGACCCAGTCTGAGGACTTTGGGAAGGGTAGAATGAGGAATGTTATTAATAAATCATTCCTGATGAGATGAGTATATTTGCTGACGTCATTGTCGTCTAGTCAAGAATTTAGCTGTAAATGAATGGTCCAATAAACTCGCTTTAAATTTTCTGTTGAAAAGCTATGGCCTATGGCTAAAGTAAATTATTATAATAGTTTCAGATGGAATCTACACTAGTACTACACTACAAGTATAGTATTCAATTTAGAATAAAACAAGTTCTTTAATCGGACATGTTATGTAAATAAAATTTTCTGTAATTTGTTACAGTCTTTTACTTCAAAAAATTTGAAAGACGAAAATTCTAGCAGTTTTAAATTAAATACTGGTATAAGAAATGTGGTGCTAATTTATTGAAATATTTCTAGCAATTATTCTTATCGTATAATAATAATAATAATAATAATAATTTATTGATTGATGCCCAAGTTACATAATATAACAAACAGGACTATACTTTTGATTCTAGCAGTTGGTAATTTATTCTTAATCAATTAGATGTTTGACATCAAATTACTGATTTATCATGCTAAGATTCCAGTATTTTCTTTTTACAAATTTTAGTCTACTGATGGTGTTCGATGCTTATACCCTATAGCCAATCAGCCACAAAGTTTCACTTTAACAGAAAATCCGTGAAATTATTCTGCTATTTTTCCACGTAAGCCTTCATGAAAAATCCGCTAATATGCTGCGTAGAATTCCGCGAAGTTATCATCCTTTTTTCACTTGGATATCTGCGAAATAAATCCGAGGAATTTTCTGCTAATTTGAGAACATTCCCTGGAAATTAAAAAAAAATTCCATTTAATATTCTAAGTACATTATCCGATATCTTTTCGGCCGAGACTCCACACTGAAAAAAAAACCATTGTGCGTTAAATTTTTCTTCCTCATAACTTTAACACTTTTTGGGTGTAAAAATATATCAACATTTTTTAATGTTAATTTTACACCTTTTAAGGGTAAAATCAACATTCAATCAAATACTGCAGGATAAAATTAACATTTCCGGAATGTTATTTTAACTTTTTCGGATTTCTCTCAGTGCATGTAAGTAAACGCCAAAATTCCGTACTTGTTTTTGGCCCTAATGCTATAATGCTTGCAAGCTAGACATACTCAAATGTACGATATGGTAGCAATATTTTAAACTCATAGAACAACTGAATATTTGTCTGAAAGATGACTACTCTTTAAGTTCCAAGATACCAATTAATGGCACTGATCCTCCATTTATTCTTAGATGTTTTTTTTTGCAGAAATTTTCTATGAAAATTCCGCGCCATTTTTAATCAATTTTAGGAATTATTTTGAAGAAAAATATTTTTAATAAAATCCACTGGAAAAGTCTTGGATTTCCGTAATATTAAGTCATGGAAACCTTTACGGTCATTGCATGAGAAATTCCGCGGAGAATTTCATGGAAATAAAGGGGATATTTCCGAATTTTTGAAGGGCTTGAAATATTCGTCGAAAAAGTCCATGGAAACTCGAGACTATTTCTTATTAAATGGTCCAATACAGAGTTCCGGAATCGTCCATGGAGCACTAGGAAGAAATTTAGCGTTAAATTCCTCCTCGGAAGTCCACCCGGATTTTCACTGGTAAAATTCAGGGAACTCCACGCGGCATTTTAGCGGTAAAATCCGCGGATATGTCAGAAAAGACTGCTGAAAATCCAGTGGAATTGCCCGGACATTGACTATAAAGAAGCAAAATATAGTTTCATTTATAAAAATTCTAGTAGTTTTAAGAGTTAGACAATTTACTGTTCAAACTGCTAGAATATTTTGGGCTTTATCTAAATTTTAAGAACGTCGTTTAATTTAGTAAATTTATTGCAATACTCTTAACTGTAAATGAATACGTCAAACAGGTTGGTACCTCGAATTGCATTTATAAATGGGAAAAAGTTAAAGTTCAAGCAATTTTGAGAGTTTTGTTGATTTTTTCTGACAGATAAGGTCTAAAATTGAAAACACAGTCTGCTATCAATTTTTAATACTTTGTAAATCATTCTACACTGAGAAAAAAGATGGTGCGATTAACTTTTTTTCCTCATAAATTTAACACTTTTTAGGTGTAAAAATATATCAACATTTTTTAATGTTAATTTTACACCTTTTTAAGGGTAAAATTAATATAGAAAAGGGTAACTTTAACCCCAATACACCTAAAAAGGGTAATATTTACACCGATTTCGGATCAATACTGCAGGGTAAAATAAACATTTCCGGAATGTTATTTTAACTTTTTCAGATTTCTCTCAGTGTATGTATTTATATTCAAACAATTATCACAGTTCAAGAGTCTAAATATGATATTTGACAAGAATAATCTTGATCTATAGGGGAATTCTGTAACGTTATGACAATGCCATATGACAAATTTTCGTAGTAAATGCAGAAGCAGGATGATGTCAAAGCCCAGTGAGTATCGAATAGCTATTGAAACGAGCTCTATGAAGCTTAGTAACTAATATAAATCTGATTTTCAATTAGTTTTTCCAAATTTACGACATGAAAAATTTTAAATTTGTCATGTGACATTGCCATATTGTTGCAGAACTCCTCTAGTGATTAATTCTTTTGATTAATTGTTAATTTGTTTTATGTCATTGAACACAAATTGCTAGAATAATGTCTTCCTACACAAAAGCAGACTTGTTTCTGCTTATTATTCTAAAATTTTAGCAGTTTTGACATTCTCAGTCTGTTAATGCCATTTAAAATCAAACTACAAGAATTTTTGTCAAACAAAACTAAATTTGTTACACGATTTTATATACACATTTTAAGCTAAAATGTGAAGAAAAAATCCCATTTAATTCAATGTAATGCATTCATATAAAGCTTACCGCCAATTGTATTTAAATGAAGTATTTTTCGGCACATTCTACACATTGCGAGTGCACTATAAATATTCTTCCATTTAATTTTAATGACAATACTATAGCCTTAGCCCTAGGCCTATAGCAATCTGGCAGCATAATTGTGCAATTTGTCTTCTAGACACATAAATTTTCTCGACAAGAGGACTTATTGGAAATTGACACGGAATTGCACAATAACACTGATGCCTATGCTGAGACAGAAAGTTAATTTTGCGTTAACAAGATATAACGTCCAAACGTTTTAAACTGTCTGTTGGTCCAGCAAATATTTGATTCTTAACTCTTGTGTAACATCAACATAAGTCCCTTATATGTACATTTTGAAAACATTTGTCAATACCAATTATGATCATTGGACTTAAAAGCGCTCACTCATGCGTCTAGAAAAGCATAATTTTGAACCAGACGGATGCAGCCATACGGGAAAAGGCGATGTATATCTTGGAGAATTTTATGTCATATTGAGTTCTAAGCATTTTTTCATGGGTTAAGTGAATTCAAGTTGACATTTAAAGTGTATTTGATCCGATGACCATCGCAGTCTAAGAAATGGTAGCCATAGTATATGTTAGTACCTACTTACCATTGTACTGGAGATTTTTCTCTGTCTCTACAGATGTGGGAAGGAACAAAAAAAAGAGCAGAAGAAAAAAGTCAGAAGGGAGTTTGATACCGTTCCACTTCATTAAATTGATTGCTCCATAGTCCCCAGTTCATATACCATTGGGTCCAGGAACATTGGGGAAAGAACGTCGTCTGGGTCGTGGAGATCTAATTTATTTAATGAAGCATGTCTTCGCGCCACACAATAAGTAGTATACTCTCTTAGAATATTCCAACTATATAATATACTAAATATGAATGAAATGGCGAGTTTGGGAAAATTGTGATAAAATTAGTTTGCCAAAGGTACTCCATGAGAATATCGGAAGACAGACGTTTTTGGTCTGTGAATGCCATCTTTTCTCAACTTTTGGCCCCTTTATGACTATCTTTGGGGGACTTCAGAGATCCATGAAAAGTGTATCTATAAAATTGGAGTGGGATTTATGGAGTTTTTGTTCAAAACCACAAAGGGTATCCAGGGAAAAGTTTTAAGGTCATTAAAATGCACTGGAGAGTGCAGAGATATAAAATTCTCACAATGGCACCACCGGTAATCTATTGAGTTTGTCACGCCAAAGCAAAAATATGGTGGCTGTATCCGTCTAATTTTATTATTTGTCAAACTCAGTGTGGAAGTTAATTTGGTGCTAATTAAAATCTACATGGACTTTTCCTCATGGAGACACTCCATCCGGGGTGGGATATGCTACGTGCAGAGAACATCAAAATCTCTCCAGCACAACAAAGGCATTTTGGGGAGAGTATTTCATACTAAAAGGTGGTAGAGGGTGAATAAAATCGATTTAATGCCACTGGCAGAAACACACGATAAGATGGAGCTATTCAATTTTGTAGCATCCAATGGTCCATAGTTGATCCCTACGGATGAATTTATCCTGCCGTAATGTGGCAGCTCCTCGGACATGGACATATGTGAGTGTATGCATCGTATCCAGGGACATGTCGGCTGCTCAGACAGAAAGTCCTCATACCCCTTTGGATACCTGTCCAGAAGAGGTGTACATAAATGGCCAGAGGATTGAGTGATGGGGCTGCTCTCTCCCTGTCATAAATGGTCAGTACCGTGAGAGTCCATTTGTCAAATTAGATTGAGAGAGGAACCACTGCAACAATTGATTTGATTTAACTATTTTCCAAAATTTCGGGTGTATCTACAAATTAGCTTTTGATGGGGATCCTTGAGGGACCTTAGAAGAGCCCTTATTCTCGAAATTATGCGGGAGGAAATCATTTTCTTTAACTCATTCAATCAAATAGATACTTTACAATGGAACAATTGACATAGGGGAAAGTGCTCTCCCTTCGAATGTTCATGCATTCGAATAATGCGAATTTCTTTTGTTTTTCGTAATAGATTTAGACTAAATTATCACGGAATTATCAACAATTGATGATAAGCCAAATAATATTTAATAGAAATGTGTAAGTCTCTTAGAAAAACTGAAAGAATATTCACATTATTCGAAGACATGAAAGTTCGAAGGGAGAGCACTTTCCCCTAACCTCAAACTTTACCTAATTAACCTCATTTTTTCTCTAAAGTAGACCTGACAGACAAATGCTAATCAAAGATTTGTAGCATAGACACACCCTTCTTAGCTGAAGTTCTTCGTAATATTACTTTAAGGCTGTGGCATCGGAACAGTCATTTTGAACTTTACGTCTTTAAAAGATTTTAGGTTATAGAATTAGTTAAAAGTCATACTACAGATATATAAATTAAAACAAAAATAAAACTGCAATAAAATAGGTTAATAGGGTTAGAAATTTCCTCTATTTTACGCCCTGTTCATTTCAAACAAAGAGAACTAGTTAGAAATCATACATAACCTATAAATACGAAAGTATTAATGTGAAATTGATGTTATGATATCTTGATTTTAGTGTTTATGCATTTATTTCATTTCAATTTCGATTTTTTAGTTTCAAGAGGACCGTAATGGTGTATTTTTCTTTTAAATTGAGGTTATGTTACAGAATACCTTAGGACAAAAACCTATTTAAATTTCAGTAATGTTAATAACCTAAATCTTTTTTTAAGTGATTGATCTTTACCTCAATAAGTTTTAAGGTTTATTAGTAAAGAAAGATAAGAAGAAAAATTGTAAAAATATAATTTTAATGATGATTTTTGATAAATTAACATTTTTTCATTTTATATTCTTATTCTATAAATTTATTTATTAATAAAAAAAACAACATTTTTTAAAAATATCATTTTCAAAATCGGTTATCAAGATATTTCGAAAACGCCTGGACCGATTTTTCTGAAACTTTGCGCATTTCTTCTAGATATGGTTGGCTCATGCTTAACATGAGGGTTTTTAGAAATATTGATTTTAACGAATTTTATAGTACGTGGCTGAAAATGATCATTTTTTTGAAAAATGTTGGGCCAAAAATTGAAAAAAAATAAAAAACAAATCTTTCTGTTAATCACGAGCCACATTCATATCCTACTATTAGTTTTATAGATTTAAGATGAAGCTGCTAGAAAAAAAACGTGACAAGGGAAAAAATGAGAGTTCAATTTTGAAAATTTTCCAAAAATTTTTGGAGAAATTATCTGCCAAAGCCTACACTCTATAAGATAGACGAAAACCTGAATTTACGAAATTTTATAGTTCAAAAATATAAAATTGACAAAATTAAATTTTTTTCTTATGTCAAATTCGCTTACTCCCTTAAGAAGGTTGTTTCCCTTCAAAAATGTTGGCCAGGTATGCTTTGCATCACCTGCATCACTATAATTTAAATAGGAAGTGCTTGCCTGAATACGGGCTTCAGGCCTAAGGCTTAGTCCATAAGGCTTAACAGCTCTATTTTCTTCAATTTAGAGAAATCCGAAAAAGTTAAAATAAGATTCCGGAAATGTTAATTTTACCTTGCATTATTGATCCGAAATCGGTGTAAATATTATGCTTTTTAGGTGTACTATGGATTAAAGTTACCCTTTTTCGTGTTAATTTTACCCTTAAAAAGGTGTAAAATTAACATTAAAAAATGTTAATATATTTTTACACCTAAAAAGTGTTAAAGTTACGAGGAAAAAATGTTAATCGCACCCCCTTTTTTTCTCAGTGTTATCATTTAAATTTTTTTTGTAAAAGTTTAATTTAGGAATGAATTATTAAGGATTAATGACCTGTTAGATTCTGTAAAATCAGTAAAATTGATTGCTATTTAGGATTTTGAGGCCTTCCGGAACTGGTCTAAACTGTCTGGTCTAAAAATCTGAAGACCGCTTAAGATAAATCAATAACATAACCTCAATTTTAAAGAAGTTTCATCGAAATGGACTTATCGAAATTAGAACTTAAAATTGAAATATCAATCCCAATTATAAACTCTGGAAACATTTTGTAACTGCTTAACACGAAATTTCTTAAGGTTAAATGAGAAAAAAAAGAGAAACATAAGCTAAAGTCTGTAGTTATAAACAATATCATGCTATCACCTCAAGCTCCTCGTGAGAACTTCTCCCGCAAACTCGAAAATTCAGGGCCATGTTTAATACGGCTTTAGGGTGCGAAATTAGGAATTGTTGAAATGAGGTGGATGAGGCCAAGACTCTTAAGAGTATTCCAACCAGGATTTTACAGGGAGTGAGGTCTGGGCCAATAAAAATGTTTACGAGGATGGACATCAGAGTAGATATGGTACTTTCTTTACAACCAACAGACACCGGGCTCAACCGCATTGGCTGCATAGCACGTGTCTTCGATTTTATGGTCTTGGACGACATCGTCATATCCGTTCAGAACATGTCATTTTCACCATTCGTTAAACTCCCAGTCGCCGAGGTGATACAATCGATCGTTCACCCCATACGGCATTAGTGATGGCTCGAGAGGGTGTCCTTATTGGGGAGCATTAGGGATTTCCTTTCCTTCTATCCCACCCACCTACGTATATTCAGAACAATATTATCGCTTCAGGTCCAAGACATGTTACACTTTGAAAATTTATTTTGACTGCATAATGGAAAATAATAAATTTATGTCTACCAAACCCATAACATTAAAACAACACTGTTGCATAAAGTTTGTAGAATCTACTGGGATATTTGTTGGTATTATTACAAGTAAAAATTTAGTTGAACTGCACAGAGAGATCCTAAAATAGTTAAAATAAAATTCCGGAAATGTTAATTTTACCCTGCAGTATTGATCCAAAATCGGTGTAAATATTACCCTTTTTAGGTGTATTGGGGGTTAAAGTTACCCTTTTTCGTGTTAATTTTACCCTTTAAAAGGTGTAAAATTAACATTAAAAAATGTTGATATATTTTTACACATAAAAAGTGTTAAAGTTATGAGGGAAAAAAGTCAATCGCACCCTCTTTTTTCTCATTGTAGTAGCAAGTTGAATTAGCAAAATTTGTTAAATCAACTGAAATTTAGTCATACTTTCAATATGAATAGTGTTTTAGGTTAATTTCAGCATAATTTTGAAGCGTGTTCGACTCTCGAACATTCGTAAAATGTGATAGTTAGAACAGTAGATTATTAACTGCTAGACATAGTAAAATTTACACAAATTTAATTATTATGACAAATGATTAGTAAACTTAAACAAGTCAGAAACTGCTTCCGAAATGTGACAACAATATTAAAATATTACATCCCTGGCAATAAGTCTATTCTTGATCAACTAATATTAAAATAGTAAATGTGATAAATGTTTAGTAAAAGACACAGATCATTTGTAGATTTTAGCAACGTATAATATGTTATATTTTCGTAACTTGAATTCCAAGATAAAGCCACATAATATATATGAAAATGCATTCAAATAAGTACTTGAATCGGTAGGGTAAAGTGATATAATTTGGAATTAGTGTTACAAGTTGGACATGGCTTTTTCTTGATAAATACGGTACAAAATTTGTTTTTAAGCACAAGGAACCAAATTATATAACTAAAGCATTAAAAATATACAAATAAAAATGAAGTACTAAATTTATCAAGAAAAAAGGCCGTGTCCAAATTGTACTATTGCATTGTCCAACTTGTACCACTTTACCCTATTGAATTTTCAGAACTCTTCCTTTTTAATAAATGTATTTAGTTAAAAGTACAAATTTTATCTATTGAGTGGCTAACAAATACTCTCTTTTCCCGGTGTTAAAAATAGATGGACATGGCTCGCGTACGGTGTGCTTCACTAACCACAATATTCTGGTTAGACGCACAATTGTATTGAATATTGAATGTGATTATTGGTTAAGACTTGTGGCAGGTCTGGATCGTCTCGGATTTCTGTTTGTCCATAAGTCACGAACAATTGGCTTATTGTTTAATGATTTTTTTTTCTATCGTCCAAAGCTTGACCAAGAGTGTCTGGGATACAAAATAAACCACTTCAATTGTTTACTGCCGTATTCACATTACATGTAGCAATATTGGAACTGTGAATTAACTCGTCCATAGTGATGTGAGATGAATTTTGAAACGTCAATTCGTGGAATTACCCAGCGTGATGTGTACTAATGAGATGTGTTAAATTTCAAAATAAGAACCCATCCTCTATGACAATATTATTCAACACCGTGTGTTCTTTCCATGCTCAATATTTCATTTCTCCAATAGAGGTTGCAAGATAATTAGATGATTAACAGCCACTAAGCGTTCCATGGTAGTCAACTTTGGGTGGAGAAGTGAGTGACTTCTCAGCCGTAAAGTGACTTGTCCCCAAAATTCTCTACTTGCCGACTTGGGAGTCACGTGAAGACCTAAATGATTTGCATCAATTAATCAGACACCTTTTGCTCCTGAGACTCGTACTTACTAGCGTTTGAGCTCTCACTTCTTGGGCAATTTGGCAATAATTAGTACGCTTTGGACTAAGACGTAATACTTAGCTTTGGTTCTATTAACACGGAAGGGCTTCGCAAGAAACACCATAGGAAAAAGTATTAGGCTTCCTCAAGGGCAAGTAAGGGAAGAATAAACCCATAAAGTTCTTTTAGTAGGAAGAAAAGCTCTTGACACCTTAAGCACCCATCTTTCAGTCTTGGAACAGATTTATACCGTCTCCTAACCATATTTAATGTATTAATTATTCCCAGAGTCTAATATAAAAATGACAATCTGTGAAGTTTATGAGATAGTATACCTATGCTACGACCTAGAATAACAAAGGTGAGGTGTAAAAAAAAATTGAAAATTTATTGCGTAAAGTTTCTTGAGATTTATGTCTGGTAAAATTATGAAAAATTTAATATATTCCCCGCAATATTTCAATGAAAAATGAAGTTTTATGTAGAGGGGACAGTCTCTTTTTTCTTGTTACATTGACTGAAGAAGACATAAAGGGACCTCAGAATTGCAAGTTATTGTATAAATTTTATCGGCAAAGAAAGTATAACCCAAAGAAAATAGTGTTGCCCTTGGAAAATGTGGTTTATCGACGACATATAACGCTAACAGGTTGGGTGTGAGGGGTTATTGAACGTGGATGGTTGCAAAATTGCCATAAGTTTCACTAAATTGCAATGGACACAGAGTGCAAGAAGTGCATGAAGACAGGCCACATTGAGGGTGTGTGCAAAGAAAGTTGGTCACATTTGAAGCAGTGTATTTGCAATATACATCATGATCGCTATCTTAATTAATATGCGTAAAATTGATTAGAATATATAGCTTTCAGATGGTGATTTGCATGTTGCAAGCGAATGAGAATGGAACAAAAAAATAATAATAATAATGTTGTGTTATGCGAGACATGTCAATGAACTTACATTGAGGTGGAGAAAAATGGAAAATAATAAATCTCACCTGCGGAGGTGTCTTTCTTCTCTGTCTCACCTCCACTGACAATCTTTGCAACTTTTTTTCTATCCATAGTTATATTTATGTTCGGTGCATGATGGTGGAATTGGAACTCAATTCTGATAATTCTTTCAAAGTGAAATGCTCAAGAGGTACATATAGGGAGAAATTTTATGTAAGAGCATCATATTCACCCGTGAAGCATGTCAAAGTTTGCATCGAACAACAATAAAATACAATTTAAATGTAAATCAATCTCCTAGGGTTTGGGAACATTTTCGCACAACACGCTTCAAAGTTTTATTGAGACGTTAGACAAGAGATTGGATACCGGTACAAAATGAAGAAGGGAGGGGTATTAAGTTGGAATTTCCACCTCCGCCCATTTGATAAGAATAAGCTCCTTTTGCATGAGTTGCTCAGCAAAAGGAATTATCTTGCATATTCCAGTGTGATTAACATTACTAAGGTAACGTTATTGTGAGCATCTGTACCCCCAACCACCCACCGCCCCATCGTGAGCCAGACGATGAGGGATTGTAGTGGAAGGTAATCCGGGACAAGATGCAGGTCGTCGAAAAGCTCTCACCAAAGCTTTTGATACACACTTCACCTTCATTGACGACGTTTCTGCACTTCTTCAATGCCACGGTCTATCGCGCTCTCCTTGCAGTCCAATGAACTCTGGACTGTCTCTATTCAATATGCCAATGCAATTGGAAAGAGACACTAATCTCAGGGAGTGAGAGGTCTTATTATCAAAGAATTTATTCTCAAATATTCCATTTTGCTAAACACTATGCACTTCACTGCATTCAATAGAAACTCACGGTAAAATATTAGAACGGTCTGCCCATATCTAGGTTGTTTATTCTCAGCAGTTGCGATATAAATTTTATTGGTTTGGTCTCTAACAAAGATATAAACAAATATAAAAGGTAATTTTACTGTAAAACATGAGAATTTAATAGAATTCAAATATAGATCCGCCCAATTTGGAAAAACGTTCGCTATTGGCTTTTGTTTTAAGCTCCCAGTAATAAAAATCGATATTAAAGTTGATTAGTATTAATAATACAGCAATACCATGAACAATTCTTTCAAGTAGCAAAAAGTAATCACCATGACTTGAAGTTACTAGGGTGAAAGGAACGTCTATTGACACTTTAAGAACTCGTGTCAGCACCTATTGACACCCTACTTTGTACCATTTGGGATATGAAATTTGAACATTTCTGTTTATAGTAAAAGGTATATTACAGAAAAAAAACGTTGTATTACTTATATTTTACTAGATACATTGAATAATTTTCAATATTTTGGCAAAAGTGTCAATAGGGGTTCCCTGTCGAACAGACGTTCCTCCGACCCTAATACCGTCTTCAGACTAGAGGTTTAACCTAGTTTCCGAAGGTCTCAAAATCCTAAATACCAACCAGTTTAATTTGTTTTTATGGTTCAAATTGATTGCCTCCCCTTAATGGTCCAATTCTAAGTCGAAATTTTCCAAAAAATTTCGTCTAATAAGGAATTAGAGAAGTTAAACCTTATTGCTATAATGACCAGTGCTCAATAATTTTTGTTTTGTAAACATGTTTTCGACATTTCAATGAGAGTGAGTGAGACTTAGATCTAGTCATCTCACTCACTCTCATAGGAAATTTTGAAAACATGTTTACAAATAAAAGTTATTGTGCGTTGAACATAAGCCTTATGTCCTGACACACTTAGGACTTAAGTCGAGAGACGACTTAGTGGAAAATGATAGAACTGTGGTTTAACCATTATTTAGAATTTAATTATTCTAAGCCATCCCTCTGCTAATCCTTAAGTCTGTCAAGGATCTTAGGTCTGAAGCCCGTATAACGTAATAATTCAGTCATATCTGAGACATATGACTGATGAAAGGTGGTAAACGTCAAAATGATATGCGTACCGTAGATGCGGGTCACTTTGTCCTCTGTGAATAACTTGGACCCCGTCATATTCATAAGCTTATCTTTAATTCGAATGCGTAAGAATGGTCCCAATTGATCAGGCATGGTAGGTTGCATTGGCTAGTGCTAGAATTAAAGAAAAGCTTACGAACGCTACGTGGTCAAAGTCACCCGCATCTACGGCACGAAAGATCGATTGTCTTCGATGTAGACTGGAATTTTGAAGATACTGACGCAATGCTTGTGCATTTAGCGATATAGTGCTTGGCGCAACGAACGTTAATCTTGTCAAAATATTAAACTAAGTAGAATCTATAAGTACAATAGACGTGGATATTTTATTTCCAAACCTTCCGCAAACATTTTTAATGACTCCTGCGACGAATTATAATATTATTAATTATGCGACACTGCGTTTCGTATACACAATAGTGAAGTGATTACATTAAATAAGTCGCCAACCTAAAATAATACTGTTTTTATACCATTTAATATATATTTTATAAAAAAATATTTTTTTTATAAAATAGTTTTTTTATTATCTAAAGTGGTAATTCGTTATCGCTGGTTCAGTAAAACTTATTAAAATCAGTTCAGTTCAATTTTGGGTCCGAAAGAGTAGAATAGACTTCTGCAGATATTTTAAGAAAGAAAAATAAGTGAATTTTGGCTTTATGAAATATTCCTGATCAAGATTTTTTAATGATCAAAATTCAATATTTCATTGACCAAGATAGATCTTTTACTGCCGATTTGCTAGTATTAAAACTTAACAAAAATGAAGGTCATCTTGACGATATCATTTCGATAGTAAATGATATCGAAATTATTAGTAAATGATGTTAGTAAATGTTAGTAAATGATAAATTGATTTTGATTTTTATCAAATCAGTAAAATTTAAGGCACTAGGGTAGAGTTAGCCCTTTTCGCCACCTTAAGGTTTTGTACCCTTGTAATTCTTACAATTTTTGTCGAAATAAAAAGAAATTTTCTGTACAAGTGCTTTGAAACATTGTCTCTCTAATGAACCAGGAGACTTTCCGGGAATTTTTGGGCATCTAGTTGAAAAAATACATTTCCTGCAACAATGCATGTTTCAGTACTTTTCGCCACCTTGTAAACACTTTTTCGCCACTGTGTAAGCACTTTTTCGCCACTTGTTTTTAATTGATTTTTAAGAAACAGCTGCTTTCGAAAACCCGCAAAAGTACATTGCACAGTACTTTTCTTATTTAACACCGATATTAGACAATTATTAGAGTATTTCGAATGATTTTTTGCACATTTTTTTTTTTTGCGACAAAAATCAATTGACAATTACGTCTGTTTCAACTAAATTCCGCGAGGTGCGTCACTTGTAAAATGCTTGGAAAAATGAGTGGCGAAAAGTACTTACACAACCGAAAAAAGTAAGCCCTACTTCACCACATCCGTATTTCTTTATTTTTTTGGAAAACATTATTAAATAATGATATTAGAGCGAAGCTTAGTTAATAACAAAGTGACTTTCAGTGAAAAAATATCAAATACTGTACTGCAAAAACATAAAATATTGCAAGACAATTTGTCTGAGCGTTGACAAGTTTATTAGGAACTCCATATTTTTTTGGTGACTGTTCACCTTGTCGACAATTTCTTCAATTAACTTGCAAATAATCTAGTCGGTGGAGCACCAGTTATGGTTTTCTGATCCGTTGGACTAGAGGTTACGAAGTAATAGTCATTTCGTAGTTCCATGAGCTCATAATTCCCTGAAAAAGTGATTTTATTTGTAGGTGGCGAAAAAGTGCTTACTGGCGAAAAAGTACTGACTCTACCCTATACTGTCTTGGCATTCAAGGGTTCAAACGATGACTTATAAACGATGAAACATTTCCTTATTGCGTGGCTTTAGTGTTTAGTTACACGGTGCTACTTGGATTGATTGACAACTCAAGTAACCCAGGTAGAATTAAGGGAAGGTCTTCCCTTCTGGCAGTGACCAAAACTGGATGACGTGGAAGTCTCTCAATTGTTTGAAAACCGGCGTAACGCGTCCGAAAAACAACAAATAGTGATAGGCATTCTCCAAATTATTATTAATCATATGGTCCTATTGTATTACAAGGTAATAATTTTTTTTTAATGTCAATTCTCGTATTGGAAGAATCTGCTAAGTCCATTATAAACCGCCCAGGAGTGCCATCCCGTGGTGTGGATACTTCTTCCATGCTCCCGGAGTTGATGGCCGAAGGCGGTGCATAATATTATGTTATTAACATGTGAAAATTGTTTAAATCAGGCATTCAGATCTTTGTACCGGGCTGGACTCAAACTCATAACAACTGTGAGTCAAGCCGGGGATCGATCCGCCTAATAGCCAACGATTTTGCCTACACCGAGAAAAATGTGGATGGTAAAATTTACCATCCTCCATACAAAATTCTAATGGCCGGATAGTAAAAAAGTCACCCAGCAAACGCGATATTAAATCGGACTGTCAAAAATTGTAGAATCTATTGTATGGATAGTAAATTCTAATAGCCGGATGGTAAATTCTAATATCCCCGGATATTAAATTTTACTATCCGGATGGTAAATTTTACTGGCAGGATAGTAAATTTTACTATCCGGATATTAGAATGAAAAATGTCGGAAAAATTTATTTTTCCTTATTTTCATTGATTTTTGGCCATTGTTTGAGGGCTTGGGGCCCTTCCTGGATGACATTCTCTGTATTTCAAGCCATTTTGATGCGTGAAAATCTTTTTCCAACTTTGACGACTCAGCCGAGATTTGAACACGCGACCTCTGTGATGACAGTCCAGCATCTTCCAGCTGCGCCACGAATTGCTATAATGTATTCAAAGCATATCGGGAACCGTTGCATCAGCACCCACGATATTCCAAAATGACATTCTAACAGCAGGATGGCAAATTTTATTGGCTTGGATAGTAATTTCAATCCAAATTACTATCCTCCGTTAAAATTTACTGTCTTCCAGTTAAATTTATAACATCTAATATGCGTCCAGTAAAATTTACTACCCGCATATTAGAATCTAAGAGAGGTCAAGGTAAAATCTAAATGAGGATAGTAGATTTTACCATCCGGCTATTAGAATTTACTATCCATAGGACAGTAAATTTTAAAATGTCAAGATGGTAGATTCTAAAGGAAAGTTTCTATGGAGGATGGTATTTTCTACTATCTTTTGAGGCAGTAGAATTTAAAGACACGATTTGTAGAAAATACCATCCAAATTTTTCTCGGTGTATTGTGCCACTGAGATCTGAATGTGACTGTGCGGTTATCCAAACTACCCCCACTTGTGAGTTTGCCCATTGTCCCCTGCCTAATCTGGAGTAGGGATTTTTATGTCGACTGAATTTTAGAACTCTATGGGTTGAGTAAGCCCACAGAGCGTTAAGAATTTCATATTTGGGTAATAGCGGCCGCCGCCGTCTTAGCGTTCGTGACCAACTCCCAGAATAAAACCAGTAGAAAACTCTTTCCCAACTTGAAATGATTTTACAAATAAACATAAATTTTGCAAAATAGCGAAAACGTGGATTTACTTAGACACAGAATTCTTTCCGTTGTTGAGCCAATAGACATCAGCAGTCCCCAATATAGCGACCTTATACTTAAATATATATTTTTTTTAATTTTCATTTCCTAATATTTAAAGTTTTAAACTTGAAAACATTGAATCATGTCTGTTTGAATAAGCAAAATGATGGTATTTGCAAAGTGTATAAAACTATCTCAACAGAGAATAGTGAAGAGAAAAACTGAAACAACTTTGCAAGCACTTGAGTAAACATATTGAGTAATAAGGGGTTTGAATTTGAGCGTATGTTTTGCACCAATTTATCAAAATTGAGAGAATGAGGGGATATTGTGCAAAATCATCGAATGAGGAAAGTCAAATTGCAGATATGAAGAAGGAGCAAAGAAATAACTGAAAGCGGTGGACCGTGAAGTTATATGAGAAGAAGAAAATAGTCAATGACAACATGAATGGGTGAAAAGGATTCACTCCCATGAAGTGAACTGGAGTCCTTAGGTACTCCATCCCACTGACTTTTTTTTCTTCCACAGAGTTATGATAGTTGAGTACTTTTCTTGGGTGTTTTTTGCCACATTACACGACTCAAATCCTTTTTTGCTCCATTAGCGTTATTGCATTTCATCTCGATATAAATTGCCATGAGGAAAAGTTTTTTTTCTCACTGTATTTGGAGTGTCAATGTATCTAAGAAATGGAATTTAAATTTTCTTCTGAGAAAATTCACTTTTAATTCACATCAACGTGAATAAGATCCCGCATTTGTAGCAAAAATAATTTTATTTTTCCCTTTTGTATTTGATAGGATATAAAATTTCAGACGATATTCTTCGCAAAAAAAGAATTTTCGCGTATTTTCTTTCCTTTACCTTCTTTTTTTATCCTCGATGGGAATCAAGCTGAAAGATAAAGGGAAAAAAATCATCAAGAGTAAAGAGATGATTCCGTGTATGAAATATACATAAAAGAGAAAATTTCTTTCAATGGGAAATCTTGCAATATTCAAGGGAGATCTCAAAAACTACTCAAAGATTCATGTTTTGTACTTTTTTTTATACACTTCTTTTCATATCTCAAGATTCTTTTTCCAACTTAATATCTGAATGTGATGCAATTTCTTTGGGGGAGTTCATTTTATTATTTACCCAAAAAAAAAGAAATTCATTTATTTCTTCTTGTTTATAGAACGGAAAAATATTTGCACTGCGAACTTGAGAGAATTGGTGTACTTTGTGCTTAAAATAAGATGACAAAGTGACGGTAACCTTTGCAAAGTGCCCGCTCTGGGTGTGGGTTTTTTCTGGAAATTAAATTGTTTCCAACTGAAATAACATTCAAAATTTGAATTTAGGATTGTAAATAATCCGGGAATCTGAGGCCTTTCAAATGAATCCAAACTTGTCCCAATCGGTTGACGAATGTATCTTTTACAGGCTTTTTAACATTTGTATTTGAAAAACTTTGGGAATAAAAATTTAAATCACATGTTAATATGGCTCCGGCACACCTTTTAGATCAGGAAAATTTCATGAAGTCGAATTTCGAATCCCTTTCTTTCTCACATGATTTCCATAAGTCTATCTTATTCTATCGCACTCCAAATTCGATAGAGCTAAATTGAATTTATTGTGATGTTAAAAAGAAGAAGAAGAGTGCTAAGGAATGAGATAGTCATATGCAAAAGGTGTGAGAAGGAAGAAGATTCAAATTTCGACTTCATGAAAATTTCCCTATCTAAAAGGTGTGCCAGAGCCATAAGGATCACACAGTAGATTTTTAGAGGGGTCCCCATAAGACACCACAGCCGCTATCTCTAACCGTATCATCTATAAATCTTGTAACTCAAAATCAAGGGATTATAGATAGAACTTTCCCTGTGGAGTTCGAGCAATAAATTTATTCTCCATTTGGCGAAAATTGCATTTTTTACTCTCAGTCCAAATTTGGATTCACCAATGTTACTTAACAAGTCGATTGTCTGGTGGAATTTGAATGTAAGCAAACAAACCTCCTTGAGTAGTACGTCACTTTTGCAATGTCTGGGAGGTATGAATATTCCGCTCTTGGTGGTCTTATCGTGATCATTGCAATGTTGACGTGTGTGATATCAAAACAAGCCAATTGTACTTTGTGTAACTGTCGAATTTGTGCTATTCGTGCACTAACTTTTCGCCGGATATTGCTTCAGAAAATGAGGGGTTGGTATACCAGCTACATTGAATCCCATATACTAGCAATTTCAATTCACCTTTCTTTCTGTTATCTCCCCAAAACTCACAAAGAATCTCGTCAGAGTCAACAAAACAAGAGGAACTCTGCAAATCTCTCGCATTGTAGCCAGAATTTTTCAATTCACTGTAATTTCTGTTGTAAACATCAAGAGCATTTCACTTACAACAACTCAAGCTAATTAATGCTGCAATTGCAAGTGACAATTAAAGGACACCCCGAGATGTTTGCAGAACATTTTAAACAATAAAGTCTCTGGCATACAATGAGACTCCATCAGCACTTTGGCCTTACAATCTTTTCACAGGGTCAATTTTTTTCATACATTATATTTAGTCAAGAACAAAAATAATACCCAAAGCTCAATAATTCTCCGTCTTTTTTCTGCAATGTTTTTTTTTTAACACCAAAAAAAATCAACAAAGAAAATCCCATTTGTGTGGAGGGATATTAAAATTTTCTATATGCATTGAGATAAAAGCGAAAGGTGATTGTTGGTTATGTCACTGTACAAATCGGAAGATAAAAGCTGTACTGCACGCAAATTTGATCGGATTTGTATGAAAAACATTTCATGTATAGAACAAAACTTCCCTCAGGCAAGCTCTATTTATCCGAAAAACCGCGCAACTCCCTTATCTCAGTGGTGCAATTTGTCTGAAAGCCATAGCACAATCTATTCGCAAACCTCCCCGCCCCCCTGCTCCCCTTTTTGTGTACATACCATGCATTAAAATATTCACTTTAGCAGTGATTTGCAATAACATTGTCGTTTATGGTTGTTGCATTCGCCTTGCCGCGCGACATGGCAATTCTGTGCAGTTGGATCCATCTCTGGTTCTGCCGTGGGAACCCTGATGTTAAGGATTTGAAATGAATGTTACACCTAAGGGGTTGATATCTTTAAGAAAAATACATGATAGGGTAAAGTGTGCCAAATTTCGGCATAGTTGCATGCAAGCGCCAAATTTCGGACACCTTCATTCTCTTAGTTCCTTTCCTTGCCCTTCTGGAATTCTTTAAATGTCATTCCCTCATCATCTCGTTTGTCGAAGCACCATTTTTAAGTTTTTTTGCATTGTATAGTCTCTAGAGTATGCAAAAACTAAAAATTCATGGAAATTCGAGGAACAAAAAAGTGGCCGGAATTGCAAGCTGGCCGTAATTTCGTACGAGTGGCAAAACGAGTGGCAAAACTTTCCATGATTTGCGAAATTCTCTAACTCGTGACTACCATGCTATACTTCAAAAGTACTTTGGCATAATTTACCATTTACCGGTTCACAACCGATTTGAACCGACACTTTAAGTCACGCAAAAATAGCTAAAGAATAATAAAATTGATCTTATGAATCCAAACATGATACTATTCTCTTCAATTTCAAAAAATTACTAAAATAGTGAATATCCCCGTCATATTAGAGCAAATGTCACGATGAGTAGAAGTAATCAGACGTTAGACGTTTTTTTTAAAAATTTAAAAAGTTTCTAAATTGAGTAAGTGGAGAGGATGTAAAATTGTTAAAAAACCATTCTCAAATAAAAATATTTTCTCAGCTCACTGAAAAAGACCCACACCAAGGGTCGAAGGCTCTGGAGAAATAGCTGAATCTTTTTATTTTGGAAAGTAGATTCTGACGAACACCGGAAGAATTGAAGAGAACAGAATATTCATCAGATTATAGAAAGGGAAGACAAACTTGATACCATTCGGTTGAGAAATACATTCCCTAGAACCTTTTTAATCTTTCACCTTGAAAAACCGATTAGGATTAGGAATGATTTAATGATATTTTCGTATATGGATTAATGTCTGTCTAGGCAACATGTAAATAATAATAATAAATTAAACAAAATCATATACGATGTGTTTTCGAGGAATCTAAAAAAAACATGGTTTTGGTGGGGGAAGGATGGTAAGGTAAATATGAGGGGCATGGTTATTATACTGAGGCCGATTTATAAAGCGGGTTTCCTCGGAGCTCCCAAGTCTTTATATCTAACCGTTTGGCCTGTAGATGTGATAACTTACAGACGGATGGACGGAAAAACATATAGCGTGAACTAGTCTTTATCATCCCAATAAAATATATAGATTGGGGAAAGTACTTTCGAACAATGCAAGCATTGATAATTCAATATTTTCGTACATTCTTTGTAAGTCTAACCCATAGTAATAAATATTTTAATAACTAGTACCATGAGCCACATTTCTTGAAAACTTTCATGGGGAAAATTTATTAAGAACCTAGAAAATAGATTGTTTTGTCCGAAGCTTGAGTCATCCGGAGGTACCGCATTTTCTCGAAGAACTAATGTTTGGAGCGCTTTGTTCGAAAAACCGAACTTCAAAAATTCCGATTCACAATCAAATCATAAAGGTAATTAAATATTTCCAGGATCTCTCTCTTTTGTTGAATATTCACTGTATTTATGGACAGAGAATTGTCAATCAGATCGTCAAATATTCAATCTTCTTCAGAGTGGAGATAGGTAAAATACCTGCCAATAGGATCGAACTGAGGACCTTTCTTTATTTAGATTAGTGTTTTTACGACTGATCACTGCTAAAAATGAAAGGATCATCCAGGATCCTTCGAAATTATCCTTGTCTTAACACTTATATATCTCCGGAATAAACAATTAAAAACAATGAAAAAGTCATCTTTGGTGTTTGCTCAGATGAAGGAAATAAGATATGAGTAATAAGTTTACAACTAAACATATTACGACGTGATAAATGTGCATATAAAATTTCAAGAGACACTAGTGATCCTTTCAAAGGATCAAATATGATCATTTTCATTTTTACCAGTCGAGCTCTGCTTGACTAGCGACACTACGTCAACCAATTGCATTGATCACTTCAATCGATTACCCTTAGGGTTGCCAGATTTGGGAACGGTACAGTAGACTCTCGCTTATCCACTTTTCCTAGACTTAAATGACTCACGGTTTTTCTGTTTACGTGGAAAGTTTCTGGCATGAATCCTGATCTGTCTAATCGACATTCTCTCTGGATTTACGTCCCAAAAACGTCGTAATATGGAAGGATCAGGCATCAGGATCATATCAGATTAAATCCTATTTGCTTTAACAAAAACCAACAAGTCGTGAAGAATATGTCAACAAAATTTATAAATTCAACTGTTGCCTCGACCATTTTATGTCACCCGGTCGAATAACAGCGGAAAGCGCGGTACCTTCAGACGACTCAAGCTTCAGATAACTTATTTTTTCTATTATGTTCTTAATGTATTTAATGCATGGTTAAAATATAATAATGTAACGGATCAAATTCAGGAAAAAACATATTAAGAAAAAGTGAATCGGTCGCGAGAGTCTAGGGGAAAGTACTCTCCCTTCGAACGTTCATGCCTTCAAATAATGTGAATTTTCTTCTAGTTTTCCTAAGAGACTTACACATTTTTATTAAATATTAATTAGTTCATTATCAATTATTGATAATTATGTGATAATTATGCGAAAGTCTCTTAGGAAAAGTAAAATAAATTCACATTATTCGAAGGCATGAACGTTCGAAGGGAGAGTACTTTCCCCTACTGTATCATCCATACAATTGACCCATTCAAATTAAAAAGTTCGAGCCCTAACTGGCTCAACAATCGTCGAGTCGTACGCTCTATTAATAGAATATCTCTGAAAGGAAAATTCTGTAGCAATATTTATCAAAAGTTTTGTTAAATAGACTTCATGATCGAATTTTCATTCATGTCAAACTGATGCCTAGTAAAATCGTATAGGACAGTAATCTGGAAAAAAGCTTTTTGACCCTTTTTACATGGAAAAACCTCCATTAGACAAACTTTTGACAAAGAAAGGATTTTTCTTTTGGAATACATCCCTCTTGATTCCACCCGAAATACGCTATCATACAACAGTCGATGAGCTCATAAAATAAGCTTAAAGTGCCCATTGAAAAACCGTTTAAAAGTGTACTCATATTGAGCTTTTCCACCCATCTCTCTGCTATCGTTCACTTCGCGATTGACGCCCGTTGGTGTGTGGGTGGTTGGTGCAAGGGGGTGGTATATAATGCAATTGGGGAGACTGAATGGAGTATGTTTGCGCTTGATTTCCATTTGAGCACCAGCCGGCAACAACACGCCAACGAACGAGAGCTTGGGAAAATCGGAGAAGGAGTTTTCAATGTCTATAAAGTTTGCTGTTATGTTAACTACCAGCCATGCACAAGCTATTTCACCAATAAATAGCAAAGTTGTGTGTTGGCCAAGGTTGGCAATATTGAATGATATCGGCGCCTGAAAAATTCCATTAAGTCGGCTTTAGGATTCTTTTATCCTGGTAGGGAATGCAAAAAAAATTGATGTTTTATGAATTGCAAAGAGATTTTGGAGAATATAGAGGTTCAATGTCTTGTGAATTAATATCTCATTAGTAGACTAAATGATTGTGAAACAAATCCAAAATCCATTTTAAAGGTATATGCTCTAAAATCAATCTGTCTGATTTCGGTGTAAACAACCATCAAAACCCATACCATCATGTCTAAAGCAGATTGCAAAATCTAATCGCCTTCTCAATGGGATTATCCTCATGCATAAAAGAAAGATATTTGGTTGACGCTTTTGTCGGGTTGGGTCATAAGTCACGTAGTAAGATGAAATTAAAAATTTAACCAAAAGCTTCGGTCGGGTAGCAATAATAGAAGGGAAAGAAAGTGCAATAAATTTCACACAAAACCATAAAACTATTCCCAAAGTACCACGATATTACCACAATCTGGCAAACTTTTTGTCGTTAAAAGATAAACTTTGGGGATCTTGTCCATCTTGTTATTTTTTTCTATACCACCTCCTACTCCTCCTCTTATTTCCCCCTGATCCCTTGCAGTTTTAATATATATATATATAGCTTGTGCTGGGAAAAAGGTACAAATAGAGAAGAAAAATCTCATGGCAAAACTTTTAGAAATCCGATACTAATTGTATTGACATGTAAGATTATTGAATTAAAAATAATCATTTTCTGTTAGCTCATGGCAGTTGCTTTTATCTGCTCGATTCCATGCATCGTCCCTTTTTTTCCGGGTTTCCCACACCAAGTGCGGAAAATGCGAAGAGTGACATCCATCAGAGACCTGCCCGACAGAAGCACGCTCGAGGGTGGTTAGATATATAGCAGTATTGTTCAGACGTTCTTATTTCCCTCCAAGGGCAAGGTCAGGAGGCGTTCGACGCCGACGTCCCGGCGTCTCGGCTCGTGCCGAGGGGTGCAAATGCCGAGCCTACATCACATTTTAGTGCTTCTCAACCGTATTTGCGCACTCTGTCTGCTGCCCTTCGTGGCGCTTTCAGGCCTACCGGAAGAGAAAACAAAATGGGGTGGATTTTTGGGGGGAAAATTGAGTGCTTTTAGAGCGCAAGATCCACAATTGAATATAGTTATTTTCACAAGAGTCATATTTTCCGCTGCTCCTCTTCCGGCTCCATTCGAACAGTCATGGGGATTTCCCCAAACATCGCTATGAGTGGAATTTCTAATGCTTGGTACAAATATTGAATTTTCATTGACTATTCCTTATGTTGTACTTTGAAGAACAAAGATTTAAAATTAAAGATGTACTAAAATTAATGTTCTAAGAATCTTGCATAAAAGTTCTTTAAATGAGCATTTTATAGAATATTGCATAATTTTTTCTTTTAAATTTGCATTATTTAGGCAAATTCTCTTTGTACTAAAGAATTGTACTAAAAATAAGTACTAGTCTTATAAGGGAATACCAGAAATTTAGTACATGACCATCATTGCCAAAGAATTACAAGACCTTATGAGTCGACTTTTCTTTGTGTCAGTTCTAGTCACGGCTATTAGTGATTTTAGAACACGACCAGGACCGATGAAAACAGTCTTTACAGGAGCGTAGCCACACTGAGAGAAATACGAAAAAGTCAAAATAACATTCCGGAAATGTTAATTTTACCCTGCAGTATTGATCCGAAATCGGTGTAAATATTATCCTTTTTAGGTGTATTATGGGTTAAAGTTACCCTTTTTTCATGTTGATTTTACCCTTAAAAAGGTGCAAAATTAACAATAAAAAATGTGGATATATTTTTATACTCAAAAAGTGTTAAAGTTATGACGAAAAAAAGTTAATCGAAGCCTCTTTTTTTTCTCAGTGCATGTACTAAAAAAATGTTCAGAGAAAAGTTTTCCCTTTTCGTTGGATAATGAGCTGGTGTGATGGATATTCTATGGGGACACTTCCGGTAATCGCCAGTGGAAATTTATTTCACCTCAAGAAGAAAAACAAATTTTCTGTCTTGCCCACAGCTTTCGGTTTTTCGGTAAAAAAAGGAAAAAAAAGACCGAAAGCTCTGGGCAAGACAGAAAATTTGTTTTTCTTCTTGAGGTGAAATAAATTTCAACTGGCGATTACCGGAAGTGTCCCCTTAGAATTTCCTCTTTCCATTTTTAATTGGAATAGTACCATTGCATTTCATTTCGCTCAAGAATGATATCCATGTTCTAAATTTTGTACTAAATGCACTCCAATGTACTAAATTTAAGTTCTGACGTAAATTTGGTTAGGTTGAGCAAAAGAAAACACTAGTGTGCCAAATTTCGACATAGTTGCATGCAAGTACCAAAGTGTCAAGTTTGAAATGTACTATTTTTAATACAAAGTGTTTTTTTTATTCCTTCTTCTTAAGGAGTGTTGCTTGGAACCTTGTAGACAGTTTATCGTTTTTATTTACTTTAAAATCATTCTTAATACATTTTAAAATGAATAAAAATGTGGACATAGCTTCGGTACCCTATTTCGGCCACCTTCCTAGTAGTTCCTTGCCCTTCGGAAATTCTTCCAATGTCTTTTTTATGTCATCTCGTTTGTCGAAGCGCCATTTTTGTTATTCTTTTGCATTGTATAATCTCTAGAGTATGCAAAAATTAATAAATTCATGGAAATTCGAGGAACAAAAAAGGTGGCCGAAATTGCAAGCTGGCCGGAATTTGGCAAACTTACCCTATTTGTATTTTTTAACCTGTCCATCTCGTTTATAAAAAAAATTGTAAGCCCCCTGTACTAAATACCCTAAGCTTTCAATTCAGTTCTGTTTTTGTTTACTACACTTTAGAATGATTTTTTTAATCGTCTTATGGAGACAATAGTACAAATATGGAATTATCGGAATATTCTGCCTCTCAAATTTCACAATACATACAATGCGCTGGGGCAGTTTCACACAGATCAACTTTTTAATAAAAAAAAATTGCAAAATGAATATAAATTGTACTGTAGTTGTTTGGAAATATATAGAACCTATAGAACAGTTTATAGACATCAATGAATTACTAATAGCATTAAATTCTTAATAGCAAGAATTGGTAAATCCCCTAAAATCCACTCTGTACTAACAATATCCCAGGAGAAACTTCTGATAATGGCAAAACTTGTATACTAACTGAGGTTTATTCCTTTTCCTGAATACTCGAGACCAATATATAGCAACGTCTTAGAAGTTTCAAGTGCATTGCTGTGGCAATAAGCACACAATTATAGTAAAATAATATCTTGGAGACGCGATATAGTAGCGCGAGTGCTCCACTGTTGGGATTATGAACGCACATCTAGGGAGCTTGTATTTAGTATATTAATTACTTCCCAACCCCCAAAGACCACCCATAAATTTGTGTATCTGGTGCAGAATTCATTTGCAGATGTATCGAGGGTTCAAACTTCGGTTCCCTTTCACATTTTGCCTCTGTGTTGGTTGGTACAATTTAACGATTAAAATCGGTTGCTAAGCATCCAGTTTGAGTGGTGTAGCCGAATACCAACGAATTTCCGGTGAGGTTCTGGAAAATTCATAGAGAGAAATGGGGAAAATGTACATTGATATAGAACCAAAAGCAAGAACAAATACAAATTTTGAATTGTTGAAATTGTTGTTGTGCCGAAATGAAAAATCATTTCATGGAGATCTTCTCCAAGAAGATTTTAGGGGAGGTGCGAATTTTTGGTGAAGAAGTTGTCAGGAGAAACAGACAACAATGGATGTCATTGACCAAGAAAATCCCAATTCATATTTCAATCCCAGACCACAGACAAACAATTTCTCCCATCGAAAATCTCAACATCATCCATATTACATGGTACTAATATTTCAATCAAACCCCGACAATCCATCAAATTGTAACCCTTCACCCATGTCATATTCCATCCTACGTGGTTTATTTGTGGCGGAAAAACCGCGAGATATATGTGGTGAGGAGGGTAAGGAAGATTTCTGCAATTTCACATTTCGAATTTGACAAAAAGGAAAGGAGATACGGTTGTGGCTTGTACAATTCAACTGAAAGTGACAGGAAGTAATATGTTTATAGAATTTTAAGATAAAAAGTAAGGGATACCAAAGGTGGCTTTTTGGAAAATCGCGTTTCAATTATCAAAAATTAGGGAGTAGGGGTCATTGATTACGCAGAGGTGATATCTCATACGGCTTGGCCTCTTTGTATTTTATACTTTGCCCTCTTTGGGCTCTTTATACTTTGTAAAGGTAGACTAAAACTATCCTTTTGAAAAAAAAAAGAATTCCAATTTCGAGAAATAAAAGATCGTTATAAGCTTGTATTTCGACCGCTCAGAATAAGAAACGAATAACTCACAGTAGGAAAATTTTACAAGAGAGCGATTTGAAGCTGAGATTTTACATGCAGAGTATAGGATTTTAAGATCTAATATCTTTATAACTTTGAAAATAATTATCTTTTAATGAGTATCCAAAAAGCGTATAGAACGATTTTTGTAAAAAATCGAGTTGTTCGACTTATATTCTGAGTGGTCGAATTCAAAAAATCAAATTTTTAATCCAAATTTCAGTATTAATAACGCCTGTTTCTCTTTATTTACAGGTAAGCGTTTTTTCCTGATATATCTTCAAATTCAAAATTCAGTCATCAAATGGTAAGGTATTCTGTGCACATTAATAAATTTAGATTCAATCGCTTAGGCGCTAATAGGGGAAAGTACTCTCTCTCTTCGAACGTTCTTGCCTTCGAATAATGTGATTTTTTTTATTTTTCCTAAGACACTTGCACATAAATATCACGTAATTATTAATAGGGGGAGGCGGGGCTACTTTGAGCTGTGGGGCTACATTGTTATACGATTTTTTCATATATTTCTAATAGAAACTAGGTTTTAGCATGATGTAATTTGTATACATAAAGTAATTGTGGATCCAAATAAAATAATTGTAAGGTCCAACTTCATTTAGAAATAGACGGAAAAGTTGTATAACAATCTAGCCCCACAGCTCAAAGTAGCCCCACTTCCCCCTATTGATAACAAGCTAGCTAATATTTAATAGAAATGTGTAAGGGAAACTGGGGCACCACCAAAAACGGGGTAGCACCAAATACTAATTTTTATTTCTAAACTACTTGGACTATCTCGACCATTTCTTCAATGGACAAGCATCCCTATAGTGCCTATAAATTCCTATAGACCTAGTCCTCAGAAGTCGAATATCTGATTTAAAAAACGCAGTGTTTGGTGGTACCCCGTGTTTGGTGGTGCTCCAGTTTCCCCTAAGTCTCTTAGGAAAAATAAAAGAAAATTCGCATTATTTGAGGGCACAAACGTTCGAAGAGAGAGTACTTTACCCTACAACAGAGGTGCACAAGAACCGTTAAAAGCGAATAAACGTCAAAATAAGTTTGTGTAGTAGCGTTTTGACCATTAACGTACATGTTTCATTTGACGTTTGTTCGGTTTCAAACGTTCTTGCACACTTCTGCTCTACAACTCAATTTTTCAATACTTGTCTTTCAAATCTTATTTAAAAATATATATATATATATCCATTCTATTTTTATGTCACCATCATAGATCATGCAGAAATTACCTCTCCCATGTCATTTGGAGAAAATTTCTGCGAAAAATAAACAGTGAAATGTGTCTGGTTACGAAACAATATTTAGCATTGTGAAGTCATTTGAGCAATTTTGTCACCTCAATTGCATACATTGTGTACCCCCTTTGCAATTACGTGAATTTGTAAACAACTGCAATGGCAATTTGTTAGCGTAATCACATTTCGGTGAAATTACAACCACCCAGTATCACAAATAGGGATGAGATGATCTCTCAAGTGTTGCCACCCAGTCAAATTGCATCGCCGAGGTGAACAATAAAGCTTAAATCTAGTTAAGAGCCACCACCACCCCATTGCTTTGTCTCGGTTCTTGGGGAAAAATTACCACGATGGGATGGAATCTGTTTAATCTTGTTGGCAAGGGGGAATCAAGGAGGCTTCAGAGTGTCGTCAGGACGATGATGAGGGTTTGCTGTTTTTACAGGAAAATTTGGTATTGGGGAAAGCATGCAGCTTCTAATTGTTTCAACGTTTTGTTTATGCTCCCCATTTGAATAGACAACCTTTTAGTTTCCTTAATTCACAAGGTAGAGAATACATAAACTTTTGTGGATATTAAATTTCCTCAATAACTCTATACTTCAGGCGAATAGCATTAATAGGGGGAAGTAGGGCTACTTTGAGCTGTGAGGCTAGATTGTTATACAACTTATTCGCCTATTTGCACAATTATTTTGTCTATCCAAATTACATCATGTTAAAACCCAGTTCCCATTAGAAATATGCGAAAAATTGTATAACAATGTAGGCCCACAGTAGCCCATAGTAGCCCTACCTGTCCCTAGAATTTATTTATTTTACAATTTAAAGCACTAGTTCAGGCCTGAGCTAACAGAAAAGCCGAAGTGAATTCGGTGGTGCCTGTTGGCATTCTTCGAAATGCCGCGAAAATTCACGTAGAGAAAATTAGAGGTTTTTTAATGTGAAAATTGTTTAATTCCTCAGAGTTAAGTCATTTTCACAAGAAAATGCTTTTAATAATTTAGTTGAATACAGTTATTTAGGTTAATTGTGAATAATTATTCATATTACAACAAAAACATTGGGATGAAATTTTGAGCTGGAAGACTCATATTCTTTTGAGCTGTCCCAAAATTCAGGATTGGTTTGAGAAAAACCATTTTGTACAACGTTATTTTGGTTAAAAAAGAATGCAAAAGTACATAGTACAAGAAGGGACACGACCTGCTAATAAGCATAAAACAGAGAAGAAAACATTTTGTGACATTTTAGAGATTTTTTGCAACCGCAGCGCCGCCAGACGTTTGTCAAGTGAGTTATTTGTGTATCTATCTCTCTCTCACAGTTGAAATGCGCGCGATTTAAGAACTTTCCATTTGAAGTGATATTTGCATTTAATTTCTTTGTATTTCTGCAAGATTCAAGTAAAAGGATGTGTAGTGAACAGCTATCCGTCTTCCGACAAAGATATCAAGAAGACACTTTCTTTCTATATGAGTTTTTATTTCTGTAATGCCTTTTTGGCGCAAAAATATTTATCATGGCACCGTGAATGAGCGGGATTAGTGTTACCCATATGGCTATCTGTAATTTCCATTAAAATTATCAACACAAAATTTCCGATATTACACGACTTTTAACGAGCACAGGTCTGCACTAGTTCCCAATCAAAATATTAGATAATTTCACGAATTTATCTAGAAACTCTATACTTCAGGAGGACAACATTTAATCGATTAATATACATAACCCCATAAAAAAGGAATGCAAAGTATTAATATGTAAATTATTAACTTTCAATTAAATAATTTGTAATTAATTAATTATTTTTTTAACAAAGGGCTTAAAAGCTTCTTTCAAATTAAAAAAAAGTTTTTTATTGCAAAAAGGGTTCATGCTTTTGAAATTTTAATATCAAGTCTATACTTCAGGTGTATTAAATAAAAATAAAACATAATCTAAATACATTACGTTCCCTGGAAGTTAAGTATATCTTAGAATTGAAGTAAGTTTAAAAACAATCAGTTCCTAAAATGTAAAGAAACACAGTTAAAAATTCATATAAACAGAATTTTGCACTATGTGTATGCTTCAGGTGCATTAAAACCTAGTTAGCGTTATAAAAAACCTCTTATTGCATAGTGCTCTGGGATAAAAAATAAATATTATTTTATTTATATTTATTTTGATGTACTGGGCTGATTCTGCCATTCTGTACATTGTTGAATTTACAAGTTTTTTTATACAGTTTACAATTTTTCGTGAAAAATAACCATTCAGACGCTTCAATCATTTGCACCGGGCTGGACTCGAACTCACAACTGTGACAGTTGAGCCGGGGTTCACACCGCCCAAGAGCCGAACGCTCTTACCAACTGCACCACAGACCCCGTAAAAAATAAATGAAGCCCAAGGACTTTCTAAAACGTTATTATTATTTAAAAGGGGAAATTTTTAATTAAGTGTATAATTCAGGAGAATTACTTTCGAGAGCGGAATAGTCTTAACACTAAACGTTTTCATAAATAAGGCTGTATTGAAAATTTGTAAGTATTAGACACTGTTTAATGGAAATATAATTTCATTTTTCTTAATTTGCATTTAATGTCAATACTTCAGGCGTATAAAATTCTATAAGTTCCTTAAGAACAATATCGTCCTGTATACCAATTCATGGAATTAGTTCATGCCATTCATGCTTAATTCTCACATACGACGCTTAATAAACCACTTTAGATGAAAGTATATGTCCCTGAGCAATTAACCAAGTATTTCTAGAAGTTATTTCATTAATAAAAAATTCAGCAAGTGGACTTGTGAAAACAACCCCTAACCACCAATGTCAAAAGCATACTGACTCTGCTTAAATAACTATTCGCTTATTAGAGTTTTGTACGAAATGACATCCCTTAATGAAGTGGCTTATTCCCTTTTTTTAAATTGTTTGGAAAAATTCTCGTGTGACGGATGTAATTAAATTTTGCAGAGGAATGAATAGGGGAAAATTGAGTTTTCTCACATGCCAGAGGAGACATCAAACAAACTGCACGACCTCCTTCAGTGTTCTTTTTTCTTTTTTTTATATTTTTTGCTGCCATCATACCTTGAAGGTTTTTCCCTCACCCACATTTTCACCGCAATAAGAGGCACTCTGTGGAATTCTAATAATATGACACCCTACGTCCCCAGCACACAATTGCCCCAACTCCCCCTAGGTCCTCATTATAAGTGGTGATGTGTTGCACAGTGGAGAGAAAATGAAAATGAACGACCTGGATGAGGTGCAGTGCTCAATGGGAATTGCTCTTGTGCTGGCTCAATGCTGTATATATGTTATGTATGAGCTTTTTGGGGGAATGTATGCCAGGGATGAATATGGATGGGAACAAGATGACGGATAAGTGGTGGAGTGTGTTCTTAGAGGTGGCAAGGCAAAGGGGAAGGAAAAGTGGGAGAAACAAGAATTGCAGGCATGTAGCGTTTAACTGATGATTTCAGGTCATATTTTATGTAACAAGTCTAACACTTCTTCCATGCAAGTGGCCATAAGATGGTGTACTTTGGAGTCACTTTATCCACCACAGAGATAACATATGTAAGATTTGCGCACCAAATGCTCCCAAAAGGAAAAACTAGAAGTCAACCATACTTTCCTGTTTCCAAACACACCTCGAATTCTTGGTGATCATTTGCACACAATTTGTCATGATGGAGAAAATGAACATGTTCATGAAAATGATACATGTTACTCCATTGTTTATAACCCCAACACCATAATTCCTCATTACTGATTTTGGTTCAAAATTTAACTTTAATTATTCCACATTAAACACAGATTTTGGACCATTCAATAAATCATAACTCAATAGTTATGGGCGACACATTACAGTACACCCCCTCGAAAGGACATGTCCCCTGCACTTGGAACGCAACATAATTACACCCCCGGCCATTGTCAATTGATTATCATAAAAATGTCACAAGTCCACAGCAGTCCTCGGGGTTCGAATGTGTACGAACCTAATGAGAGCATAAATTTAAATTAAATGTTCATAAATTTCGACAGAAGGGACACTTGAACTTCTTCACGAATATCATTGCACAACAGGGGGAATCTTCTGAAAATATCAAGTACATTAATATGCTCATAAAATCTTTGCGAATTAATGCACAGTGTTTAAAACTAACAGGGAATTTAGCAGTAGAGCGCTCGCTCAGGTGCCTCCGGTTCGAAACCCCTTCAGGATGTCAGGTCGGTACCAGTCAAAATCCCGAAATCCAAATTCCCGAAGGCAAAAATCCTGAAAATCAAAATTCTGAAAAGCCAAAATACAGAATGAATTAAAAATCCAAAAAGCCGAAATCCGGAAAAACCAAAGTCTCTAGAAAAAAAAATCCGGAAAACTGAAATCTTGAAAAGCCAAAATCTCGAAGGCCAAAATCCCGAAAATCAGAGTCTTGAAAAGCCGAAATCCAGAATGAATCAAAATCCCGAAAAGCTGAAGTCCGTAAAAGCCAAAGTCTCTAGAAGCCAAAATCCCGAATACTGAAATCTTGAAATGCCAAAATTCCGAAAGCCAAAATCCAGAAGGCAAAAATCCCGAAAATCAAAATCTTGAAAAGCCAAAATCCAGAATGAATCAAAATCCCGAAAAGCCGAAATCCGGAAAAGCCAAAGTCTCTAGTAGCAAAAATCCCGAATACTGAAATCTTGAAAAGCCAAAATTCCGAAAGCCAAAATCCCGCAGGCGAAAATCCCGAAAATCAGAATCTTGAAAAGCCAAAATCCAGAATGAATCAAAATCCCGAAAAACCGAAATTCGGAGAGGCTAAAGTCTCTAGAACCCAAATCCCGAATACTGAAATCTTGAAAAGCCAAAATTCCGAAAGTCAGAATCCCGAAGGCCAAAATCCCTAAAATCAAAATATTGAAAAGCCAAAATCCAGAATGAATCAAAGTCCCGAAAAGCCGAAGTCCGTAAAAACCAAAGTCTCTAGAAGCCAAAATCCCGAATACTGAAATCTTGAAAAGATAAAAATTACGAAAGCCAAAATCCCGAATAGTCAAAATCCTAAAATGGACGAAATAATACGCAGGATAATGCATGTAGTTATTTTTCACAACACAGTATCGGGATTTTGTCTTTTTTTAGATTTTGCGTTCAGAATTTTGATCTATTCGGGATTTTTGTTTTCGTGGTTTTGGCTTTTAGGATTTTGACTTTCAGGGTTTTGACTGGGACCCTGCTGCAAAATTTACAAGCCTAAAATTTCAAAATTTGATACTTTCCAAATACAACAAGAGGCTTTAATTTTTCCATAAAGTTCTTTCATGAACCTTCTTAAACATCAAAAATCTTTAAAGATTCGAGCAACAAAATATAAAAAAAATAATTAAGTGCAATGGGATAATTTGGATTTGGATCAATAAATTTGAATTTTAAAATTTCCTTATAAGGTATAAGCAAAAGAAACAGGTTATGGAGAAGTACAAGCCCTACATTCACGAATATATATCCTTGTAGTTTCTTCTCTTTGTCCATCTAGAAACCTTGAGGAATTCTCAAAATTTGAATTCAGGACTGTTTTAAATTAGCCCTAATGCATATTGAAATTTTTAAAATATTTTCTACAATATTTTGAGTTAATTGAACATGAATTCGTTCTAGAACCAACTACTTTCCCCTAACGTTTTAGAAACATATTTTCAAATTTTAACAACCAAGTACTTTAGATAAATTATTCATTTCATCAGCAGTGAACTTCAAAACAACGTAATAAAAAGTGACGTAAATAATGTAATAAACGATAAGTCGTGTAATTTAAAACCATATGAGAAGCCAAGCGACACTTTAAGCCTTTATATTGCAGTGTAAATACTAAAATAATAGCTTAGAGATAACCCGAATCCCTTATTTGACAGAAAGAGCAAAAAAAACAGAATGATATTCAAGACTACAAAACACTGACCCATCTTAAGACATATCAAGTTATTCTTCGTAACTAGAAACCATGATAAGTTAGTCTCTTATCTCACCTTTGATGTTGAATAACCCAACCCATCACTTTCACAGATTTAGGTGCGACCCTCTCTTTTGCTAATTGAGTGTTTTTCCAAAGAAAACTCCGGCAAAATTTACAAATTCACACGATCATAATGTGAATGGATCAAATTTTGTAGCAAAAGTCCTCTTTTATCTCTGCATCTTCTTGTATGTACCACCCACTTTAATCCTTAAAACTCAACTCTCAAAGTTAGAATTTCACCCAAGGGCTTATAAATGTACCGTGGAGCTTGCAGTCTGACGCCCCAATCCAATACACCAAAAACCCCGTTGAGAGTCCTAAGGTGTAGGAGACAAGGTTTGGGGGGTGACTTAAGGAAAGGATAACGCAAACCGACATCATCATCACCTCGTCCGGGACTAAGATGTAGTTTGTGGGATTTGAATAAAGTTCTGGATAACTTACCATGGGCAAATGTTGTATGAGGGGTTGAGAAGAGATGAGGGTGAATGTAAATGTGATGCTTGGGAAAATAGGGAAGAGGTGTGGTAGATAAGGTTAGAGTGACTTCACCTGTCGAATAGATTTTCTCATGAGAGGAGATAAGGCTGTCTTGGGTAGAGATGGAAAATAACTAAATAAACTCTTGGGTGGTACAAAATGAAATAAATTGGGAGAAAATAGTTTCTTTCGCTGCAAAGTATTATGGTTCCTAAATGAAATTAAACTATTGTGTGAAATGAGAGGAAAAAAAAGAGAAGATAGGGTGTGTTAACATAAAAGTTCATAATTTATGAATTTTATTTGCATCCTCCAACCGTTGAATTTTGTATTTTATAGTCAGAAATTGTGAAGTGGTAGATAAATGGTGAAGGAAACTCGGAATAATCATATCCGAAACCTGGCAGACTGTACACAGCAACTCCCCATCTTATACAGGTAACAACCCCGTGTCTTTTCAGGAAGCACTGGGTGTGAGAAAAAGGATTTGTGTACCAGAGTTTTCAAGCTCACTCTAGACGACAAAGTTTCTCGATATTCGGGGAAAAGTCTGGGCGTAGTGAGGGATTTTCCCCGGATTTTTTAATACCATTTTATTCATTTCAATTGCATGAGGGATTCAAGTAACTTTCTTGTTTAGATTGTAAATTAATGAAGTTCTTTTATTATTATTTTTTTTTATTTTGGTACATTCACCTCTATGGACCATTCTCACGTGTTCTTTCACCTTTACCGGCAATGTCGTGCAGGACAATTCAATTAGAAAGATGCCAAACTAATTCATATCAATGGGGCGAATGTAATTTCACGTTTATTGTGCGGAAATGATGTATGGGATGGTTCGCGGTGAAATTCCTTTCCTTTAGACAGTTTTATGTCCTGCCCAAAGTACCATTGTCATTTCAATTTTTGGAGACAATAATAACCCTGCAACCGGTTACATTCGTGAGACAATACAATACCCTTAAGGAGAGACAGTGCTCTATATAATCTCCTTTGGGATATTTTACATGAGGACTGTATTTTATACAGATTTATTTACACGTAATTTAAAGAGTTTTTGGATATACCAAACTTTTATGTTTTTTTTTTTAAATCTAAATACGGGGGTGACATGATTACTTATTTTCGATACTATCGACTGTCGATTCTGAAAACCTTAAACGATAGCTACACTTCCTGTAACTAATATAGATATTTATCAACAGTATTATTCTGTTTCCAAGGATCTAAATAGCTTGAACTTAAGTAAATTCTATAGAAAATTTAGTATACAAATACATATTGAAAAAAAAATGTGAAATTTTGAGGTTATGTTTAGAATATGTTTGTAACACTGCATGTACTAAGTTTCAATATGCAACAGAATTTTAAAATCAAATAGAGCAGGTGTGAGCAAGACTAGTTTGCAATCGAATAAACGTCAAAATAAGTTTGTCCAAGTAGCGTTTTGACCATTGCATTGACGTACAATTTTTATTTGACGTTAGTTCGATTTCAAACGTTTTTGCTCACCTCTGACCTAGAGTCTATCATTTGATATAAAAAGAATATTCAAAACCGCCTGTTCTATCCTTAGTTTAAGTTTTTTTTAGGTTAAGGTAAAGTACCCTCACTCGACCTGTGGGTCAATTTTTCAGTGTTTGATGATAAATTTATATGAAATTGTCACTGTTTCGTATTATTTATGGAATAATTGATCTATTAATGTTAGATCATACGCTAAATGTTATAGCATCTAATAGCAAATATAACCCGTCAAATCATTGCTCTACCTGCCGATTTTACTCGGAGGTTTCTTGAATTGTAACGGTATATTCTAGTACATTCGGAGAAAATCTGTAGATTTTCGGCAGAATTTCTACGTAGCAAATCTGTAGATTTTCTGCAGAAATTCTGCCAAAAATCTGCACTTTCTCGGTAGAATATCTGCATTAAAAATCTGCATAGTCTCCAGTGTCTCAACAAAAAAATTGTTGATTTATCAAGAAACTGTAGAAGCTACAAAGAAAATGGTATGCTCTGCTTAACAAGCATTACCGATTAAAAATTTTAGATAAATAAAAAAAAATGCGAGAAAAATACTAATTTCTTAAAAATCGCCAATCTAATGATGCAAAAACACGAAATTTAGATCGATATTGTGTTTAAAGTTATCACTTCACTATTCTCTACTAATAACACGGCGTTGCAGAATTCTTTATTTTATATAAACACTGCGATATCACCAAGAATAACTCTATTGAATCTTGCAAACTTCAGTGAAAAATATTCAGACACAGCTGTCTGGAAAGTATGGAATGTAGAAAAATCTACGGAAAATCGGCAAAATATCTACAGAAATTCGTCAGAGTATATATCTGGATTCGTCAGAAAATCTGCAAAAAATTCTGACGAATTTTGTCCCAAGGCCAAATAAAATTCGTAGGAATATCTACAGATTTCTCGGCAGATTTTCGGCAGAGGTGTAGATATTTTCTGCAGAAATCTTAAAGAATCTGAGGAAATTATTTGACGGGAAATAAATTAAATAAATAATTCTACCTGTCGGGTCGAGGAACCGGTCGAACGAGGGCACTTTACCTTATGTTGAATTCGTTGTCAGTACGCAATATCTATTCACTGTAGTCATAGAAACAGATAGTACATTAAAATTATATTAAATTATGGGAAAGGAGAAAAGACCAGGAATAAGAACAAATCCTGCACTCAGGAGCAACTCAATAAGGGTTTAAAAGCCTTTCGTCACGGTATCACTTACACTGTTTGTCTCCAATTAGAACATTTTCCTTGTCTCCATTTGGAATAATTTGTTTCCAATTGAAGCATTTTACGCTCGCGTATTTTTCTTGTATTGAAGAAATTTTCAAATTGTATCTAAAGAATTTTCACTAAACAGTAACATTCTAGAAGAGTCAAGGAGCAAATTTATTTAATTCTCTTCGGAAAAAATATGAACTTAACGTGTTGAATCTTCTGTCAAAGTTAAAGCGTCTGGAAATGGTTTTGGATTAGGACATTTACCCTATAGTCAAAGTATTTCTTAAAAACTACGCAATATAAAACATAAAAAACAAAAATTATATATTTTTCTAATTCTTGTAATAAAATTGTTTTTAATTTTAACATTTCGGATTTAATTACATGCCAATTTGTTATATTTTTGATAAAACTTCGCGTAATTTAACATGACGAACCTCCTGTAAGACGGTACTTGTAAAAGTGTAGCGCAGTAGATTGCATATGACCCCGAATGGGAGACGAGACAAAAGGAAATTCCGCGGACAAAGGTTCACGGTGATGGGACAATTGTTTAATTTTATTCTTTGTTTGCTATCTCCGAGGATAGTCTTTTTTTACCTGTGCACACTCCCAACCCATCCTTGACAGTGCATTTCGTGTACTTTAACACGCTGGTTGTCTTTTGTGCTGGTCGAATAAGAAGAACAAATGGGAAATTGTACATGTGAATTATGGAATTGTTGATTTTTTTTGTTCTTATTGTTTTTTTTTTAAGTCGTCTCTTTTGCGTGCAACCTCTAGAAATTACAACACAATAATAGTGTAAATATGATGAATTGCAATTTGAGCTTTGTTTCCGGTGGAATATGATAATGACGAAGACATGATTCTCTTGGTCTCTGATGTCCTTTTTTCAGTTTATACCCTGTCACATCCATATTTACTTTCGCTTTTGCCATACCAAATGAACATTCATTTTACTCATTGTCTCGCGGACGATATAGAAATTGTAATTTATGGCAGTGTGAACGGTTTTTTGGGAAAAGCATTTCTCCGTGCGTTGGGATCTGTTTTCATGTCTCTGTTAGAAAATTTGCCAGAGACATTTCCCACACGGAAACTTATTAGGAAAAAAAAAGACCAAAGTGTGATGGAATTTTGTTGTCAAAACAGAAAAATATTCCAACATTTAACTCAACTTATCGTAATAAAGTTGTCTTATCCACACTTAAACACCATAAATCTCTAAGCTTAGACTTTTGCCACAGAGAAAATTGAACAACAGTCTCTGAGTTGGAATGTGTTGCAACTCGCAACATTATAATGTTGGGGATTTATTCTTTCAAGTTATGCCATTTTGGGCTAAAAGTGCAAGGGGAACCATGGAGGTGAAATATGTGCTGGTACGATAAATCACTAAACTGCCCAAAACGCTAGAAATCACTTTCCACCCCATACGAATGGCTCCCAGATTCGGAATATTAAATGATCTCCTGGTGAAAAATACATATACTCAACTTATGGAAACATTAAGGAAGGCGATGTGACTGGAAAAAAGCCCTTGATTTATGCCTTATGGCTGTCCCTGAAGTATTGAGAGGGTGGAAAAATGGGTAATTCTCACCCGAGAAATTTTTGCAATCGCTTTAGAAAGGTTGTTTTCGGGAGGAAAATGTCCTAGAAATATTTCTGGTACTGGTGCTAAAATGTTACTTCAGCATTCCAGGCATTTTTCGAAATTTATATTGCACCTTTGCAAATTTCACAAGTCTTAAGGCCTTGACAGACCTGAGGATTAGCCGAGAGACGGCTTAGTGTAATTATACTCGACATAACGGTTAAACTTCATTTCCATAATTTTCCACTAAGTCGTCTCTCGGCTTAAGTCGTAAGTGTGTCCAGGGCATTATACTGGCTTCAGACCGAAGACTTAGCCATATGGCTTAACTGCTCTAATTTTTCAACAAACAAAATTTTTGGAATAACTTAGTTATTGGCTTATTAAGGGAAAATGACCTATTAAATTCTTGAAAAGCAATAAAAATAGTTGCTATTTAGGATTTTGAAACCTATATGGGAACTGGACTAAACCTCTGAAGACCACTTTATGAACGTTCAAGTTTCCTCTACTTAACGCTAGGAATGCTTAGTAGGGGAAGGTCGTCTGCCTTCAAACGAAAAATGGAGTTCCAAATTTAAGATTTTTTTCTGAAGAATCCACAAAATGGATTTTATTTTTTACTACACCAAAAAATTCTCTTGTTCATTCGGCGTATATGATTACCTCATTTAGCACTTGCAAGTCCTCAGTTTTTCCTTCTGAGGAAATTAAAAAAGTGATGTCGATTTGTATGAAGGCAGCTGGCATAGTCTGCCTTTAAACGCGAGGCAGCTGCCTTTAAATGTTTTTTTTTTCACTGAGAATATTGAATCAATAAAACTAAATGGGCTATAAATGATTAGGTTGAAGCCTAACGCACTCACTAAAATCATCACTGCAGTCAAAAGACATTACACAATAACTTTTCTTCACATTTTTCTGAAGCACTGTTTTGCACTTGAAAATTTGGAAGAAAAAGCCATTGAAGTTGATAAATTGTCAACTTGAAACATCCCGGTCAGAGCAAGATAGCAGGTTATAAGTATTTGTATGACGTTCGTCAGAGAAAAGTAGGAGTTCGATTTCACATGTTTTGATGTATGGAAAGATAGGATTTAAAGGCACACGACATTAGCATTTAAAGGCTGCTGCAGGGTGATATTTGCAAGTTTTTGCCACCCACAAAAATTGTGTCATCTGAACCAAAATGTATTAACAGAAATATTAAGCCTGATTAACCTTCTATGTGTCACAATGGAAGATTTATTTGTAAAATGATTTTTACTATGAAAAATCACATGATTTGTGGAACATCAAACTTACAGTTTAGAGCTCATTTTCATTTTTTTTTGATCTAGCATCTAGGAAATAGGAGCTAGGCTCTCCATTTTTTGATGATTTGTGAGGATGATGGATAGCTACCTAATAGTTAATAGAATATAATTTATGCTTTTGAGAACAACGAAAATATCGCAACATTTGAAGGCTGCTGCATTTAAAGGCAGACGACTTTCCCCTACTGCGTTTATAATACTAAACCTACTAAACCATTAGAAATTCAATTAAAAAAAAAATAAATGCTTATTTGCATAATTGAGCTAATTAGATAATTGATTAATTGGTTAATTAGATAATTCATTGAAAATGTTTGTATTGTTTTATTTATGTATTATTTTTTTTTGTCAGAAAATTTGAACGGATTAATTTAAGAACATAGATTAAAAATTTAGGACACATCTCCACTCCTAAGCAATCATTACGACTTATTGTCATAATAATTATAATTTTTATTTTTTAATTCTCCTTAACATTTTGGCAAGTGTATGTGCTAAATTTTTGGCACGTAAAAATATTCAAATTTATGTACTTTATGCAAAATTTAAATTTTTATTACGATTTGGTTTAGGATTGTCTTTCTCTCAGTGTACAGTACTTTTAAAAACTATAATTTCATGTAAAAATTTCTAATTCTATCATAAGCACATGCATGTACTAATTCTTTTAATACGTACTTATTTTAAACTTTACCTCGGTTACAAGTTGTTTTAGTGAGAACAATCTCTGTTTTCATAAAATCTCTGTATCCCTTTGCTTAGTTTAGTCACTCATGTGCTAAATCCCCTAATACAGGCATGTACTAAAATATTTATATTTTATAAATAAGTATTTTGCATTCCACTAAAATAAGGTTTAAGCTCTAAATTTTTAGAATCCTACCTTTGGTTACTTAAAACATTTTTCTATATATCAACTCCATTATTTTATTAAAACAAGCAATTTAAATTTTTTTTTATCACGCATAAAAACATACGTTACCTTAATTTAGTTCAGCATATTGTCTTTCTTCTAGTATACTTTTTACTTTTTTAGTGTCAAAGTCCCTCGCAGGGGACAAATCACTCGCACTTTACGGTAAGTATTTTAAAATCCATATTGATGAAGTTTAGGTTCTAAATCGTTACTATACCTTGCTTTTTTAGCGCCTTAAAAATTTTCCTTTGCGATAACTCCATTAGTTCACTATAAGATAAGTTTAAACTGAAATACAATCAACTACTTTTTAATCACTTTATGTCGTAATAGGGGAGACCGGGGAAGGGTTAGTCACTCATGGTATTAGAAAGTGGAATGTTATAGCCTGTCTTAGACGGAATATTCTGGAAACCACTACACTGAGAAAAAAAGAGGGTGCGATTAACTTTTTTTCCTCGTAACTTTAACACTTTTTAGGTGTAAAAATATATCAACATTTTTTAATGTTAATTTTACACCTTTTTAAATGTAAATTTAACATGAAAAAGGGTAACTTTAACCCCTAATACACCTAAAAAGCATAATATTTACACCGATTTCGGATAAATAATGCAGGGTAAAATTAACATTTCCGGAATGTTATTTTAACTTTTTCGGATTTCTCTCAAGTGAAGTAAACACATCCCTTTCTATTCATTGAAATATTTCGTCGGTTGCGTCTACCTCTGTCGTATCTGCATTCCTTTTGTGTCAGCTTTTCACGCAAGAGGGGACGTCTGTATTATAGCTTGCCCCGAATGCAGATACAAAACAAATGCAGATACGACTTGGTACAAATATTATTTTATAAATTATACGCAGAAAAGTGCATTTGCTGGTTAATTCTACCCCGGTCTCCCCTACCATTAATTTTAGTCTGTTTGCATAAACTTTAGTAAAATTTAAATAGCATTTTGAAGCATTACTCGTGGATTATGATGCTTCTTTGGAGTACTTTGATGATTGAATTTTTCTTGTACATGATTTTATTTGCTTCCGCCCAAAAGTTTGTGCTTTTAATATGATGTTGCATTAGTCGAAATTGTATGAGATGAACTCTGTGGCATGTTTGTGTACACATAATTTTCGCTAAAGTAATTCACTTTGCCATCAAAGAGCGAAAACGTGGAAGCGTCTCGTCTGATATTAATTCCATGAGAATCTATTTGACTTACTTCGCCAAAGTAAAGGTTCTCATCCCTTTTGCTGGGAATGGTTGTAAAATATTGTGTTGCAACACACACTCTACTGGTGTCAAATGCAGCAAACATTTTGATGGAGAGCTCTGAGAAGTGGATCAGGAAGAAGGAAGATGAGCAGAAGTGTATTTGAAAATTGACGATAATTCTGGTGGAGAAAGTGCAGTGAAAAGGAGAGAGGGGTTGAAAAGAAAATGAGGGTGCAAAATGAAAAGCATCGCTGAAAGATGCTGTAGATGGGAAAAATGATACTTGGTGGTGGAGAGGATTAGCTTGATGCTCGTTGGATCCTTTAAGGGGATTGGGGTTTTTGGGGATGGGAGGGTCTCTGAATATCGTCATTACAGCCACACGATCTCGACTTCGCATCAAAGATTTCCCCCGAGTTCTCCCGCCCAACAAATTGCACAAGAGACTGCGAAAGCTTAAAGCTCACTCAATTGCGAGTGTAAGAGCTTCAGTTTTGCCATTTCCACAAATGAATTGGCAATGTGAGCAAAAAGGAGTGGATTTCATAAAATAAGTGATTCGTGTAATCACATCACCAACATTCCAATTTTAACTACACATTTCCCATTGGGGAAGTATCATTTAATTTTGATCACATTCGTGTCTTTGTCTTCAGAAGATGGTTCTTGTGGACACGACGAAAATCTATAGTATCCATTAATTTTTCGTTGCAGCGAAAAAAAACGGGGAAAAAATAAAAAAGGGAAAACAATGTGAGTGGATTTTATATCTCGGTGTGCAAACAAAAGGACACGTCTCTAATTCCTTTATTTACGATCGACCAATTCGAAATGGAATATTCGAGTATTGAATACACAAGAAGATGGAGAGAAATTTAATCAGAATTCCAATTTTCACATTGTTTTCAGGATATTTGTCCAAATGTGAACAAAAAATAGGAGACTGAAGCATCTTCTTTGGCAGTAATCTGGGAAATGTTATGCTTATTGGATATGTAGCTTCTTGTAATTGTGGCACTTGCGGTTATACCAAGAGATGAGCTCCTAAAATTTAAAGTTGAAATCATCGGACTTTGAAGTATTGACATCATCATCAAAAAAATTATAGTTAATCAAATTGGATTCAGGGTAATCGAATTAGTAAAATGAGTAAAATGGTTAGCTAATACGGGCTTCAGACCTAAGGCCCTTGACACACTTACGATTTAAGCCGAGAGTCGGCTTAGTAGAAAATGATATAAATGTGGTTTAACCAATATTTCTAATATAATTACACTGAGCCGTCTCTCGACTAATCCTCAGGTCTGTCAAGGCCCTAAGACTTAGCCATCTGACTTAACTTCTCTAATTTTTTATCAGTCACGATTTTTTAGAAAATTGTTGTTTTGGATTGGATTATAAGGGCAAATGATTCAGTAAATTCTGAAAAATCAATAAAATTGCTTGTCATTTAGGCTTTTTGGGACCTTCGGGAACTGAGCTGAACCTCTAGGCTGAAGCCAACATAAGACATATACTACACAGACAATTAGAAGAACTAAATTATAAACCGAAAAAATATGTAATGCTTTTAGTGTTGTAAATGTTTGTGAATTCTAAAAGAAATCTACGAAATTCTAGTGAATCATATCGTAAGTGCGGTACGGGTGACTTTGATACACCTCTATTCATAAGATTTTCTCCATTTCTAGAACTTAAGGATGGTCATTACCGATCAGACATGGTAGATCGAATGGGTAAAGATCATCCTTAGGTTCTAGGAATACACAAAAGCTTACGAGCAGGGGGGTGTCAAAATCACCCAGACTTACAGTACGTAAAAAAAAATTAGTAAAATTGTTCATAAATGTGGCGTAAATGCTTGTAAATTGGCATGATTGCTCGTAAATTGTTCAACCGGTTCAACCCATTGTAAAGTTTGTAAAAGTTTGTATTTTTTCACAAACATTCTCGTAACATGATCACTTAATGAGTATTTTTGTTCTTTCACAAACATTTTGTTCGTACATTTTTGTTTGTATGACAAATCTTTACGAAAAACTTACAAAATATTACGAAAATTTTTTTGTGTTACCGAAAATGTACGAAAAAACGTTTGGAAGAACAAAAAATGCTCGTCAAGTGATCATGTTACGAGTAGTGTTTATTAAAAAGCACGAATTTTTACGAACTTTTACGAACGATTTTACTATACGTTTTTTTATGTGTATAATCTTCGCGCAAGTTCGCAAAAGTTTGTAATTTTACATAAATATCGTTTATAACATGTTTATTTGACGAACAGTTTTCTTCCTGTACTTCTCCCTCATTATGTTTATATACTCTGAAAAAAAGTTTAGTCGCATTAAGAAGAAAAGTTTGTCTTGAATTTGTTGTGAAAAGTTTGTTTGAGAATAAACATCCTTTTGACAAACTTTTAACAAGATCCCGTTGACCGCTTGCAAACATTTTCTTTCAGAGAACAAGTAAGAAAGTTATTTGTAATATTTAGTCATTTTTTCGTAGTCTTTTCAGTCAGACCAAGCTGTGCAAATCAATGACAAAGTGTTGCGAAACATATTCGTTTTTGTATCCAAACATTTGCAAAGAAATATTTTCACAAAAGAAAAATATTCATCAAGTGATCATGTTTCGATGAATATTTGTAAAATTGTGCAAACTTTTACGAACTTGTGAAAAAAAGTTTTGTTAAACGAACAAATGGATCTTGTTAAAATCTTGTCAAACGGATGTTGTCTGACAAACTTGTTTTCGCAACAAACAAATTTACAAATAATTGGCAAAATTCTTTCACGAATCACTATGGAAAAACATAATTTTGACGAACTTTTCTTGTTAATTTGACATAACTTTTCTTCAGAGTAGTGCTTCTAACGATGTAGACTGAGCGCAAAATTCGTGAAAAAATGCTAACTGCTAGAATGAGGATTAACCCTTTAAGGACGATTGGAACACCGGTGTCCCATAAAGAAAATATTTTTTCCTGACTACCTAATGTTATTTTTTTCTTATGTTTGCACATAATTGTAAAGTAGAAGGTTGAAGGAATCTAAAATATTTTTTTTGCAAGTCTCAAGTTTATTGCTATGTAGTAAAGATTTAAGCTCAGAAACGACGAATTTTTAAATTCTCAAATTCATAACTGATTTTATTTATTTTTTATACTTCCAATTTTTTAATCGAAAAATATTATTCATTAGTTTTTTTTCAGTTAGTTTTCATTTATTTTTTTACATATATAAAATTAAATTGCTTGGGGTTCGGCTTTGCGCTTGTGATCCGGAACCACTTTCTGATGCTCTGCATTATTTTTTATTTCCTTAAATTTTGTATATTTATTTTTTTTCTTTTTTTTATGACTCACTGTCTGATGTCATTAATTATTTGTATAATTCATGTTTTTTTTCTTATTTCTTAATTTTAATTACAACAATTTGTGTGAATAGTGGCCAAACAGATTCTATGGCTAGGCCCATTTCTTACCATTAAGGCACTCATGGACAGACTCACCACTTACAAAATTGTAAAAGTGTAAACCTGACCATACAACCTATGAAGGGGTTTTCCATCGTTTTACCCTGGAGGTTGGTCACCAACGCTAAGACGGCGATGGCCGCAAGGGCCGCAAGGTACGGTGGGGTTAACATGAGTTATTGTAAGTTATTAATGGTAATGAAAAATAAATACAATAGAATACAATAGTATTGTCAGAAAAATTACTTAAATTTTTGGGCTATTTTTGTCCCTATCGTTCATAGAAGCACAAAATACACCGAATCAGATTCTGTTGGACTTTCCAAGGTTAGATGTAAGACTTATCATTGATTATGTTTCCCTGTTTAATTTTTATTGTTGATTTTAAGTCCTTAAAAAGTGTCTCGTCGTTAAAGAGTTAACCGATAAAATGATTTTTCTTGCATTGAAAATTCTAGCATTTTGTGATAAATATGTCTAGATTCTATCTTAGAATATAATTTTTGGATTTCCAAGAAAATCATCCCCATAAAAGCGGTTTGTCCGGAGACCCATGAAATTTTCCTTAATGGCATCCATTCGTGTTTAATGGGAAAATTTATCCAGTCTCTGGGATGGATCACGTTTTCTACCATCATTAACGCTTTTTTTTTGCCTCTTCTGTAACTCTCCTGGTCGGGCAGAAGGACGTGAGACAAGGTGTGAAAGATTTGTATCGCAAGGACGATGATGATTATTAAACGGATGCACATTTTACGGCGTTCACGCTTTTTTTTCTGCAAGATAATTCTCATTAAAGAAGACAAATGACTGATAGTGTTGCAAACGATGTATCGTTTTGTCCACAATGAAGCTGTCTTGCAAGTATTTTATGATACCCTCCCACATGTTCTGCCATCGTCTTCGGGGTTATCGAGGGTGCTAAATAATACATCATAAGTCATAAAAGTCTCTGAATTCACGACTTGAATTTAGTATTTGGACGCGTGGTGGAAAAAAAGAAACTAACTCAACCAACTCAACACTACCAATCATAAAAGAATTCTTTCGTGATGGAAGTTTTTCTTTTGCTTCCCTTGTGCAACAATTTTACGATCAGTTTGTGTTCTAAAATGCAAGAAGTGATCATTTATGCAAAGAGCACAAGCTTCATTGTTGCACTGAAAAAAAAATATTGCAATAATATGATCATAAAAGTGTGAAATGATGGTCGCATTTTCTTTCATTCATTTTATTTTTTTTTGGTTATTGTTCCTGAGCATTCAGATGATTTATCTTTGGATGAGAATCGAATGTTCCTTTTGTTGTTTTATTATAGAACCATCATATTCTTGTGCAAATTGTCAGCGCGAGATCCACAATCATATTAAAATGAGAGTGCATCATCCACTCAGATGTATTGTGGCAAAAACCACAAAAGTCATCATAAAAGCGAAACTTCTTGCACCACATTTTGCGTATACCACAGAGCATTTGAATACACTTTGCATTAAATATTATTGAATGTCTGGCTTGCGTCCAGGAATTTCTAATGTCCAGCAAAATATGCATTTTTATCCACCATTTCCCCAGTTCATTTCTAGCCGAATTTTCCTCATATCTTTTATATGATAGTTACATAATTTTTGGCTATTTCCATTTTGCATCACTCTGTAGTTTCTTGAACTCTCATTTTCTTAGTATAACTTACTCGAAAACTCTGTATTTTCCCAGTTCACTCAGCAAGGCGATATAATACATGTTGATGTTGGATAAATTACGATCTCACTTGCATACAGCAAGAAACAGAGTTTGTAGTTTTAGGTGAAAAGATATGAAATATTTCACATTATTCAAATGAATACTAAAATTAACTAAAATAGAGTTTATATGGATAATTAAATTTTTAGTTGTGATTAAAAAAACCGGCACACGACCTAGATTTTTCTTAATTAAAACTTCATTGGGCATAAAAAATTGTATAGGGGAAGTCGAGAAAGAATTAGTCAGGGGTAGAATTAGACAGTGAGGTGATATGATTTTTCTTAAGAAAGATTATTGAACAAATTTCAGGTTAAGAAAAATTTAATTCGCTGGCTAATTTTACCCCGATCTCCCCTATTTATTAAAATCTTCATGAAATTCTTACAATACAACAGCTCTTAGAAAGCCTTTTGTTTAATGAGAATTTAGAACAGCTTTTTGTTTCAATATTTTGAAAAATTCAAAGTTCAAAATGGTTCTACATTTAAGCTATGGGAGCGTGGGGCAGTTTCGCGCAGCTGAACTTGTTTTCTGGACTTAATTGCTAAATAATTATACTAACCATGTTCTGTTAGTTTCTCTTGAGTATTAACTATTCGAAAATTTACGGGACATTTACTAAACAATTTTTTTTGCCTTAAAAATGTTTATTTTTGAAAGTAATGCAAACGTGAAGGTGAAACTACCCCAGCATCCCCTATTTTAAATTTTTATATTTAATTTGTATTAAATGAATAAAATAAAATAAAATAAAGTAAAATAATTAAAAGAAATTCAATTTATTGCACCGTCATTTTTGCATAAAACAAAATTTTATTAAATAATAAAATATTGAACTTTAAAATGAAGAGCTATAAATTTTCTTAAAAATAAGACAATAAACAATTACTACAGTAGACTCTCTCTCAATCGGGAATATGGGGCAAAATGTCATCCGGTTTGGCGATAGAATTGAGCATCAAAGCCTTTGTAAGTTCCACAAAAAGCGCTCAATTTACAGAGAATCACGATGAAATAGGAAGATCTACAGAGAATTTGAGCAAATTAGCTTTATAATTAAACGTGAAAATTGTTAACAAATTTTGTCGCCCGATTGAAAAAGAGCCGATTGAGTGAGAGTCTACTGTAAAGCGAATTATGATGCGATTATAGTTATATTTATTTTTAAAAAAATTATCAAGATCATTTAGAATATTGCATGATATCAAAATATAGAAAAGATATCATAGACAAACAATTTATTTATAAACTTTGAAAAATCGAGTGATAATTTGTTTACAATTTTTTTTCTTATTACTTTGAGTAGATATTACGTATTTATAATACCGGAGAAAATTAATTATTATAATTAGTTTTAATAAACTTATTATTTCAATTAATTATTTAAATAATTAATTTTATTTTTATTTTTTTACTGTATTTTCTTTTGAATGAATTATCATTATACTAAGAAACTGGGGAAAAAAGTCACAAAATGTATATTTTACTTTTTACAAGCTACCCGAGCGCCCCAGAAAGTTTATAAATTTCAGAAATACATTTATAGAGCCGTTTTCTTAAAAGTAATTTTGTAACAATTCTCAAAAAGTTGGGATAAATAGTACCATAGATGACATATTTTCATAGGAAATTTGATCCTCTACACCTTTGTAAAACAACGTTTTCTTTATCTGAATGAGAAAAGCGCTTTTCAGGCTATTTTAGAAAAAAACACACACACACACAAGGAACTGCAAATCGCTCAGAAATTGCTTCGGTTTTTGTTATTTTTTGCCCCATGTCTTTTGTTACTTTTTACCCCAAGTGGTCGTTTTCAACAACAGGATCTTTGGAGGAAAGAATCTTTGTAAAATTCAAAAGTAGATGGCGGCTTCGTATTCAAAGAATTCAAATAATTTAGGAAATATTCACCAGTATATCAATTTTTGAAAATAAACAGGTAATAATTGTTATTTTCTGCAAGGAAATTATTTCAAAATACGTCTAAAATTTTTGTTTTTCTTTCTAAACTCCTTGTTCGAATTCTAAGAAACTTACGACATTGAAGAAAGTTTACGGAGGCTATTTATGGAAGATATAGAATTTTTAAATTTTCGATTTGTTACTTTTCGCCCCAGTCTCCCTACTTATTAGAGATTTTTAAATTAAAAATGAAGACACAGATAAAATCTTAAAATAGAAAATAAACGTTGTTTGTTCCGAAAGACTTTTTTGATAAAATAAATTAAATAATAAAGTTTTTTTTTCAATTTGATTAACTTTGAAAATTTTAACTAGAATATGCTTATCTTCTTATTTCTTTTTAAAGAAATTTTATAAAACCTAATGACAAGGGAAATGTTTAAATGTAGTTGATAGCTTAACATGTGGTACATGACCGTACTAAAGTAGCTTAATATTACAATTTATTGGTAAATTTCTTGAACAAAGAAAATTTATTTATTTCTTTTCATATTTAATGATTTTGCCTGAAGGAACCAGTATTTTAAAGGTCATCAAAATTCGTTCTAGATTCCAAGTTTTATTGAAAATATCGATCCAGTTTCTTTTAGTATGGATCTCTTCATATGCGAAAAATGTGTAGCAATAGTGATGCACAGAAAATAATAAAACGCCTTTTACCTAGTTATTTTACAATTTATTTAATATTTTCCAATGCAATATTGTCATAATTTGCTAAATATCATGGAGTTTTATGTATTAAATCTTGACCGTAAGCATTTTAGAAAATTATTATTATAAGTCAAACATTTAAACAAAATTCCTAAGGCTCTCAAATGCGTCTCTTATGAAATATAAAACCTCATCTTGGACAATTTGAACTCATAAACTTTTGCTTTTGATATTTTGGCAAGACCGCCAGAGTGTAATATGTAAGAGATATCATAAACGTGTGCAGTCGTGTTTAGAGATTATTTTTCATTTTAGCATTTGGTATGGTGTGACATTTTGCAGTTTACGATCAACAGCTCAAGAATTGCAGAGTCTTGTAGCTCACCCAAGAAGCACTAAAGAGATTGTTGGTGCACAAAGAGCGCCAAATTTAATATGATCCCAACAATGAGCACTTTGTAGACACGATACACCGTTGGATGCGTTGGGAACGTGGTCACAAAACACCATAAGGTTTAATTTTGGTCTTGGATATGTCTTTGGTTGAGGATGAGTCTTTATGAGTGGTGCTTGGGGTGCTTCATTTCCCGCGAGAAACATCCACCCACTCACCACAATGGAGACAATTCTGGGGCTCGTATAACAAATGTTTGAATATATTTAGTGCGTTATTATGGAGCGATATTTATTAATTTTATGGGACTTTTGTCCTCTCTCCGGGCTAATGTTGCCAGGTGATTATTGAATTTTCCTCGGCTCTTGCCCAAAACCACCCCAGAAGAGTGAGAGAGAGCTGCTGGCAATGTGGCATCCCTATGTGCTTTGGGGACTTGTTGATGCTAATGTGATTCACTGTAAGCTCGCCATTGTATAAAGTAGCCATTAAATTTGGCTGTTATGTCCTTGCCAGACGGTTATGATGTTGTCTGCCATGGTGAAATACACTCTGTGCAGATGGAAATGATGAAAATGCGAGAGATGGAAAATCGTCAAGTATCATACATATTCCTCACAATCATCTCCCCAGCAATAGTTTTCATCTTCGTGAAAGATGAGATTCTTGAGACTTACTCGCTCATAATTCTGCCATGGTACTAAAGCACTTCCCATTTTCACTGTGATTCAAAAACATTAAGGGGCATCCAATTTGGTACAGTTCGTGCAAATTCTTTTTGATATTATTTGTGAGAAATTTACCATCATGACTTCAAAACCATAAAGAATAATGCTCAAGGCATAGGCTATAACAATCCTTTTTTCTTTTCTTTTTCTTGCAGGTAAGAACAATGCTCTGATTTGCTGTACTTTCTTTGCAAGAGATCCCAAGATTAATTGAGATGCCGGTAAGCTTATTTGAAGATCATTTAGCACTTGTTAGTGTAAGTTCCTTGGATCCAATCAAAGTCAGTTGATGTGTAATTGAATGACGAATATTACCATTTAAAGGGCCTCTTACGTTATGATTTTACGACATTCTAACAAGTTTTGTTGGTCGTTATTATTTTATGATCCAATTAGATGCTGTAAAAGCATTGTTATTATATGAATCGAAGGACTAAAATTAATGAGAAATTATACTATTTGTCGCATGTTTGTTCCAATTAAGGATTTATTGCCGGTACCTTTCGAAAGGATCATGTTTAATTTATGTTTGGGAGCTCCAAAATAACGATTGGGGTGAGCTAAGAGAGCTAAGAGTATTCAGAGAGGTGTTTTGGAATCTATTAATTCGGCTAACTAATCTGCAATAATGATTTGACACGCTAAAGAAGCATAATGTGAAAAAGGAGTAATTAAAAAAACAAATTTTGGCTGCTTATGTTCGAAATTTCGAATCCATGTTAAAAATCAGGGGAGTGCCATTCTGAAAAATGCGACCAGTTTTAGTATAAATTTTTCCTGTTTTCTTACATATTTCACGAGATATCTCCAAAACCACATAGGTTGCCAATTTTGGGTCTTCGGTTGCCTATTCTATATTAAATTGGCTTTTATTTTGTATTTGTATTTTTTGATAATTCATTCTACAATGACAGAAAATAGCTAATAAACTCAAAAGTTTTTTCGGCACGCTAGAAATATATGGAAAACATAGGAAACGTCATGCCCCTGTTACAAATGTTGTTTTCCTTAAGTTCAAAAAGATTTGACAACTATTTCCATAGTAACAAAACATATTTTCGGATTTCGAATATAGTTTCTCAGTGTCATTTTCAAAAATTTGACAAATCTAGCGAACATTTAATTTGAATATTCGAACATCAACGAGATTATAATCGAATAGAATGACAGGACAACCGAAAAGACATTGAAAGTCAAACAACCTGTGTCAAAAATTCGAAATAACTTTTTGTTTTTTTTTCTTATTGAGAAAGTGTTACGAAATGAAATAACTAATAAAGCATTTTAATAATAATTTTACTGATCAATACTGAAAATTGTACGACATTTTTAGGAGCAAAGGGTGTAATTTCTAAAACAGTAGAGTCTCTCAAATCTGAATCTCTTAAATTCGAACGACGACGTTTGGATTCAGGGACATGACATTTCCTATGTTTCCCATATGTTTCTAGCGTGCCGAAAAAACTTTTGGGTTCATTAGCTGTTTTCTGTCAGTGTAGAATGAATTACCAAAAAATATAAAATGCAAAATAAAAGCCAAATTGATGTTGAATAAGCAACCGAAAATCCCAGATTGGCAACCTACGTAGTTTTGGAGATATCTCGTGAAGTGTGTACGAAAACAGGAAAAAATTTACACTAAAATCGGCCGCATTTTTGTTAATTGTGGGGTTATGTTAAAAACTTCGTATTCTGGATGAATGAAAATCATATTCATGTGTTTCTTCCTGAATTTTTACATACATTCTGATAGTATAAAATGAAAAGGAAGTATGTTACCTCTAAGACCTGTGAGAAAATACGGGAATTTGATTCAAAGTACAATTTAATCTGACATAAATTTCGTTAGTTTTAAAAAAATCGTTCGAATTTGGGAGGTGCACTGAGAAAAAAAACGGAGATTCGATTAACTTTTTTCCTCATAACTTTAACATTTTTTAGGTGTAAAAATATATCAACATTTTTTATTGTTAATTTTACACCCTTTTAAATGTAAAATTAACATGAAAAAAGGTAACTTTAACCCATAATACACCTAAAATGCGTAATATTTACACCTATTTCGGATCAATAATGCAGAGTAAAATTAACATTTCTGGAATGTTATTTAACTTTTTCGGATTTCTCTTACAGTGTGAGAAATGTAAAAAAATACCCCCGAGCTTTCGAATTTAGAAGACTCTACTGTATTCAAAGTCAAAATATAATCATCGTTCAAGCGGCAGATTCATGAACCCATCGAAAAATTCCAATTTCGAAGTCAAATCTAAAACTTCGAAAAGTCTTCGACTGTATTTTCGAAAAGCGTTTTCACTTCGATTTATTCCTTTTTTTTTCAATAAACTTGGATTAAAATAATCTTCATAAAGAATATGAATACATGATAAAAAACAAAATAAATCCTTTCATAATATGAATAAATTTTCAATTAAAATAAAATCAAGCCATTAAATTGATGACTTACGTGCCCCCCATGTGTGAAACAATATATGCCTTGAAAATTTGGGAAATTCTTGCCAAAATGGCCGTCACAATGATTAAATTTTGAGGAAAATTACCATGACAACACCAACATCCAATATAATTCGCAAAAAGGGGATTCTTGCACAAAGGGTTGACTTACTGTTCTATATTTTTTGCATCCTTCAACCCCTTATAATGCGTAAGCGCACATACATACACAATAAGGCCAAATGTGGGGCGAAAATACCACATCCTGCCCTTCTCTTTGACATCCTGAATCTAACACCGGGAGAGGGTTCCTTTTTGGCAAAATAGGGCGGAGTTCGGAGAATCCTGTGAGTACTCTTCGAAAGGGTTTCCGGGATGGAGGCTGGCATTATCGAGGTCATTGGTGTGGTATTCAATGACGAAGGCGTGGTATTTGAAAGGACTACGTAGCTGAAACGCACCCTTAATCTCCTTCACGTGGCTTTCATTTGGATGATTTTTGCCTAGGACTTGATGGCCATCCTAATTACAAAAAAAATTGCGAAATAAGAATCGCCCATCTGGACTATCCCCTGAGGATTTTATTTTGGCAAATGAACCATGATGTGCAATTTGAAAAATTTTATTGTCGAATGTCCTATAGATCTTTAGGGGGATGTCTATAAATGGGATTTTTGCAAAATGTTTTGATAAATTTCACTTCCAATCCTTCTTTGTTATGCAAATTTGTCCATCTGATGCTATATATAGAATAGAGCACATGGAAAATGGCAAAAAAAGAAGGGGTTCTCGAAATCCACATTGAATTGCTTTTATATTTTGAATTTGTATTCGGGAAAAAATATACTCAGAATATTAACTGGATATTTGCTCACAGAAAATTTGCATAAAAACGTTTTCAACACGTACAGTGCTGAAAGGTATTAAAAAAAAGAGATTTTTTTTCTGCTCTCTCCGGTTAGAATAAACATCAAGCAAATATGTATAATTCTATATTGTGGAATGTAGCAATAGCAACATTTCATTTTTCGTAATTTATGCTAAAATAGTTGTTGCAAAATGCGTTCAATGTGGTGCTCTATGAATTCAAAAGTTGTGCAAATTGCATATTCCGGTGCTGGAAAAGTTTCAAGCGAAAAAGAGATGCTTGCGATGGGTACAATGGCAACTAATTGAACTGCAGAAAATAAGAATTTTCTGAGACTTTTCTTTAGTTTAGGACCTTTATTTTTTCAGTTTGTCGACCATTTTCAATACTTGCTTTTAATCCGTTGAATGTTCGAAAGTTCAAAATTTCGAATCGACTAAACCTAGTAATTAATAGTACATAACCTTATATGTATCCTATTGGCATTATCGGATTGAATTTCGAATAATTATTGCAAATAAGTATTATGACTGGAGTAATATTTTTTTTATAATACTAAAATGTGATAAAACTATTCCATTTTAATTTCGAAAAAAAATTTTAATAGATTTTCGAATGATTTTTTATGCTCGAATACTTTGTTTTATTTTTTTCTGTTAACTGCCCGTCAAATAATTTCGTCAGATATCTTGCAGATTTCCGCAGAAAATATCTACATCTCTACCGAAAATCTGCCGACAAATCTGTAGATATTCCGACGAATTTTATTTGGGCTTGGGACAAAATTCGTCAGAATTTTCTGACGAATTGCAGATTATCTGACGAATCCTGGTACATACTCTGACGAATTTCTGTAGATATTTTGCCGATTTTCTGTAGATTTTTATCTACATTCCGGACTTTCCAGACAGCTGTGTCAGAATTCGGCGGAATTTCTGCCGAAAATCTACAGAATTCCTCTAAATGTATTATAATATACCGTTACAATTCAAAAAACCTCCAAGTAAAATCGGCAGGTAGAGCAATTTGACGGGTGACAATCACATTTAACTTTTCAGCCCTCAAGCGGCAGATGCGTGAACTTTTAAACGACCCTTAGTCAAATTTTCGGACACATTTTCGAATGAATGCAAATCCGAATAATTTCTTATGAATACAAGACACCGTTTTATCAATAAAGTAATAAATCCAATCAGTATGTCCCCGTATCATAACAGTTCAATTTCCACACCCCTTAATGGAAATAATAATATAAGTCTTCTAAAGGGGAGTATTCGTTTTCGTGGAAAATTAATTTCGCAACCCCCCCAACCGTCATTCTTTTCTTGAAGCTCCTTTTTAACCAAAAAGTTGGAGGATGAGCATGAATATTAATCACATCGATATTACGCTTTTCAGAGACAAACTCTTGTATAGTTTCTCAATGTTAAAAGCAATCACTTTCAGTCTCTATATAAACCTTTGGTATATATAGCATGGACCCCTGGGACAAAAGTATACACTCAGAAAAATCAAGGAACAAAAAGAAGAACTCTTTTAATAGCCTTTTAATTGCTATTTGACGGGGTACAAAAGAATATTCTTTTGGAAGATGGCGAAGATGGTGATTCGAAAGGAATAAGAAGTGAATGAAAATTACACAATCACATTTTTATTTTCTGGCACTTAGAGAAAAAAATTCCTTCTTTCCCACACAGATTCCAGACGGAATTTTCTTTTAGCGTAAAAAAAAGCTGAGGGGTGAGATTCTTAGTGATTTATTCTGACGCTCCACTCTCACTGCTTTTTCTTACAATTAATTACTTTAATTGCTTGAATTAGAAGAGTGTGCACATTTTGAGGCAGAAAAGTACAGTTAAAAAAAAGAGATGTAGTTCCGTAGAGAAACTTTCTTATATTGCTCACACCCTCATCTCTGTGAGAAAATGAATTCTCAATTCGTGTACAAGTTTTTCCTCTTATGCAAAGAAAAGTGGAAACTTTTCCTTCTTACCGTTAAATGATATTCGTCTCATGGAGACTTTGAAATAAATAGCTGGGGATGTGGTTTGCGGAGCCAAGCAGAAAAAGATAAAAGAACATCATATTCTCATTTTGCTTGCATATATTTTATGGTGAAACCTCAAAGACATTTGAGGAAAGACGTTTGCAGTTGCAGGAGAATTCATCTTCCACAATGCACCTTCATTAATACTCAATTCTCATTCATTCTCCTGGTTCCGAGATGAAGTCTGGCCAACAGATTTCTTCATTGTTTATTTGGCTATCGCCAGTGAAGAGGTTTTGTGTTAGGTGATTTGTGAAGTGGATCGTTTATGACTGCGCAAAAGGGATGGCAATGAATATCAACTTTGCAGCATGCTCGAACTTGGGGCTTTCTATGAATTTCTTTATCAGTTTGAACACTGAGAAAAAAAAGAGGATGCGATTAACATTTTTTCCTCATAAATTTGACACTTTTAGGTGTAAAAATATATCAACATTTTTTAATGTTAATTTTACACCTTATTAAGGGTAAAATTAACATGAAAAAGGGTACATTTTACCCCTAATACACCAAAAAAGGGTAATATTTACACAGATTTCGGATCAATACTGCAGGGTAAAATTAACATTTCCGGGATGTTATTTTAACTTTTTCGGATTTCTCTCAGTGAATGAATAAACTTATGTAGTTGACAGTTATTCGTTATGTTTCGTCTTTACATGATCACTTACCGCTTTAACCTTTTAACGACGAGACAGTTTTCGCGGACCGAAAATCAGCAATAAAAATGAAACCGATGAACAAAACCAGTAAAAAGTCTTATATCTGGCCTTCGAAAAGCCAACACAGTCTGATATGGTGTATTTTTTACTTCTATGAACGATAGGGATAAAAATAGCCTAAAAAAGTAATTTTTCTGACAATACTAATGAATGATAATTTTCAATCTAATGAAAAATATTATGTTTGGGTATTGTAGTTTCTTTTCTCAAAACGTTTTTGCTTAAAAAATGGAAGTATAAAAAATATTTAAAATTTTTACGAATTTAAATTACGAATTTAAAAATTCGTAATTTTTGAACTAAAAATTTACTATATAGCAAATAGCTGGAGACTTGCAAAAAATATCCTAGATTCGTTCAACCTTCTATTTTGAAATTACGTATAAACATAAGGAAAAAGTAAATTTAGGTAGTCAGGAAAAATTGTTTTCTTTATGGGACAGCGGTGTTCCAATCGTCCTTAAAAGGTTGAACCGTTTCAAAATAAAAATACATTTCAAAACTCCAGAAAAATCATAACTTTGTTATGGTTTGAATTGAAATCAGTTTATATTTTAAAAGAAATCAAAAATCTTTCAGATGAATTAAAACTTGTCTAAATCGGTTAAAAATTAACCATCTCAGTGCATTCGTTCGTTTTAACTTTGAAAAACAATTCTTAAAACAGTCAGATATCAAAAATTAAATATTACATCAAACAATTGATTATAAAGGAAGAGTGGTTAAAAGTGAAAACAATTTTAGTAATCCCAAAATTTAATTATTGAGGGACTGTTTTCCAAAAGACACCAAGTCTTTGTCTCTAATTGTTTGCTCTATATAGATCTCATAACGGACAAGCGGACACACAGCGTTATGACCAACGCACAATAAGTTTTGTTTACTAAACTAATTTTTCACATTTAAATTAGAGTCAGTGAGATCTAGATCTAGTCATCTCGTTCATTCTCATGGGAAATTTTGAAAACATGTTTACAAGCAAAAGTTATGACCAGCGCACAATAACTTTTATTTGTAAACATGTTTTCAAAATTTCCTATGAGAGAGAGCGAGATAACTAGATCTTGGTTTCATTCACTCTCACTGAAATCTCAAAAACATGTTTAGTAAACAAAAGTTATTATGCGTTGGGCATTATGCTCAGCACACAATAGATTTTGTTTTGTAAACATGTTTTTGACATTTCAATAAGAGTGAGTGAGATCTAGATCTAGTTATCGCGCTCACACCTATAAAAAATTTTGTAAACAAAATTACAAACAAAAGTTATTGTGCGCTAGCCTTTATGACCAACGCACAATAACTTTTGTTTGTAAACATGTTTTCAAGACTTCCTTTGAGAGAGAGCAAGATGACTAGATCTACATTTCATTCACTCTTATCGAAATTTCAAAAACATATTTACAAAACAAAAGTTATTGTACGCTGGGCATTATTGTCTACTGGACTTAAGATCTAAGTCTCATTCAAGAGCAAAGCGAGAAATGGACAGGGAGGGACCGTTGTCCCGTCCCCCTCCCTACACGATATTTACCGAAGAAAATAACTTTACTAGCTTAAAACATTAAAATCTTTGTTAAATATTATAAGCCTTAAAGAATACATAGATTAATATAATTTTTTCAAAGAAACGTTGTATAAAATCTAAAATTTAAAATTTCAATTGGAAATTACTTTGAGGAAGCTTTTGATCAACTTTTCTCAAAGAAAGCTGTGATATTGTCTTATAAGGGCACTTAGACAATCTCTCAAGCTTTCCACATCTGGTCCCAATATGTACAAAATCTGTTTAATATTGTTTTTTTTATGTTTGATATAAAATTTACAGAAAAACTTTTGAAGAAACTCTGATCTTTGGATCAAATTCGGGCAATTTTCTTTTTGAAGAAGTATTCCTGATGTCCTTAGCCAGATTTAAGCGCAAAAATCCGTAAAATTTATCAAAATTAGGTTTAAAATAAGCTTTTAAATAAATAAAAAATATTTTTGTTTATCAATATTTCCATCAAGAAAAGTTTAATGTTCAGAAATGTTTTGTAGAGAATTTCAAAATTAGGTAAATTTTGTATTTTTGTAATTTTCCTTTCTCGAAGGAATTTTCTACTTTTGGTATCCCTTTTCCTTAAACAAGAAAAAGACTAATGTTCACACTTTGGAAAACTTTTGAAAAGCCTATACTCTTATTTTAAGACAGAATGTCCTTCCTGTGAGCGTCGGTGTATTGAGTGCAATCCAAAAGTAAAACTCACAATTTACCAGAGCTTTCGGCACCTATCGTGTCTTCTTCAGTGGTTCTTGGTCGAAAAGCCTATAAGTTATCCGAATCACTTTAAATAATCAAAATCGGATTACAGTATTTATGCTCACTTTTTAAGTTCAGTTTGAAACCTTTTTAATCTGAGAACACTTCCTTTGGCGACATAAGGGGGGTCCGTGGCGCAGTTAGTAAGAGTATTCGGCTTTTGGGCCTTGTGACCCCCGGATCGACTGTCACTGTTTTGAGTTCAAATCCTGAATATTGTAAACCGAATAAAAAGAATGTAAACAGAACAATGTACAAAATGTCTATAAAAATCCGGTACATCGAAATAAATTAAAAAAGAATAATTATAATAATCTTTTGGTGACGTTATTGTTAAGCCAAAAACTCTATAGATAGTCAAAGAGAACGTTTTGTCTAAATTCGTAAAAAATTAGTGCAGAAATGTATCAAACAACCGAATCTAAACAGTAAACGTATTTATTACTAAGAATCGACTGGTTGTATATGCTGTTTTCTCAGTAGAGTTCGAGCAATAAAAAGGCAAGTTAGAGTGCTTTACTGGAATTTTTGCACTGTACACAGAAAAAAACAACCCTATCAATCGCTTCATTAGCTGCTGAGCTGATGCATTGTCAGCAAAATCGATTTATCACACGATGGGTGATAAACAGATCAATATCCGGCCACTGTGTACGATTTTTCTGTCTTCTCCTCCAGCCGAGTACTCAATCATTCCCTGTAGGGTGTGCTGAGTTCTTTTATTGTGGCTGTTTCCGTCCAAGAGGATCCCAAAGTGTGGTCAGAACGCGTTCTTCCGCCAACTGTCGAGTACACCATCAAATGCTCATAAAATATGTACGTATTGTTCACACAGGAAAAAGGAATAGAGGAAAAAAGAAGATGAAAAAAAAAACTGCCAAAATTTATGGCAATATTATATTTTTATTTACACGTAAAAATGTAACGCGTCGTGGCGATGCGTAAATCATTATTCAACCACAACGAACGACCCGCAAAAAAAAAGAACGTCTCTGTCGATGAGACGCCTGATCTGAACAAAAGGATATTCACCATGTGAATATTATAGGATTTATTGTCCCTAAATGGCGATGACGGGCGCTGATACTTATTCAAGTGAAAAGATTTTTCTGGGCTAGAGTGAAAAAAAAACCGAACAAATCGCAATTTATTTTACAGAAATGGGATACAGCTTCCTCTCCATGGGATTGGTCTATGATGGAGAATAAGGGATGGGGATTTAGTGCCTGAACATCCTTACAATCAAATGTCATAAAAATATTTTTTACGCTGAATAGCTCGTTGGGATAGGAAGATATTGCTTATCGAAGTGACATCTCAAGTGAGATATCTTCTGAAATTTTGATTAGATGACGCATGTCCTTCCAGAATTCTAAGGAAAAGTATTTTATGCTAAACTTAGACCTGGTCAGATCCCTAAGAATTTAATAAGAATTAGGGTAAGTGTGCCAAATTTCGGCATAGTTGCATGCAAACGCCAAGGTCTCAAGTTTGAAATGTAATATCTTTAATAGAAATTGAGTTTTTTATTCCTTCTACTTAAGGAGTGTTGCTTAGAATCTTGTAGACAGTTTATCGTCTTTATTTACTCTAAAATCATTCTTAATACATTTTAAAATTAATAAAAATGTAAACATAGCTTTGGTGCCCTATTTCGGCCACCTTCATTCTCATAGTTCCTTGTCCTTCAGGAATTCTTCCAATGTCTTTTTCACGTCATCTCGTTTGTCGAAGCTACATTTTTTGTTATTCTTTTCCATTTTCTAATCTTTAGAGTATGTAAAAACTAAAAGTTTATAGAAATTCGAGGAACAAAAGAGGTGGCCGAAATTGCAAGCTGGCCGGAATTTGGCAAACTTACCCTAAGAACATAAGTGTTCGAATCCAGATTATGTGCGAAGCCTAAAAGCCTTCCCTTATATAATAAAAATGCATATCTTTTTCTATATTATTTTTAACGGTGTACTATTAAAACAATTTAGACAAGCTTTCTATGCCTTATCCCAATCCAAAAAGTTACATAATTGAGCTTTTAAACTTCCATGTGAAAAACTGTCAATGACTGCCCAAACTTCCTTCCCCAAAAGCACGTCAGAATCAAAGGGTAAACATTCTATTCTTTAGCTTAATCCCGGAGACTTGGAGAGGGGTAGGAAAGAGCTTTCACGCCAGTAATCACTTTAGTTATATATGGGGTTGGATGGGTGAACAACAACGCTAAAATGAATTGATCGGTATGTCTTCTCATGGATAGTTTTTGTGTCGAACAAAACATTTCCACTGAAAATGGGCAGTGTCTCTGAAGTAACTGGTTCTGGTTGAATTGAATTCGAATCCTGCCAGAAACACATTTGACATGACGTTCAAAAAAAAAGGAGCATGGGATGGTGGGAGGCATCGTGTTGGTGTTATAAGGAGAAAGTTTTTGAAACGGATGGACGACCGGACAAGATTTCTTACTTTGTCCAATGATCGCCTTTGTTCTTTGTATGGAGGATGCGAGAAAAAGGAGTTTCATGGCGTAAACACAATCGATTCCACCGCACTTGGGGGTGGTCCATTGGATCCCATCCTTAACGTACCCAGATAGACGGGAAAGTTAAAGCCTTTCTTTTCACTCAGGGACTTTTACTTTTGACAACGTTTCACTTCAAAGATTTTAGTTTAATGCTCAGAATGAAAGGAAATCAGAGAAGAATTTGTTGGTTCTTCAAACTATTCCTGATATTTTCTTCTTTTTTCTCATTCGCTTCTGTCTGAGGGTGGAAAATTCAGATGGGAAAACTCGAAATGTTGTTTATTTCTCAATTATTAAGAGTCAGTAGAATTCAGCAAAGTGAATAGGACATATTGAATGTAATATCTCGAAGAGAATTGCAATTTATGATGCAAATATTTTTCCTAGGATACCCCTCCTTCTCCACTTCCTGCGGTAAGAGACTCAGAGCGGAAAGATGCAAAAGTGAGGGAAAAACGTGTAAAATGCGAAAAAACATCTTTTCCCATTTTACAATTTATCGTTTTCCATTCTGAAATGGTTCTTGCAAATTTGAAACAAAAAAAATCAAGTCAAATCCAAATACTTTGTAGGGGATAAAAAAGAAGGACCATCCCCAGCCAGTGTCGATAAACATCATCCCCTACTCGCTGGGACCATAAATTCCTTGACATTTTAAATCAGAGAGGACGTGCAGCAATGGCTGGAGCAAAGTGCGCTTAACGATGCGGGGGCTGGAAGAGATGGTGAAAGAGCTTCTACAAATATTCGATGAAATTAATGGGAAATTTATGTGATGCTATCGAATGTAGTTTCCAAAACATAATTTAACATTATACCATGCGTGAATACATTTCTGCAGTCTTTTGCATTGGAGAATCATACACAATCGCAGCTATTGACACTCATCGAAGATTGGAATGGAATTTTGAATTAGCATAAAATAATCCATTAGCATAAAATAAGGTGAAACACTTGTTTTCAATATGGCTGATTCACGGAAATTACGAAAAATTTCTTTGTCCTCGACTGAAGTTACAGTAGAGCCCCGCTATTGGCCATCGCTCTATAGTCCACAATTTATCGACCGTTGATTTTAAAACACTGATTTTAAGTTAGGTTATGTTTTTTAGTACGCGACATGAAATGTTGTCATAATTATTTTAATATTTTTGGCAAACTTAATTGCGTAGTTGTGATAATTGTGATCCATAATGAAGAGTGCGATGGCAAGTACCACAATCGCAATGAAAAAGTCGTTGATAATTTTAAAAAATGACATGGACTATAGTGCGACCCAAGTGTCAAATCTGGAACCAAATATGGACTATAGCGAGGCTCTACTGTAGTTCTACTGTCATGCAAGTTTTAAGCGGCTTACAGCTTTGTAATTGTTGATTGACAGAAACCGCTAAATTTTCGGATTTCGAATTTTCAATGAGATACCGTGGATACCGTAGATACAGGAGACTGTCTTTCGGAAACGGTCTTCACCATTCAGGTCTACCATATCCGATTGATGAAGACTATCGTTAATGAGAATTAAAGAAAAGGTTACGAACAGTAGAGTGGCATATCCACATCCGCTCACCAAAGTTATTAATCGTATCAAGACATTTTATTTTGTATTACAATGTAATCATTACAATGTACTCAAATTGGAAGATTCTGCTGATCGTAGATCGCCCAGGAATGCCTTCCCCGTGATGAATAGTGCTTCCGTACTCCTGAAGTTTTTTGTCCAGAGGCAGTGCATTTCATTACGAACTTTTACGAACTTTTGTTCAATGTTAATTGTATTTATGTACAGAGAAATCGTCAATCAGAGCAAATGACATTCAAATCATCCAGTTTTTTCTGAGTGGAGATAGGAAAAATACCTGCCTCCACCCAGAATCGAACTAGAGACCTCTCGTTAACTAGACGAGTACTCTACCAACTAAGCTATTAGAGGTCACATGCTCTGCTTGACTTGCTACACGACCTTCAGCCAATTCTCACAATAAACCAAAATTCATGGACACCATGAGCTTCCGGTTCAATTGTATGCACCACATCGTTTCCAAATCCCGCAACCCCGAGAGTAAGCGATTGCGGTGCATAATGCAATTGGCAAAAGATCGTGTAGCAAGTCAATCAGAGCATGTGGCCTCTAATAGCTTAGTTGGTAGAGCTCTCGTCTAGTTAAAGAGAGGTCTCCAGTTCGATTCTGGGTAGAGGCAGGAATTTTTCCTATCTCCACTGACAAGGGAAGGTCTCGGACCTTCGGACGAATTTCTTTATGAAACTTTGCATATTACCTAATTTAGGCACGACAAATACGATGGTGATAGTAAGAAACCTTGCAATTTTTTGTGTCACCCGTTATAGGGGGGGGTGTTTGGGGGACAAAATTCACATTTTTGGCTGTAGGAGCCAGAGGGTTGAAGATAGCGACTTGGGGTCTTCGGCTGACCCCCCCATAAGTTGACCTGGGGAATCTAAATATGACCTTCGTTTTTCCCCCACCCCTCCCCTTTCCCTAAAAAACATGTTTTTTTTAATATCTCGAAAACTACTTTACAGATAATTTTCATTAGCTGATATGTTTTAGACCTTGTCCAGACGGATATTTCGCCCATACATGCCAATGATCTTGAAAAATTCCTTCATGGTGTTTTTCAAGGTCAAATGTACTACGCTCAAAAAAGTCACTTTTTTTAAGTCAATTTTTTTAAAGTATAATTTTTTAAGAACCCTAATCGATTGCTTAATCAATATAAGCCTTTTTAAGCCACTTTGATTCCATTGACACGCTTTTGCCATTTATATATACTGCAAATCAAAATGTCATTTTAAAAATATTATATGTCTACCAACATCTAATATTTGGTTTCGACTGATTTCCTGAAGTAAGACATCATGGTAATGATATTTTAATGAAGTTTATGAAATTTATGAAATTTTATGAAACTTATGAAAATTTACTGGATAATGTTTTAACGATTGCTGATTAATAATTTTAAATTTATAACACGGTTTATCATTTGTAAATGAAATGAAATAGGACATATTAAGAGAAAACCAACATCCATTACGACAATAATGTATTGAATTTCAAGTATATAAAAAGACCTATATGCAATCATGAACAAAAAATGCTACTTTCTGGAAGGCATGATTTTCAAAACTGAATATTTTAAAGTCATACTAGACATTATTAAAAACTGCGCAGATATATCTCAAAACGGGTAAAAATTATATTTAAAACATCTTTAGCTCATGTATAAAACGACTAAACCTGTCCAACAAATAGCACAAGTATAAAATGGTTAAAGAAAACGCTACAAAAAATGCACAGCTAGATCATAAAACGGTTCACCTTGCGGTTAAAAACACGCACATATTTATCATAAAACGGTTAAGACCGTACTTAAAAACGCGCACAACTGAACGATAAAACGGATAAGAATGAGCTTGAAAATACGAACAAAAGAATCATAAAATGCTTAAAATTACGATCAAAATTACGCACAGTTCAATCATAAAACTGTTATGAATGCGCATAGAAATACGCACAGCTGAATTAAAAAACGGTAAATGCGCTTAAAATTAAGCACAACTCAATTACAAAACGATAAATGCGCTTAAAATCACGCACAGTTCAATCATAAAACGGTAATTAGCTTAAAATCATATAAAGTTCAATCATAAAGCGTTAAATGCGCATAAAATCACGCAGAACGCAATCATAAAACCGTAAATTCGCATAAAATCACGCAGAATCAATTATAAACGGTAAATGCGTTTAAAATCACACACAACTCAATTATGAAACGCTTAAGATTGCGCTTAAAATCACGCATAGTTCAATCATAAAACGGTAATTATCATAAAATCACGCATAGTTCAATCAGAAAGCGGTAAATGCGTTTAAAATCAAGCACAGCTCAATTATAAAACGGTAAATGCGCTTAAAATCACGCACAACTCAATTATAAAACGGTAAATGCGCTTAACATCACGCAGAACTCAATTATAAAACGGTTAAGATTGTGCTTAAAATCACGCACAGCTGAATCAATAAACGGTAAATGCACTTAAAATTAAGCACAGCTCAATTATAAAACGGTTAATGCGCTTAAAATCGCGAATAGTTCAATCATAAAACGGTAAATGAGCCAGGGCAATCTTAACCGTTTTATGATTGAGTTCTGCGTGATTTTAAGCGCATTTACCGCTTTTTGATCGAACTATGCGTGATTTTAAGCGCAATCTTAACCGTTTTATATTTCAGTTGTGCGTGATTTTAAGCGCATTCACCGTTTATAATTGAGTTCTGCGTTATTTTATGCGGATTTACCGTTTTATGATTGAGTTGTGCGTGATTTTAAGCTCATTTACCGTTTATAATTGAGCTCTGCGTGATTTTGAGCGAATTTACCGCTTTAAGATTGATATGTGCGTAATTTTAAGCGCATTTACCGTTTTATGATTGAAATATGCATGATTTTAAGCGCATTTAACGCTTTATGATTGAACTTTATATGATTTTAAGCGCATTTGCCGCTTTATGATTGAACTATGCGTGATTTTAAGCGCATTTATCGTTTTATAATTGAGTTGTGCTTAATTTTAAGCGCATTTACTGTTTTTTGATTCAGCTGTGCGTATTTCTATGCGCATTCATAACAGTTTTATGATTGAACTGTGCGTAATTTGGATCGTAATTTTAAGCATTTTATGATTCTTTTGTTCGTATTTTTAAGCTCATTCTTATCCGTTTTATCGTTCAGTTGTGCGCGTTTTTAAGTACGGTTTTAACCGTTTTATGTTAAATATGTGCGTGTTTTTAACCGCAAGGTGAACCGTTTTATGATCTAGCTGTGCATTTTTTGTAGCGTTTTCTTTAACCATTTTATACTTGTGCTATTTGTTGGACAGGTTTAGTCGTTTTATACATGAGCTAAAGATGTTTTAAATATAATTTTTACCCGTTTTGAGATATATCTGCGCAGTTTTTAATAATGTCTAGTATGACTTTAAAATATTCAGTTTTGAAAATCATGCCTTCCAGAAAGTAGCATTTTTTGTTCATGATTGCATATAGGTCTTTTTATATACTTGAAATTCAATACATTATTGTCGTAATGGATGTTGGTTTTCTCTTAATATGTCCTATTTCATTTCATTTACAAATGATAAACCGTGTTATAAATTTAAAATTATTAATCAGCAATCGTTAAAACATTATCCAGTAAATTTTCATAAGTTTCATAAAATTTCATAAATTTCATAAACTTCATTAAAATATCATTACCATGATGTCTTACTTCAGGAAATCAGTCGAAACCAAATATTAGATGTTGGTAGACATATAATATTTTTAAAATGACATTTTGATTTGCAGTATATATAAATGGCAAAAGCGTGTCAATGGAATCAAAGTGGCTTAAAAAGGCTCATATTGATTAAGCAATCGATTAGGGTTCTTAAAAAATTATACTTTAAAAAAATTGACTTAAAAAAAGTGACTTTTTTGAGCGTAGTACATTTGACCTTGAAAAACACCATGAAGGAATTTTTCAAGGTCATTGGCATGTATGGGCGAAATATCCGTCTGAACAAGGTCTAAAACATATCAGCTAATGAAAATTATCTGTAAAGTAGTTTTCGAGATATTAAAAAAAACATGTTTTTTTAGGGAAAGGGGAGGGGTGGGGGAAAAACGAAGGTCATATTTAGATTCCCCAGGTCAACTTATGGGGGGGTCAGCCGAAGACCCCAAGTCGCTATCTTCAACCCTCTGGCTCCTACAGCCAAAAATGTGAATTTTGTCCCCCAAACACCCCCCCCTGTAACGGGTGACACAAAAAATTGCAAGGTTTCTTACTATCACCATCGTATTTGTCGTGCCTAAATTAGGTAATATGCAAAGTTTCATAAAGAAATTCGTCCGAAGGTCCGAGACCTTCCCTTGTGAGAAAAAACTGGATGATTTGAGTGTCATTTGCTCTGATTGACATTTTATTACGTTTTATGACAGAGAAAATATCTTTTTCTGACATTCTGTTGCTTTGCACTGAGCGGAACTCGAACTCACAACAGTGAGAGTCTAGCCAGAGATCTCACCGCCCAAGACCCAATGGTCTTATGCCTATTGCGCCATTAAGATCTCCGTTACCAAAGCCACCCATATCTACGGTAGCATAAAGAAAATGGGGTAGAATATCGTGCTTCAAAGAAATATGAATTTCATTTCTGGAAAAGTAGGAGAAAACTCGTTTACTTTCGAACGATTGATGTTCCGCACAAATCATTTTTTTAATGTGTTATAAATTAATTTGGCCCATTATAATATTATATTTTTATAGGTGGTCCAATGCCTCAAATTTTTAAGAAAAAGCTATGGGTAAAATTCTTAAGGAACATAGAGAAAAAATTGAATTACTCGAAGCTTGAGTCATCCGAAGATAGCGCGCTTTCCCTTAATCAAACTATCATGCAGTCAGCAATGTTATAAGAGGTTCTACTATCATGCTAGGCGGGCGAGTGCTAGGTTAATAATAACATTACAGAAAGTAGTTCTGTTGTAATGTACTAATGCCAGTTAGCCATCAAATTCCTAGTACAGAAGGTAGTCCTACTACCAAGGCCCTATCAATATTGATTTTTTCCATACATTTTTACTAAGAGAGGCTGAAACTTAACGCACTTGACTTGATCAAGATGTTTAACATTAAACCTACCAAAACTCGGTCGAATTGACCGGTTTCAAATTAATACACATTTAAACGGTACAATGTCGCTATCAAATTTTATAAATTTCTTAAAATACGCATGTAATATATTATTTTTCAGTGTTTAAATTTTAATTTCTTGCTCTTTTCCGAGATAAATTTGTTGAGTATCCTACCCTACCGCGGTTTGTCATTTGACCGAAAAACGAGCAAAAACGTTTGGTAGGTTTAGTGTTAAATCAGATTAGAAATTATGCATAGGACCTAAAAGCTTCAACTTTAGGTCATGATTCCTACTCAGAATCTTAAAAAAAATATTTAGGCAATTTATAGATATATACATGGATTTATTTCCTGAATCGATCGTCAACCGTTTTTACCGTTTTCACCACAAACTGTCGATAGCTACGTAACATTAATGGTATCAGACGACAAGTGTTAATAGGAGAATCATAGGTGTCGTAGGCTTTTTCAGTCTCATCACGAACTTTTCTTCTTCAACGCGTTCTCTGGACGAACGGATAAATGACATATTTGTGGTGATTTGGCTGAGATTGGATAAATCTGAGCGTAAATGGCCGGGCGAGCGGGTGAAAAGTGACCAGCCAAGGAACGTGAATGAATGGCAATTGAAAGTGATTTTCGTGTGAAGAACTTCCACAGTCCAGCCGGTAACTAATTAAGGCCCACCATAAGAGTTCATATCTCAATTCGACATCGCAAAAGACATCGCGATTGCCCAATGTTACGCAAGACAGAGACATTGTAACAAGTACAACAATATCGTACAGTTTATGCCTTCGCGAACCAATCCCCATTATGTAAATTGATCTGTATGCACTTATTTTCTATAAAAAGCGTCCACGATGCGTAGCTTTGGGTGATATACAGTGTTGCACTTTGGGCTAATGCCTTCGAGAATCCAATAAAGAATACTACCGACAATGGGGAGCCTCACAATCGGTTTTCGGGCTCTTAACATCGATGTGGGTCAGACGGGTCATTTGTCATCCCGCATATCGTTCACGATGATTAATCATAAACCTGACGATGCCTCCGTTTTATGACCATTGTTAACCCATTTCTGCATCTCACACTGCACGTTTACTTTCAAGGAGGGTCTCTTTATTGCCTCTCAACAGGGACATATTACTGTTGAATTTCAAATTTTTGCACAACAATGTAATACAATTTCTCACGATTCTCTGTCTCAACTCTTATTTAGCATCATCATTAAGAGGTAGGGACTTCTCTATATGGGTACCATCCAAAATAAGCCGTGAATTTTTGTACCTACAATGTATGCAGCAATAATTCAGTATACGAAGATTTTTTTCTCAAGATAAGATTAAAAGTACATTTCATGGCAAAACCGCCTTTCATGCGCTTAATTGATCAAAAGGGCAGTTTTATTATGAGATTGGATATCAATTATTACTGGGTAATATTCATGCTTGAATTGAAGGTGTAGCACGGTCAAATCTATTAAATCGATCAAATCTTTCAGGTTAAGTATTTAGAGGTGCATGAACTGCATTTGACTTGGTTTTTGATTAATGGATATTTAGTTTTATTTTGAAGCTTCATTGAAACATAAAGTTTAATGAGGATATCATAAAACAGCTTTGTGCAAGGAGAATAAATCGAGCAAATGGTAACTAAATTTTATAGTAAAGATCTTTCAAATTAAAAAACGAATTAGGTGCATTTATTGATAGATGGCAGGGCTGCAGAAAAAGTTGACATTATTGCAAACTTATTAATTATTGAAATATTCTAAGATTTTTTAATATAATTAAATATTTTTAAACAAAAGAAAAATTGAGGTTTACCATCGTTTTACTCTGAGTGTTGGATACCTAAGGTAAGACGGCGGTGGACTAATATAATACGCTTCTGGAGCATTTGCCGTTAAATGTTCAATTGCATCGACCGTTGTCGTATTTGTATTTCATGCAAACTATGACATAAACGTCACGCCTAATGCGAAATAGTGATACAAAAGTAAGGCAAATACAACAACGGTTGATGCAACCGACGAAATACTTATCTATCTGGTAACAATTTTCTGAGACATTGCTCATCTATCAGTTCTAAAGGATTTACAAAATCACCTTCTAAACCTAACTGTGTTATCACACTTGCACATTAAAATTTTAATATGATTCACATTAATTGTCGCTGGTGAAAGTCCAAATGTGTAATTTTTTTGTTTGAATCATTTTATATTCAAAATTTGATCTATTTGTTGATAAAAAGGTAGACTTGGCCCGCCAAATTTGATATAAATTGATTTATAGCATTAATGTGAAAAATTAATGCTATTTTCTCTTTAATTTTTTAATGTGAAAAATATTTGTGCTTTAGGTAAATTTAAACTTATTTTTGCAAGCCAAGTCCACTTCTTTCTCAATAAATAGAAAAACCCCAAATATTAAGTGACTCAAAGATACAAATAACATATTTGGACGCTCACAAGTGACAATTAATGTGAATCACATTAAAATTTTAATGTGCAAGTGTGATAACGCCGTAACATTGGATTAAATTAGATTACAGTGGGGGCGGTTTGATGCGGAACCGCTACATCCAGGCCTCCTTTTGGGCCCATTAACCATCCCCAATTAAATTATTCTCTGTTAAGGGCAAGATGGTTCAAGCCAGCCCGTTTTTGGAATAAATTCCATTAAACATGGCAGCTTCAATCTTAATAGAAACCTAATATTTTTTATAATTTTATTGGTATTAAACCCAACATTTAATACCAAAAAAATTAAAAAAAAAATACCAACGCAATTAGGGGGAAGTGGGGCACCTTTGAATGTGGGGCAGCTTTGAAATTGGGACGTTTCAGGCAAAATTCTATTTAAAAATAGGTAAAAGATACGGATTTCAAAGGTGCCCCACATTCAAAGGTGCCCCACTTCCCTCTACTAAAAAAACAAATAATTCACTTAGGCATTAGAATTTAAAGAAAGAAAAAAATCAAGTAACATAAATATAGTACGCAAAGACAATGACTAAAATATATAGTTAATATGTTTCTTATTAGTACCATTTAGAAACAGATGGCGCTGTATTAAAAGAAAAGGAGATTATTCACGATATTTCGTATAAATATCTAAAAAAAAACATTCTCAATGTGTCTTTAATTTAACAATATATCAACCTTGTTCCTTTTCATTTTATTTCCAATCCTTCCATCAACATTTTATGTGACAGTAAAAAGGAACTTAGGATGACATAAAAGAAAATCTCTCAAAATCAATGTTATCCTCAAGTAAACATCTTGAGACTCCTTATCCATATTCTTATAGTGAAATAATTCTGTAATTGAGTAAGTTGACTTGAAAGTAGCTAACAAAAAGTATCTGTCTGATATGTACTTTAAATAGAGATGAAAAGCGCCTAGTGGTTGTCACGACCCTGCGGTGAAAGAGTGTAATTTACGATAAGACACCAAGTGAGATAGAGTGTCTATTTTTGTTGTTGACTGATAGAGAGTGAAGAGAAAGGGAAAATTGTGCAAAATAAAATTGTTCATGTAATCAAGTCTTTTTTTTATTGATACGCGAGTGCCATTTCCTACCTTTTCTGGTCAATTGAACATTTTTGGGCTGTTTAATTGACCATGCTATTCTAAATGTGGGCAATTTTGTTGCGTGCATTAGAACAGATGCAGGTCACGGTTTTGGTTAAGAGTTTGCAAAATTCGGTATAGGTGAAAACGGAAATTAAGTTTGAAGTCTAGTAGATGTTTAGTTGTAATGAGATTTGAGACATCTGCTATTTGGTTTGATGTTGGATAGGGTACGTTTAGTGCATTTAGGTGTTTTAGTTGAAGACCAGCTTGCGAGGTTCTTCAACTATGTGCTTGAGTTCGATAGGCAACCTTCACTTAGATTATGTATATATAGTAACCGTTTGACCGCACAAATGCAATTGCGCGAATGAATATTAATGAGGAATGCACTATGATGATGGTTATATGAAATGCATCAGAACGGAATATTGTTTAAGTTTATTTGATATATTATTTCATATCGCGGAGACTCTACCGATATTGAGCCTCCTCTCTTGTCTTTCTTATTTTGCAGTATATCTCACAAAACTGTCATTAAACCTAACATGGACACACCCTGTATCCATTTGAAAACATATTTAATGTAGCCTATACATTTTCTATTGGACATTTCACCTTGTAGGCGGTCATTACACTTTACTATTGCACATGAATTCACTCTCTGTCTTTGACTAAGTTGTACTGGCGATATTGAAGTTATTTTTAGTGTTGAAGCCGCGAAGAGGTCCACTATTATGCATGAAGTTCTCTCTTACACTAACCAACGTATTCATTCAACATTTGCACACCGTCAAATGCATGTGACAATAATACTAAAATTGACTTTATGATTGGGAACATTAGCAGACAGAAAATTTATGGTCGATGCTCAATTGCATCACAAACCACACTGCATTAATTAATCAAATGCTATTTGTCCGTGATTTAGTGTTCGCAAAATCCAATGATTGACAGATCTTTTTATGCATTCTTACCACTTTGGAAGGAAAAAAAAAACGATCTATGTTCCCAAGAATATTTCAACTCGGACTAGGGTCACGTGTTCAATTGGGATTGTAAAGTATTCCCATGTTTAAAGGAAATTGCATGCAACAATGAACGTATCGAGTATTTTGCCGCTCATTCAATTCCAATCAGGTCCACGAAAGACACTTAAGCAGGAGATTATTTGACAGATTTGCAAGAGCTGCACCTTTCTTGCATAAAACTATCAAATGCTCCATCAAGATTAGCAAAAACGCCGAGAGCGAAGAACTAACATTGTAATACTATACCTACATATGTCTTCTTATTCCCTCCTCCATTAAAATTCCTTAACAATTTATATTAAAAAGTTCATCCCTCAATAAAAGGGAGATTATGAAGAAATTCCTCGAAGTAGAGTAGCAATAAAAGTTTACTAGTTCAACAATATGGTTTTTTGCAAGCAACAATCTAAACACATCTGTTAGTATGGTAATAGAGCAATTGGCAAGAAGAGCTCTCTTTCTGGGGCGATTGTCTTTCACGCTAAGACATTCGCCACGGCTCAATAGTTAAATAACATCAATAACGCGTGGCCGTAAATATTGGTGGTGGAAAAAGGGAGGGAAATTCATTGAATAAATATCCAATTGAAACGATCAACTGCCATCTGTTTGCTGGATATTTGTCTCTCCAAGAACTTGGCGTGTGTTAACTAGCAGACACATTGACAGATCCAAATCACTTTCACTGCGAAACTAAAATTCAAAATTGGTTGACTCATTATCTAAATATTTGCCTCAGTGAACGATTGACTGAATTTCATAAATTAAATTAAATTGGGAACAGACTTAAGATAGGAAAGTTTAAATCTAAATGACTGCAAATGATATTCTGTCCGCTAAGCAATTTGAAACAGATGGTGGAAGAACCATATTAAAATAGACATAGCATAGAAACTCAATATATAGCCTCTGCAATAAGGAACTTTAAATTACTTAACGGGAGCATTAGGCAGTGAGACTGACATCCAATAAACTAAATATAAAATATTCACTGGGATAGTGGCTGGAAAAATTATTGTCTCCATTCGATTGGACTGGGTACCTCCAACTAACTCACCATGGTTATCTTGTACTTACGTATCTAGAGAGATACTCTTATTTTAGGACAGAACCCAAGAAGCAAAATAGCTGCCTTATAAAACCAAGTATTAGACAAGTCTTTTAGTGCACTCTTAAAAGACTTAAAGTGAGAAATTTCTGTTGAAATTCCTGTAGAAGCTCTTAAGATCCCTAAGAGTGCGCCACTTTACTTATAGTAATCTCAGTGATGGAACCAAGAACGTTATAAGCAAATAAAAAGATTTTTAGTTTTATAATGCCTTACTTGGGGAATTCTACAAGACTATATTAAGAAACAATTGTTTCTTGCGTAATGTCCTTCCGGTGAGCGTCGGTGTATTGAGTGCAATCCAAAAGTAAAAAACACAATTTACCAGAGCTTTCGGCACCTATCTTGTCTTCTTCAGTGGTTCTTGGTTAGTCTTTTCTTTGGATATTTAGTCAAGTTTTGATCTACTTTCTGCCACATAAGTTTCTTGAAATTAGTTAGGAGCGAATTCTTTTCTTTCTTTATTGCACAAGTACCAAGACGTTTGCTATCCAATGTGGCAGAAAGTAGACATAAACTTAACTAAATATCCAAAGAAAATATTAACCAAGAACTACTGAAGAAGACACGATAGGTGTCGAAAGCTCTGGTAAATTGTGTGTTTTACTTTTAGATTGCACTCACTCAATACACCGACGCTCACCGGAAGGACATTCTGTCCTAAATTAAGAGTATTATCCACCGTCGTCGGCTCATATTTCTCTATCTAGGGAGAGATTCCCAGTTCAATCTTTAATGAAAACAGAATTTTTCTTACGCTGCGAAACTCTAAGAACTAAGGGAGGGAGCGCTATACATTCGGACAACTCAAGCTTCGGACAACACAATTTTTCTTCTATGTTATTTACGGATTTCAGGATTTCACACATTAGTTTTTTTCTAGAAATTTAAGGCACTAAACTAGATATTAAAATATAGTATTATAATGAGTAAAATTAATCAAAAACACATTGAAAAAATGAATTGTTTGAAGCTTAAGTCGTCCTAGTTTAGTCGTTTTCTAGTTTAGTACTCAATCACTATCAATGACAATTTAAAAATTAAAATTATTCAAAAATTTCTCAAATATACAACGACTCTCATCACAGATTTATTTAAAAAAAAATTTAAAAAATTAACTTTGACCTGAAAAAATTCAAAATGGAGAATTTTGTTAAATTGTTCGCCTATCTTACCTCCAAAACATATACGAAAATGAATGAAATCGCGGAAAACAATTTTGAAAGAAGTAAAAAGCCATAATTCAGAAGAGTTTTGGTAAATTAAGTCACTAGGGGGACGTTAATTTGTGAATGGGAAGGGTCAGCGAAGGCCCTAAGCCAAGATCTCTTATCGTTTGGTCTCCAGGCCGGAGACAACAAATTTGAAAAACAAGTGTATTATTTATTATCCGGTTGGGTTCAAGAAATAAAATGACATTACATTAATGTGTTTGTTGTTCACCATAAAAGAAAAATATCCCAAATGGAAGCCCGGATGAACCGTATCCGAAAAGGAAAACCAATCCCTGTTTAAACCTTAATCATCTGCTTTCTTTTTTAAATACGGAGATAGGCTCTTTTTTGAGGCAGATAGTGACACAATCCGTCGTCTTAAAGTTTCTTTCAATTATTGTGTCAGGTATCATCTGTTGATTTCTGGATGTCCCGAGTACCTGTCGAGTCTTCTGGTTAGGGGAGGTTCGGCCAGGGTTCGGGGACTCATAGCGCCTAATTTAATTTACCACTTTATTTAATTCGATTCCGGGTAGTGGATCCTAGAAAGTATCTGATTTTGTTTGTTTCTCATTCATTTTTTCTGTCTTGATTATCGCATTTGTAAGAGGAATAATTCTATTTTTTGTGCTTGAATAATAACAATAATAATAATAAGAAGAAATATTCTTCAAATAAAAAAGTCCGAATGATAAAAATAATATTAAAATCACACATTAAGACTGTTTCATTTATTTTTTAACGCAATTAGCAATTTTAGCTGATTAGATTGATGCCTACAATAGTTCTTAATCGAACTACTGAAGACTTCAATATAGCTAAATGGAGAAAAAAGAACTGTAGATGCGATGATTTGCACTCCGGAGGGAATTTGTACTTTCTTTTCGTCTTTTTTTTTAATTCTAGTAGTTAATGATAGGCCATCCCTTTGTTCTAGAATTAAAGAAAAGCTTGACAAAACTAGGAGTGCAAAGTCACCTGCATTCACGGTAGAAGCTTCGTTGTGCCCGACGCCTTGGGTTCGATCCTCATATCAATCACAAATTGAATGAAAAAGAATAGGTACCGTACATTCGGAGGTAGTTCCGTAGTTTTGGGTGCCTTTGTCCTACGGGGATGACTTTATCCTCCTGCTGTTCGTAAGCATTTTATTTTAAATTCTAGCAACTAATCGTAAACCACCTGTATTTACAATATAATCCTTAAGTAACCCTTTGCTTTTAACCTGCTTACTATATTTTGCAGATTTCGAAATGTTAAAACAAAGAAAATTATTGTCATGAAACTATAATAATGAAAATAATATCAAAGATTCTTGATTTCTCCTTGCTGTAGCCATCGCCGTCTTATCGTCGATTCTAACCTTCAGGGCAAAACGATAGAAAGTTCTTTCATTGGTTAAATATTTCGTGGCTGTTTCAAAGATCACTCAGATTGATAGGTATAATAAGTAGATAATATGAACCTAGCCTTAGAAACACTTTCATCATACAAAAATTTTTATGTTAATGCGACTCACCAGTTTAGTATTTTCAAACTATTTGCAAATTGCAGGTATTTTAGCGTCAGGTAGAGTTAATCAGTTTGTGAATAATTTAGTCCAAATTTGGTGTTGAAAACATGTTTTTTGTCTCTTGAGCAAGAGCTTCAGGAATTAGCATATGACTTATACAAAGATTCAATGGCGAATTGTTTTGCCAGAAGTCAACATTGTTCCACTGACTGAACGCGCCTTCTCCAACTCGCCCACAAGTGATGAGTTTTCCTTTTTGTGTGTCGTCTCAATTGGCGAAAATTGCAAATTTGATGGGTGTTAGGATGTCGTTCCGGCAATAGTTACGACTATTTTTATGGTAACTGAAGAATTGTGAAGAGAAAAAAGATCTTCCATACACACAGAAAAATCCACTCAAGATTAGCTGCAGACGTGCGACAAAGTGGGTTGATGGTATGGATGTAGTGGGTGAACTATAAGATTGTTGTATGAAAATTTTTCATTATTGATGAAGAGTTTATGAGACCGTTGTTCATTGATTGTGGCAGGGCTTGAAGGGGAAAGGGCAGTAGAAATGTCATAGAGGTGTCTCGATGCAAAAGCTATAAATGCGGTATGGTTCAAATATGGTAGGCAACATGCCATAAATATGTATTCCAGTTTTGGATTGAGTACGAAGTGTTGCTGCGAGTGTGAAAGAGGGTAATGACACTTTGCGATCTATTCAATGCCACTCATTGAATTATTAGCATAAGAAATAATGGAATAGTTCACAGTCTATCAGTTTTATCTAAACAAGTCAGTTTATTTTTTTTTCTGACGAATGCTATTTGCACACCATGAATGTGCCTCTTGGTCTCCTCCTTCGCCACCTTCCTTAGAATCCATGGCTGGGAGGACAATGCACATATTGGAATGTTTCGAGCGTATGCACATATTGGGGATCCCAGGGGAGAACCCCATACAAATGACGATAAAATGCTAATCAATGGCTTGGTTCTTGCCAATCCTCTCTCCCTCCTAACACTTTTCCGTGTACCAAGTACTTCATTTCCTTCCCAGATTGGCAGGAATTATTGATAAAGTGCGTGGTTTGTGGCTCTCTTGGCACTGTGCTTGTTTGCACAGAAAATAGCCTAAGTGCGAAGAGATAACCTCCTTTTGTAATCGCCTTTCATATACTCAACACTGTTATAGAGTTTATTTGCTCCTCACAGTCGCACAATCTCTCTTCTCATTTTAAATGCTCAACTTTTTTTTCAGCACTGCACCCCCTAACCCCGCTATATACAAATAACACTCAGCTCCTACGAGATTCTTAATGCTACTTTGTGTATACATTGTATCATACTTATGGCAACAAATGCATTGGAACGAGAGGTTAGAGTTAAGTGGCAATTTAGAAATAAAGATTTTACTTATACTCAACGCAATTAGGTTTTTATATACTCCGATGAATAATGTAGTTGATTTAATAATGTTTTGTTCTTTTGAGGAATATTTACTTAGCAGCTCAGCTCTGCTCGTAAAAAAAACGCAATAAGTGATTGTTTATACTTGGCGAGCACAATAGTTAATAATTAGCGTAATAGCGTAAGAAATAGAATTAACCAAAGAAAAAATGATTTTTCATATGGCAGACTGGGTTCCAGTCAAAATTTCGAAAGCCGGTATCTTAAAAGCCAAAATCTGGAACCCCAAAGTCCTCAAAGTCAAAATCCCGAATAGATCAAAATTCCGAAAGCGAAAATCCCGAAATCCAAAATTTCACAAAATCAAAATCCGAAAGCTAAAATTCGTCGACATCCAAAATATATAAAATCCCGAAATCCTAAATCCTGAAAGTGAAAACCTTGAACGTCAAAGTCTCAAACGCCAAAATCCCGAAAAAAGCCAAAGTCCCAAATCGACGATTAGGCAGATAAGGGAAATTTTTTGTGTTTTGGGAATTATTCTACAAATTCACAATTCCAGGTTTTGGCTTTTCAAAATTTTGACTTTTGGGATTTTGGTTTTCCGGATTTTGACTTTTAAGGATTTTGAACCATTCGAAATTTCGACTGCGACCCATTCGGGGTGTTGGCTTTTCGAATTTTTGGTCGGACCGGTCGGAATCATAGTATAACCCAATTATTTAATCAGTTTTATACATGTTAAAAATTACTGTATTTTGATTTATAAGAACTTATTCAATAAATAATTAATAAAGTTGGTGCCTATATAGATTTTGTATTTGAAAAATAAGAACTCAACGTTCTTGTTAAATGGTCTTGAAAGGTTTAACCCAGTTCCGTAAGGGCTCAAAATCCTGAAGAACAAAAAATTTTATTAGTTTTTCATAATCTAGTGCATCATTTACTTTTTGCATCAAATGCTAAATGTTAAAAAAATTAATAACAAGATTTTAAAGAAGTTGAAAAATATAGCTAAGCCAGTTGAGGCCTATATAGATTTTATATTTGAAAAATAAGAACTTAGCGTTTTTGTTAAACGGTCTTAAAAGGTTTAACCCAGTTCCGTAAGGTCCAAAATCCTGAAGAACAAAAAAAATTATTAATTTTTCATAATCTAATGCATCATTTACTTTTAGTATCAAATGCTAAATGTTAAAAAAAATGAATAACAAGATTTTAAAGAAGTTGAAAAATATGGCTAAGCCATAGATCTGAGCCTGTACTACTGATAGACCTAAGTCAAACCGAAAATCACTCTAATTATTCTTTGGTTTAGTTAAATGTATTAGATTGGAATAATTGGGTTTTGTAATCAGAATATCAATAACTTGCTGGATCCGTTGGATCCTTTCTGTAAGCCTGTCTATAGACTTTGAAGCCTTTATTAAATGGTATTATCATTAATACAATAACATTTTTATTGAAAATTTTAATAATAATCAAGAACTTTTTTTGTTTACGAGCTTATCTATAAGATAATTACCCCTAGCGATATTTTTTATGGTTTGTTTTTATAGAGTCTTGATAAATCGTGAGATAAATGTTGATTATTAAATTATACGATAACAAAGTCTGTTTTCCAAATCGTCGTTTGAATCAAATATGATCGTATCTGCATTCATTGATTCTTCGCTTTTAATTTTTTTATTTTCAAATTCATTAACACTGTCACTTTTTTTTTTAATTTCAAAAATAATTCTAATATATAATACATAATTTGTGATGTTAAAATATATATAATCTGAATTTGGATTAAGAATTTATTCTTCATTATTAAAATTAGCTAACTAAGAATACATTGAATAAATTTAAAAAAAAACCATGAACAAGAAAATATGCAGATATGACAATGGTTGATAAAAACGACGAGACCTTAACAAATGCAACTTCAAACATATCTTTTCAAATTAAGACAAAGCTGAAGTACAAACAGTAACTTTTCTCTCATTTGGGGTTACTTAACTTCAATATCCGAACTAACCGCCTATAACAATCGCCACCATGACAAATTTAGAGTAATTTGTTATTGGGTAAGCAATTAGTAAATCACTCAGCATTGAGTGGTTAAGAAGTCACGATCAAGCTATGAAAATAGTGGGCATTAGTACGCGTCTACGCGCCATAGTTTTCCAATATTTTTAAATGGTTCAACCCATGAGGAGGAAGAAGTTATAGCAACAATTCAGCCAACAATGTATGGTTGAATTTCAGAGAAACTAGAGATATTGTGATGGTGTAAACAAATGCAAATTGTTTATTTTTTATTTCTCGACAAATATTTATGAGGCGTTGAGAATAATTTTAATTTCTAAATGGACGCTTATAGTGTGAGGCTATGATGTAACCATTAGTGATTGTAGATGTGGATTTGTGAGTGAGATGAAGATAAAATTGCAGCTAGATTCCACTGGAGCGATAATAAAAATACGCGCGGGAAATTATTGTCCATGAACCCAGTCATCATTTTTCTTCTTCACATCGTCTTTCCACTTCTAAGATACAATTTCCCTATTATGTCGTTTGTTAGCCTGGAAAAGGCGGAGTAGAGGATGGCAGACGCAGAGAAAGCTGGAAGAGTAATTCAATCTTATCATGAGAGACTTCTGGGTGACAATAAAACGCCTCTGTGCTTGGCCATAGATGCTAAAAGGGGAAAGACAGGAGTTTTTCTGCCACTTAGTTTTGCCACTGCACTTTTGCAAACTGACTGAGAAAAAAACAGCACAGAACTGTTCATTTAATTTGTAAATACAATTTGGAAAGTTTATAGAATACAATTATCCTTTAAACTTTATCTTACATTATAGCAAGATTTGCAGGCATTTAAATTGGCAGTAATTTTATTGAGAATGAAGATATTGATAAAGTCGGGTACTTAACGGATGAAGGAATAAATAAGGATTACTATAAGCTACTCCCCAGTTATCCAAGAGGTCAACATCCAAATGTAGAGCGTACGGTCCATTCGACAATTGTTAACCCCATTGACGACGACTAAGTAACAATTAAGCCCCTTCAAAATCTTCTGATTTTCACGTTGATTAGGGAAGGGACTGTGTAAAATAAAGCAGATCTAAAAATAGAAATCCTTTCTAGTTTTTGCCTCATCTGAATTATTATTCAATTACTTTGCTGCCTTCTGAAACATTTTACATCGAACATATACTTCAGGTGAGAAAATAATTCAGTGCGACTGAAGCTAAGACTATACGTCACAGCGTTTCTGCATTAAAACATCGTATGAAACTAAACTTTTCTGTAAATTAGAGGAAATCAGTATCGGATTGTTGACTGAAAAAGTAGTCTAAAGAAAGACTAGTAGTAGAAGGTTTTGGAGCTTCGAGTGATTCAAGTTTTGTGCTGTAGATGTGAGTGACTTTGCCCCTGACATTCTTAAACTTTTCTTTAATTTTAACACTTAAGGATGAACTTAACCGATCCGTTATGGTAAACCTGATTTTTGCAGGCCGCCCCTATAAGTGCCAGAGTTAAGGGAAGCTTACAAACAGCAGGGGCAAAGTCTCCTGTATCTACGGTACCTCTTGGTTTTTCCTACGTTTCTTTATAAACTTGGCTCATAGCCATTTTCAAGGGTACCTCCGGACGATTAAGGGAATCACTTGTTAAGGTAAAGGACAACTTCCCCGTGTAAAGAGAACACAACAGCTATGTAAGCCATTATGAGGAGGCCTCGATCTAGGTGCGGACCTAGGACATGATTGCTGAGTCTCATTTAGGATCTTTCCTGGCAGCGTCTTACTTGGAATCGACCGTGAAAGGGTCCCGGTCAAAATCCGGAAAGCCAAAATCCCGAAAGCTAAAATCCCGAATTCTGTGTCATAGCTACTCCCACGATTGCACCCCCGCTTGCTGGAGGCAAAGGGAAACTTTCTGTGGGGAAACTGGGGCACCACTAAACACGGGGTAGCACCAAACACTAATTTTCATTGTTAAACTATTTGGAGTATCTCAACCATTTTTTCAGTGGACAAGCATCTTTATAGTGCCTATATATGCCTATAGGTCTTGTCTTTGAAAGTCGAATATCTCATTAAAAAATCTCAGTGTTTGGTGCTACCCTATGTTTGGTGGTGCCCCAGTTTCCCCTATAATTTCATCACTTTCAGGATTTTGAACATTCGATTTTCAGGATTTTGGCTTTTGGGATTTTGGCTGTCACCGCCGCGAACATCTTCCTGAAGTGGTTGAGGATTGACAGACATGAACTGCTAACCTGGGTATCCTAGGCTACCTCTATAGGGATAAGCGGTTATAAATGAATAAATTCTCAAGAGTGTCGTGTATAGGATTTGCTATATTTCCATGGAAGGGGTGAATTTCACAGGACAGAGCATTGGAAAAACCGACGAGTAGGGGAAAGTGCTCTACCTTCGGACGACTCAAGCTTCGGACGATTCAATTCTTTCCCTATGTTACTTATTGGACTAACTATTAAAATATGTTTATGGGCCAAATTCATTTAAAACACATTTAAAAAAAAAATGAATTGTTGGAAGCATAAATCATCCGAAGGTAGCGTGCTTTCCCCTACGAAACTTCCATCATCCAAAGCTTCAAAACCTTCCCTTATTATTCTTTTATTTGGGAGAAAATTGTGTTCTTAGGCTAGGATGTAAGACATCTAGTTTCTAGTAGTTTTATATAGTTCAAGTAAAATTTAAATAACTTATTGAATAACCCTGCACTTGGAAAGATACATTCAAACACCAGAGTGTGTGACACACATTGCGGACAAGCGATCGTTGAATTGGCATGAGGTTAACGAACTCTCACTGCATAATTTATCAACATTTGCAGAATGATATTAAATTTTTGTCCCAATTTCTCTGTCATTTGTGGCAGTTGGATTTCCCTCAAAAGATGCTCCGATCATTGGAAGAGATACCCAAGTTTGGAGGCAGTCGTGCTCGATGACATGAACCCCAGCAGAGAAGACATTATCCACCTGTCGGTATCTGCGAGTTGTACCAAAGAATGGGTCTGAGTGTTCAATTTGAAATTACATTAGGGATAAATTACTTGCATGGAGTAAATCCCTCCGGGAAGTTGGGTGGAAATCAATGGTGTTCTTTGGATGGTGTGTGGGTGTGATTGGAAGTCGCTCTCGAAGGAGGAAAATCGTGTTGGATGGAAGTGCATGTTGTGGAGTTCTCCAAAGATATTGGCAAAGTAAAAAAAAAAGAAGTGAAAGACAAACAAGGAGGTTGGAAGGAAGGAAAAAAACACAAGACACAAATCACTACATTGGAGAAAATAAATTGACTTTCCTCGAATGTAATTAAAGACTAAATCGAATTTTATTGTAACTGCGAATGGAATTACATTTCTTTCACTTTCACTGTCACTGAGGGTGGTGACTTGAGGGTTGGCATGAGGTAAAAATCTCAGTGAAGGAAAAGTTTATTCAATTTTACCCACCAAAAATTCAAATTGGTTGAAAATGTCCGAGACTTTTTGGGTAAAATATGTGTGATCGGGTGTCTATTCAGAGTCTCATTCCATTAATGGAAAATATCACCACATTGAATTTCTCAAGAGATGGCAGATAGACTTGAGAAGTTTCATGGACACAAGAATGTCGACGTCCAGTCTTCTTATTGCAAAACTTTGCCAATGAAATGGCTCTTTTTGGTATATTGTTATTTTAGAAAATGAAATTCCATGCATTTTCCGACACTATATTTCCTCCCACACATTCCAATATTGACATTTTATAATATGCATGATTTTGGCACAAGTTGAATCCGAAAGAAAAACTTTAGGGGACTTATACCGGAAAGGAATTTCTAGAAATTTCAAATAACATTTGTTTTAAATATTTTATAGACTAATTGTATTTTTTATTCATCCACAAAGTGAAATTATTATCTTATTGAATCGATCTTTATGGCTTAGGTAAAAACTAAGTGTGCGATAATGTCTTCGGAACACCATTTAGCTCGGTATAATTACATGAAATCAAAATTCGTGTCCCTTTCTCTCAAAAAATTTGCATAAGTCTATCCAAGTCTTTCGGTCTCAGAACTGTACTGAACTAAATTTAATTTGCTGTGATGTGTAAAAGAAGAAGAAGAGCACGAAAGAGTAGGATAAACATACGCAAAGCCTTTTAGAAAGAGAAGGACGTAAATTTTGACTTTATGAAATTTTCCTGATCTAAAAAATTCGCTGGAGCCATAATGTCCCTGGCACACCTTTTAGATTAGAATAATTTCAAGAAATCAAAATTCACATCCCTTTCTTTCGCTAAGGTTTTGCGTATGTCTATCTCACTCTTTCACATTATAAATTCGATTGAGCTAAATTGAATTTGTTGTGATGTTTAAAATAAGAAGAAGAGTGCGAAAGAGTGAGATAGACACATGCAAAACATTTGAGAATGAAAGGGATGCGAATTTCCTCTTCATGAAATTTTCTTGACCTAAAAGAAGTGCCGGAGCCATAAATAATTAAATTTGATCAGTAACATATTAAATGTTAATCAATTAAAGAACCTTCATCTTGATAAAAGTTGATCTTATTTGTATAATTAACATCTAAAATGTTTGCTAAATACTAAAAAACCCTCTTTAATTTCCTTCGATCTCTTGCATGATAATTTCACTAATTACAAATTCCTGAACTAAATTATTGATTAAATTTGATTCTTATAGCTCTAGAACACCTTTTTGGTCAGAAAAAAATTTCATGAAGTCGAAATTCGAATCACTTTCTTTCTCACACGTTTTACATAGGACTATCTCATTTTTTCGCACTCTTCTTCTTCTTTTGAACATCACACCAAATTCAATTTAGTTCAATCGGATTTAGAGAGCGAAAGAATGAGACAGACATACTCAAAACGTATAAGAAAGAAAGGGATTCAAATTTCGGCTTCGTGAAATTTTCCAGATCTAAAAGGTGTGCCGAAGGCATTACTGCCTAAATTTATTTTTTACTGCTCATTTGTACAGTGTCAAAAACTTTCAAAAACAAGATTTTAAGGTTTAAATATTTAAACGGAAGCCTTCTTCCAGGAAAGCAATATAATCTACCTTATACCTTGCCTCATGACTTTACCAAGAGGTAACTCATTTCGAGAAACTCTAGCCAGTTTGTCCAAGGAACTCATAGGGAACCCAGGGAACTCACAGAGAATCTAGGAAATCCATACATTTTTCAAGGAACTCACGAAAAAGCCTTGGGAAACTTGAGGACCCATATATTTTTTAGAAGATCAGAAGATCCCGACGAACCCATGGGAAACCCGGGGAAACCACAAACTTTTCAGGGAACCCATGTAAGGTAAGGTATCCTCTATTCGACCGCCTCTCTATTCGACCACCCTAGGTTCCTCAGGTCGATCAGGCGAAATATTTATTCAAATTATTTACATTTGCAATAATATTTGGCAAATAGTTTAACATCATAGGGTCAGTTATTTCATAATTAATACAAATAAGTAAAAATATCATAGAAATTGACCATAGAACACTGAAAAAAGCACTTTTACGAAGCGTTAAAAGTATTTCTTAAAAAAAAATTCGCAATTTTTCATCAATTTATGGCATTCTTATTGATATTCTGAATGGTTTTCTTAAGGAATTATTTCAATTATTATCCTTACAGATTACTTGAGAATTCAAATTTTGAGTCTAATCGCAAGTTGAGGATTTTATCTTTATTCTGTGCAAAAATTTTAGTTCCACGATAAAGTTAAACATTAAATTTAAGGTCTTAAAATTGAAAGTGCACTTCAAATATAATATTCCTCAATTCGACCTGTCGACGAATCATAGGAAGTGGAGCTTTTCAGTTAAATGTTTTACTACTTCTGAATAAATTCATAAAACTGAGTTTTCCTATTTTATATTAATGATTGACTTAATTTTAAGCGTTATTCATTAAGCCAAAGTTAAATGCATGACTTTATAGTTTTGTGGTTTATTTAATTTCTTAGAAAAAATGGGTGGTCGAGTAGAGGAACTTCAGGCGGTCGAGTAAAGGCACTCTGATATCAGAGTGGTCGAGTAGAGGAACATATCGCATTTTTAAAACAGTTTAATTTTTTTGTAATTTAAAATTATGTTATGTCTAAATGAATTTCACCATAAGATAGATAAGGATCTATTCTATAGTTCTAGATAAAAACCCTATCAAAAAAGACAAATTATAACTGTTTTTTCATAAGTTTTTCACAAAACATCTCCTTAAGTGGTCGACATAGGGTCCTTCACCTTATATTTTCAAGGAACTCATGGGGAACCCACGGGAAACTCACGGGGAATGCAAGGAGCCCCTAAATTTTTCAGATAACTTTCGGGGAACCACTGTGATTTTGAGAAAACCATTCATTATTTAAAGAACCCAGGGAACTCTTAAAACTTAATTATTAGGTTGAACCAGGAATTTGGACAACTCTAATTATTTGTAAGTTACCCTTTGGATGCATCATAGAGCACTCGCTCTATGATGCAAGTGTCCCGGGTTCGAATCCCGGTTTAGGTCACCAGGAATTTTTCTAGCGTTAAAGGTGTTCGGATTGCATCCAGTGAGCTTTCCACTGCACTTGATTCCACGGGCAGTGTACTGATAATCTTATCCCGTACAAGAAAAAATAATAAAGCATGTCTGCAAATCCCCTTGCGGGAAGGCCTAGTTCCTTCATGTAATGTTGTGCCAGCATTATTATTATTATTACCCCTTGGATTTCACAAGCCTAAAAAAGCTATAAAAAAAGCTCTGAAGTACCCCAGTAGTGTTCTACTTTCTTAATGATTAATAAAAGAATACAAATAAATTTAGTTATTTAATTAAAAAAACATATTTGTAATGAAAATAATTATCCATAGGCCACAAGATGTCATTTAAGAAATTCCCATTAAAAAAGCTCTTCATAAAAAAAATCACAAACAATTTCCTCTTTTTCTTGCAATAACTTTTTATTCCTTGACAATTTTAAGCTTGTCGCCTGTTTTCCTTTTTCAATTTATTCAACATCTTGAGACTTTTCCAAGACAGCAAAAACGAAAGGAAATTGGAATGATGGCAATAATGCAAGAGGAGACTCTATTGTTCGTTATATTTTCTCACACCAAACATGCACTGGAAGCTGCAAAGAGCTTTAGAATCCACTCAAGAAGCTTTGAACAAAGACATTCAGCTCACGCGATTTTTGAATCACTCCGTTTCATTTTATTGAGTCACTTCATTAAATTATGTGGGGGGTGTAATTAAAATGCAATTAGGAGATATTATAGATTTTGTCTTTAGTTCAAAAAGTAAGACTTTCACTAGAGAAAACAACCATAGAATGGAGCTCTTCAAAGGGCTTTTTTTTTGGTAATATCGTAAGTTCTTATCGGGAAATTCCCATCATTTCTATTGAATGGGAAAACCATCTGAGAAAAGTGGACATTGAGCATAATGGAAAAAAATCTGCTTTGGAGATTATTATTTTTGTGAAAGAGGCAGAAAAAAAAATTGCGAATGAAATAAAATCATGATTGTTACTGTCATGTGTCTTATCAATTAATGAAATCGAGAAATCGATATTATTGTTCCATGAACATTCAATCAACCGCAAAATGAAATCTCTGCCTATTCTATGAATAAACCAAAACCCATGATCAACCCCTAATATATTGCGTTATTGTGTCGATATTGATGGGAGGACAAAATTCATTTTCTCAGACTATATCCAGATATCGTATCCCTTATTAAAAAGCATAATCTCTATTGTTGTCATCACAATGAGGCTGCCTCCTGGAGGAGAAGGGTCAATCAACTTGAAAAATTTCATACAAAATAACCTACAAAAAGTTTACAAACGATGATGAAGTTGAAGGAATGCAAATAACAACAACAAGGACCAAAAAATTAACTCTGAGAAAACTTTTCACATTTTTTTTTATTCAGCCAGATGCTTATAATAAATTTAAACATAAAGCCAGTGCCATTTAAAGTCATTCGAGATTTATCTCATGCTAAAAGTGAGCGCTTGATGAATACCTTACGTCTCTATAGAATTTTCACTTGGTTTTATCATAAAAGATACGTCTCTGTAATTGAATCTGCGACATTGAGAAAAAAAACTGCTCTTCAAAATCTTTTTTTAACAGGTTTATTGCTAAAGCATTATGCAATCCTTAAGCAATTCTTTCCACCAAAAACCCCATTCAATTAAAAGCAATTTAGAAGGATTTCAATGGTGAACAATTTGTTCTCTGTATTATTTTTTTTTTAATTTTTATTGCCAATTCAATGTCTTCCAAAAGGTGAAATTCTGACTCACCGGCAAAATTTCATTGTGTTTTTCTCCCTATTCTTCCACAGCAAATTTAAAAAAAAAAAAACTGCTTAATTAATTTCACTGCGTTAGCATAACGTGTCAGTGTTAATTTCATTGCATTTAAACTTGGCATTCACCTCTGATTATCTATCCGTTGAGAATTTGTTGCAAAAGATTTAAATGAAATTTGTTTAATTCACTTATAGTCCCAACTGTGCAAATTCAATTAAACGCGAAATGTCATATTAATAATTTAGAATACATACAATAGCGGTATAGAATCATATTTCTCAAACAATATAATCTAATCGAGATGTTCAACAAAGATGAAGCTCTGAAATCATGGAGATACTTTGCTATTTACTGATATAATTAATATGGTTGTCACCTTTCTAACTATCGCGCTTAAACCCACTAAGATATGATGGCATTGGGCTTTGGGTTGGGGGGTTGGAAAATCATCGAGTGAGTGATCCACAAGGATTACAGTGTCACGCAAGAGCATCCTCGGGGGTGAATCAACATTTAATGGCTCAATGGTCCCTCCGGGCGCTTTAGGTCTCGTCAAATTTCTGAAAAGTTTCAAGTGTCGCACGAAATATTCCACTTTGTTGGGATTGAGTGTTAAAGTTTGCGATAAGTGTTATTATGATTTGAGTCTCGCAGGTTTTCACAAAATTAAAATGAACAACCAAGACAGAGCGGTCAATTAAGATAATTATTTTTGTGCTTCTGTATTTAGAAAAATTATTACTGAACTTTAAACGAGCTGTTTTATTAATGTGCTTGGTTAGAATTGCAAAAAAAAAGCTGTAAATTTACTAAAGTTATCAGTTGAATTTACAAGGAGTTATCTTGAGAGGTTTAACGTTTAAAAAAATGACGTATGTGAGTTTAATTTAAGAGTCCACTGCCGTCGTAACGCTGACTATGAGTCTCTACAGAAATACAGCAGGCAAACTATTTGACATTGTATGGCAGAGGTGTGCAAGAACCGTTTGAAACCGAAAAAAACGTCAAAAGAAACTTGTACGTCAATGGTCAAAACGCTAACTGAAAAACTTATTTTGACGTTTATTCGGTTTCACAACGGTTCTTGCACACCTCTGTTGTAAGGTAAAGTGCCCTCACTCTACCGGTTTTCTCGACACGACCGGTTTGACAATTTTTGAATGTTTGATCGGTTTGATGGTCAATTGTCACTGATTCGTATTATTTATGTAATAATTGTCCTACTAATGTTAGATCATACGCTAAATATTATATTACAACAAGTACCAAAGCAGCAATTATTTCTTAAAATGGTCTTGTAGAATTCCCTAAGTGAGGCACTATAGAACTAAAAATCTTTTTATTTACTTATAACGCTCTTGCTTCCATTACTGAGATTACTATAAGTAAAGTGGCGCACTCTTAAGGATCTTAAGAGCTGCTATAGGAATTTCCATAGAAAATTTTCACTTTAAGTCTTTTAAAAGTGCACTAAAAGACTTGTCTAATACTTGGTTCTATAAGGCAGCTATTTTGCTTCTTGGGTATAAAGAATCTCAGCTATTAAATTGAACAAAAAACTCTTCCGGTCGAGACAAGGAACCGGTCGAACGAAGGCACTTTACCTTAGATCCTAACCATCCTTAGTATATAAACGGTTTCCCATACGATTTAAAACGAAAAGCGGAAAGTAAATATTTAACAAAAATTTACTATATTTTTAATAAAAAACTGTTCATAAAATAGCTATAGGGGAAACTGGGGCACCACCAAACACGGGGTACCACCAAACACTGCGTTTTTTCAATCGGATATTCGGCTTGAGAGGATAAGACCTATAGAAATTTATAGGCACTATAGGGATGCTTGTCCACTGAAGGAATGGTCGAGATAGTCCAAGTAGTTTAGAAATAAAAATTAGTGTTTGGTGGTACCCCGTGTTTGGTAATGCCCCAGTTTCCTCTATTAATATTATATTAAAAGAACGATTTCAAAAATTTAAAAACAAAAAATATTAGATTAGTAGGATAATTAGTATTTAAACCAAATCATCGATTACTGAAACAGAAGTTTTTGGGCAAATAACGTATTTGTACACTCAGAAAAATAAACGAATAAAACTTACTCGAATCGATGTTAAATTAACTCATTTTCGTTGTGATTTTCGTTCAACTATGTTTTAGAGTCGATTTTACTTCTATTTAGATGTTATATTCGGAAGAGTTGTTTCAACTTTTTATCCTAAAATTTACATGACAAAAGAGTGGAAATAACTCTTTTTTAGAGTTAAAAGGGACAGATAATCCTAACCGGCTTATGTAGGTGAGATTCTTAACGTGAGCTAACTCGGAGTGCATGCAAATTCGATTTAGAGCTGAAGTTGGGAGACGCCATTCAGTTATCTTGAATAAAATTCGTGAAATTATACAAATTTTGTATTTAAACCAAAATATCAAGGATTTGGATGAACTGACAGAAAAGTGTTATATGGGTGAAATGTAGACCAGAATGTTCTCTATAATTTTTCCATAGAACATGATCTCATCGATTACTCAGAAGCCAAGATAATCGAGGTTTTTTGTTTCTTAACTCGTTTTTTCATCCATCAGAGTGCCCCAAGTGTTCATTTGTTGAACTTCAACTATATCAAAGAATTGTTGTATTCTGTGGGACTTTCCATTTAAAACCCTATTTTAAGTGTCTTGGTGGAGTAGAGGCAGTCAAATTGGCATCTGAGTGATTTCAAAGCGTTATTATGGGAAAAATCAATTTTTTCACACTTAAACGGCAAAATCGGAGTGATAGCGTAGTCTGACCGGAAAATGATGTATGGACGAAATGTAGAGACAAATGTCCTCTACAATTATGTCGAAGTAATCATCAAAATCGGTTCAGCGACAGTCGAGATAATTGAGGTTATGTGATATTGAAATTGGTTTTTTGACTGTGGCGCCCCTGGTGTTGGTCCCACGAAGTTCAAATGTTCTAGAAAGTTGTAGTATTTGGTGAGATCTTTCGTTTAAGCCCTCATTCATCAAAATCGGTCACATAGAACCGGAGATATGATTTTTTAAATTTTGTGAATTTTGACCCCTCATATCTCCGGTTCTATTGAAACCACAGCGCACATACGCACCATTTTGGAAACGTCCTAGACTGGACTACAACATACTAAAATTTCATTAACTTGCACAATGCCGTTTTTGAGAAAAGTGACTTTGAATTTCGATGAATTTTGACGCTATCACAGCGCCACCTGTGGTGACTTTTTGAACTTCCATCTGAAAGTGCTCATCGAGACGAAACCAAAAAGGTAAAATTTATGTCGAGATGTTAATTAGAACCGGAGATAGAGGCCGGTCAATGTTCGAACTTTGACCCCTTATAGCTCGGGTCAGGGGTTATGGATCGACTTAAGGTTTTTTTTGTTTGATAGGTATAATCAACGGCTACAACATACTAAAATTTCAGCCCGATTGCATAAGGAATTTTTGAGTTATTTAACTTTTAAGATTTAAAAATTTTCTTTTTAATAATAGCGCCCCTAGCGGTGGTTTTATGAACTTGCGATGTTAGAAGGGGAGATGGCATTTCACGAGAGCTTTCCAAAAAGCCCTCATTTTTTAAATTCTGACAATTAGAACCGGAGTTATGGCCATTTTAAGAAAATTTTTTTGGACCCTTATAGCTCGGGTCAGGGGGGTCGGGGGACCTTAAGTTTGGTATTGATGGAAAGCTCTAAGGCCCAGCTATAACATACTAAAATTTGAGCCCGCTCGATGCCATAGGGGCGGAGCTATTGAGAAAACAAAAAAAGGGGGGTCTTCAAAATGGCGGAAGGAGGGGTGGGGGGTGGGGGGTCAATGCACCATGTTGCAATTTTCATATGATATTTAACCTTTGCCGAAAACCGCAAGTCGATATCTTTTTTAGTTTAGGAGCTATTAAGCTCCAAAGAGCGGCCGGACGGCCGGACGGCCGGCCGGCCGGCCGGCCGGCCGGGAACGTAACTTAGCCCCCCATATATTCGTGATCAGGAAGTGGCGAAACACATTTTGGCCAAGTTTGAGCGCGATCGGAGGACATAAAATTTTGTTAGGATTATAGTAGGTGAGATTGTTAAGAATCTCACCTAATAACTCTTTTCAGGAGTTAAAAAAACTCTTTTTAAGAGTTAAAATAACTCGTTTCAAGAGTTAAAAGAATTCTGTTTTAGAATTAAAATAACTCTTTCAAATCCCAAAATAAACAGATTTTGCAATTTTATATATATTTTTTTATTTTATTATTTCCTTTATTGATATTTTCTTGATCTCAAGTTCCCCATGTTCCGAGCGAGATATCACATATGATGCACTGCACGCACATGTTTTCATGAAACACTGTGAAGCGGCATATTTCTAATTGATGTTCTATATGAACTTTGTCACACGAAAATCTTATTGACTGAAGTATATTCTTAAAACAAAAACACTTAAGCATATACTTCAGTCGAGATGAAATTTTACACCGAAAAAGAGTAAGAATTACATCGATATTCTTCGAGTTAATTCAACTCGACGATAGAGTTGTTTCAACTCTACAGTTTTTTTTTTCTTAGTAAACATACATACTTTCTTGAAAATGTATTTTTATTAAGTGTATGAAATTGCCCCACAGTGTCCTACTCACAAAAACGCAGACTGGAAATAATAATAACAGAATAAAATTTAAAAGACAAAATATTTTTAAGTTTAATGTCTAAATTTACAAGCAAGAGCACCTGCTCAAAAGCATTTTTTTTAACAAGAACTAAAAATATAAAAAAAAATGGTTTAAAAAATCATAATTTTTCCTAATTCAAAATAAAATTGTTTTAAATCAAAACCAATTATACCACAAAAATTGAGAAAAAAATAAAAATTTGCAAATACGACAACATTAGAAAAAGAAAGGGTGCGATTAACTTTTTTTCCTCATAAATTTAACACTTTTTAGATGTAAAAATATATCAACATTTTTTAATGTTAATTTTACACCTTTTTAAGGGTAAAATTAACATGAAAAAGGGTAACTTTAATCCATAATACGCCTAAAATGGGTATTATTTACACCGATTTTGGATCAATACTGCAGGGTAAAATTAACATTTCCAGAATGTTATTTTAACTTTTTCGGATTTCTCTCACTCAGTGAACGATCTATGAAAATGACCATTTTTAGGAATTTTTAAGCTTCTTATAAGTACATTGCTTACAAAGGTCGCTTTACGATAATAAGAAACAATATAAGCGGACTTTAAGTAAACGTAGTTCTATACACTGGTAAAAATAAAAGGGTCAAATTGACCCTTTTCCAAAGGATGGATCATATTTGACTCTTTGAAAGGGTCACCAGGTACCCTTCGAAAGGGTCACGGTTTTGACATCTATTTAATTCCGGAATAAACGAATAAAAAAACAATGAAAAAGTGATCTTTGGTGTTCGCTCAGATGAGAGAAATATGATATCAGTAATAAGTTTACAATAAAACACGATTATTCGTGATAAATGTGCTTACTAAATTTCAAGAGATACAAAAGTGAACCTTTCAAAGGGTCAAATACGATCCATCCTTTTGAAAAGGGTCAATTTGACCCTTTTATTTTTACCAGTGTAGTGTGTTTACTTAGTTACTTACAAAACTTTACAAAATCCGGGGACGTAAAATGTTTCTTGAACAGATTGATTTCTCCCATGTCGAATATTTCATAATCCGAAACTTTAAACATTACTTTATGATATTCCAAGGTATATAACAATTAGACTGTCGGAAAGATAGTCTCATAGAGACATTTACCAATCATCCAAGACGACAATATTTGCAGTATTGATTAGTTTGTAGTTTATACTCAAGACTAGTGAGTTTGTGTTTCAATGAAAGTGAAACTGGCAAGTTCTGTGCAAATATTGCAACAGCTAGACTCTTTTCCCGGCACATTTCACCGAACGAAATACATCCCAAAAACGTGATGGATGGTGCAAAAGTTCTCAACAAAACCAAGAGGGATAGAAATTTCAAGGGCAACCCATATTGTTGAGTGCAATCAAATCCTTGAGCACTTACTTGTACGTGTCCACATCAATTTTAGAAAATGCGAAGGGATTCATTTGGCTGGTAACCTCCTGTATCTTTGATGTTGAATTTATGTTGGTTCAGTCGAATTTGAAACAAAGGACAAATGGTGTCTCTTGGAAAATTAAATCTCAACAAGGGTATTGTTTATTGTCTGGTCATTGTATTATAGTTCAGAGCTATGTTGTATACACCTTCGGAGTTTGTCCATGCTGAAGTAATTCTATGCAATTTTCTCGAATATTCACAAAATCCCACCCAGTTGGTAATCCTGTTAAAGTGAGTCCAGAAGGAAGAATGCCGAGTGAACCTTATACGAAAATCAACCATCAGGGTTGTGGTATTACAATTCCCTTCCATGGTCTTTCTTCGAGGGGTAGCTTAACAAAAATATGAGGAGTTTCTCTTTAATATTATCGATCGAGGTGGTTATATTTCGAGGCCTATGCCAAGGGTATTTCCAATGTTTTTCCGACTCTTCCTCGTACATTCGCCCATCTAGTGTCGGCTCGATTTGGCGCAGGCACCGAAAATGAACCCCCAATGTGTTTTATGTTGAAAAGGGTGGCTGGTTGTGGAAAATGGTTTATATTGAAGGTGTATGTGTCTATTTATATATCCCCCCCAGGATGGTTATATACATTGCAAGACTAAGAGAATACGGACGAATGTCTTTCGGGACCAATTTTAGATTTATTTATTCTGAGCTCGGAATTGTTCCTCTGCGCTTCGCTTAAATATTGCAGTTGAATATTTTAGCAAAATGGGAATACCAAATGAGTTTGAAACACAATCACAGATCCCTCTATCTGTGATGTCGTAATCCATCAAGAAGAGGGGTGGTCTTATTTGCTTCTAAAGCAAGAGAAAGACATTTAAAGTACTTCAACTCGGATAGGATTACCCATGAGGTCAGCAATATTGCAATCAATTGGTTTTAGATCCTTTTTATGGGCTAGTTAAACCGACCTTTTCCCAAAGATACTTTCGGTGAATGTTTGATTGCAACAGTTACACCTAAAGTATTTCATTCATTCCAATTCATTTACTATACTTATTTGTCGATCGATATAACTAATTGGTGGTCTTGGCTTGAGTCAGGACACATCCCTATCTAAATTCGTTACATGCTATTTTAATTCTTCTCGTACGAAAATGAACAGGTCTTGATGAACAGGTGTTTTGGTCTACCACATCGGTCCAATAAGGACTATAGATATTTTCTTGAAGTATTTGGATTCAAACGATACTACTTACTTACTTACTTATCTGGCGCTACAACCAATTACTGATCTTGGCCTGACTCAGGACCCGTCGCCACTCGCGCCTGTTACGAGCCACTGTTCTCCAATTTCGCACCATTAATGAGCTGGCGTCCTGGTCCACGCTGTCGGTCCATCTGAGGCTGGGTCGGCCTCGCCTTCTCGTAGCATAAAGTCTGCCCCTGAAGACTTTCCAGGCTGGGTCGTCCTTATCCTTTCGAACCAGATGACCAGCCCTCCAGAGCCTATCGAGGCGTATTTGCTTGACGACAGTTACCTCTCGGTAGCGCTCATACACCTCATGGTTGTATAGGCTCCGGAATCGTCCCTCCTCACATATGGGGTCAAAAATCCGTCGTAGGATTCTCCTCTCAAACGCGGCCAAGAGTTCGCAATTCTGTTTGCTGAGGACCCACGTCTCAGACGAATACGTGAGGACTGTCAGGATCATAGTCCTATACAGCAGTAGCTTAGTCTTCTAACGATACTAGACTTCAAAATTCTGCCGGTTTAAAGTCCTACTATTCAGAAGTAGAGTTATATTGTTACACATAGCTTGGGCTTTGTAGGCTTTAATCATCCGAATGGGGCCTTCTAATGACTTGTCCACTAATCATAACCATTCTTGTAGACCTTGCCAATGTCGTGATTAAGCAAGACGGTTAATTCCAAGATTAACGGATTAAGCTACAAGGTTACCGATGCTTTTCGTACCATATTCAGGTTGTTTGAAAGAAAGTCTCTAGTAGAGGAAAGTACACTCCCTTCGAATGTTCATGCCTTCGAATAATGTAAATTTTTTTTCATTTTTTCTAAGAGACTTATGCCCTAAACCTAGACAGTAGACACACTTAAGACTTAAGCCGAGAGACGAAGTGGAAAATGATGGAAATGTAGTTTAACCATTATTTTTAATATAATAACGCTAATACGGACTTCAGACCTAAGGATTAGCCATAAAGCTTAACTACTCTAATTTCTTATTAGTCGAAAATTTTTGGAAAATTTTGCATTAGAAATGGACTATTGAGGGTAATTAATCTATTTGAATCAGAAGAACAAATTAAATTGGTTGCTATTTATGATTTTGAGACCTTCGAAAACTAGGCTAAACCTCTAGTCTGAAGACGGTCTAAGCCGTCTACCGGATAATCCTCAGGTTTGTCAAGGCCCTTACACATTTCTATAAAATATCAGTTAGCTTATCATTAATATTGATAACTACGTGATAATTATGTGTAACGGCCTCTGCACACTAGGGAAATTTATGTCCATATTGAAGAGTTTTTCCTACACAAGCGCAAGGAATTTGCTTCGATAAGGACATAAATCTCTATTCTGTAGAGGCCATCAGTCTCTTAGGGAAAATAAAAGAAAATTCACATTATTCGAAGGTATGAACGTTCGAATATTTTGAAGTCGTCAGTATAGGCTAGTATCCTTGTGAACTTACTGAATATGATCTTGCTTATACTTACGTCGAACTGACGGATTGCCTACTACCGTGCCAGGTTGAACAGGTGTAAGGAGGTTCATGATCTTCTCCTAATCCGTTTTGAACACACGGTTCTAAGACGATCTGTTCGTTTTAACGTTGATCTTTACTTTGATTTTAAGATTGTTGAAGAGTTGAACTACTTTAAGATTACTTAAGCGGTGCTATAACCAATTGCTCATTTTAACCTGACCGAAATGAACCTGTCTCTTGACTGGATCGGTTCTACCAATTCGAAGCATAAAGTCTCCCCATGAAGACTTTCCATGATGCATCCAGGGGAAGTCCTTATCCTAAGATACATGTCAAGCATTCCACAAAGTCTCCTGAGCCTGAACTTTAAATTTTGAAATTCAACGACGAAAAGACTTTTATTTTTTACATTTCTCTGTCTATCGCGTTTGAATTTCAAATAACCCCACACTTATTTGAAACAATACAAAAGCATTTGATCACAGAGAAAAATTTTGAGTTAGAAAAAATTAAGAAACGTGGTTTTGAATCAAGAGTACAAGAATTTCAAACTATTTTCCCCTATAATTGAGATATTTTGCGCTTGAATTTCTCTAAAAGAGTATGATAGTTTAAAAAATAGAATAAATTGTGCTTAATAATAGGAGAACAGTGGGTTTGATTTTAGAGAATTGTAGTTTTGAACACTGATAGAGCATACAGAAGTTTTAAAGTTAGAAGGTCATGGTTTTGATTTTAGAGTATAGAGGTTTCGAGTTAAGACTATTTTGGTTTTGATCTTAGCGAAATCATCGTTTCGAAATAAGAGTATAGTGGTTTTGAATTCTATTATACTATTATGGCCTTGATTTTAGAGTATTGTGGTTTTGATTTTAGAAACTTATGGGTTTGATTTTAGAAACTTTTGGTTTTGATTTTAGAGTATTGTGGTTTTGATTTTAGAAACTTATGGGTTTGATTTTAGAGTCTCATGGTTTTGATTTTAGAGTATCAGGGTTTTGATTTTAGAGTCTCATGGTTTTGATTTTAGAGTATCGTGGTTTTGATTTTAGAGCATTGTGGTTTTGATTTTAGAAACTTATGGGTTTGATTTTAGAAACTTATGGTTTTGATTTTAGAAACTTATGGTTTTGATTTTAGAGTATCATGGTTTTGATTTTAGAAACTTATGGGTTTGATTTTAGAGTATTGTGGTTTTTATTTTAGAAACTTATGGTTTTGATTTTAGAGTATTGTGGTTTTAATTTTAGAGTATTGTGGTTTTGATTTTAGAGTATCATGGTTTTGATTTTAGAAACTTATGGGTTTGATTTTAGAAACTTATGGTTTTGATTTTAGAGTATTGTGGTTTTAATTTTAGAGTATTGTGGTTTTGATTTTAGAAACTTATGGTTTTGATTTTAGAAACTTATGGTTTTGATTTTAGAAACTTATGGTTTTGATTTTAGAGTATCATGGTTTTGATTTTAGAGTATTGTGGTTTTAATTTTAGAGTATTGTGGTTTTGATTTTAGAAACTTATGGTTTTGATTTTAGAAACTTATGGTTTTGATTTTAGAAACTTATGGGTTTGATTTTAGAAACTTATGGTTTTGATTTTAGAGTATCATGGTTTTGATTTTAGAAACTTATGGGTTTGATTTTAGAGTATTGTGGTTTTAATTTTAGAGTATTGTGGTTTTGATTTTAGAAACTCATGGGTTTGATTTTAGAAACTTATGGTTTTGATTTTAGAAACTTATGGTTTTGATTTTAGAGTATCATGGTTTTGATTTTAGAGTATTGTGGTTTTAATTTTAGAGTATTGTGGTTTTGATTTTAGAAACTTATGGTTTTGATTTTAGAAACTTATGGTTTTGATTTTAGAAACTTATGGGTTTGATTTTAGAAACTTATGGTTTTGATTTTAGAGTATCATGGTTTTGATTTTAGAAACTTATGGGTTTGATTTTAGAGTATTGTGGTTTTAATTTTAGAGTATTGTGGTTTTGATTTTAGAGTATCATGGTTTTGATTTTAGAAACTTATGGGTTTGATTTTAGAAACTTATGGTTTTGATTTTAGAGTATTGTGGTTTTAATTTTAGAGTATTGTGGTTTTGATTTTAGAAACTTATGGGTTTGATTTTAGAGTATTGTGGTTTTGATTTTAGAAACTCATGGGTTTGATTTTAGAAACTTATGGTTTTGATTTTAGAAACTTATGGTTTTGATTTTAGAGTATCATGGTTTTGATTTTAGAGTATTGTGGTTTTAATTTTAGAGTATTGTGGTTTTGATTTTAGAAACTTATGGGTTTGATTTTAGAGTATTGTGGTTTTAATTTTAGAGTATTGTGGTTTTGATTTTAGAAACTTATGGTTTTGATTTTAGAAACTTATGGTTTTGATTTTAGAGTATCACGGTTTTGATTTTAGAGTATTGTGGTTTTAATTTTAGAGTATTGTGGTTTTGATTTTAGAAACTTATGGTTTTGATTTTAGAGTATTGTGGTTTTAATTTTAGAGTATTGTGGTTTTGATTTTAGAAACTTATGGTTTTGATTTTAGAAACTTATGGTTTTGATTTTAGAGTATCATGGTTTTGATTTTAGAGTATTGTGGTTTTAATTTTAGAGTATTGTGGTTTTGATTTTAGAAACTTATGGTTTTGATTTTAGAAACTTATGGTTTTGATTTTAGAAACTTATGGGTTTGATTTTAGAAACTTATGGTTTTGATTTTAGAGTATCATGGTTTTGATTTTAGAAACTTATGGGTTTGATTTTAGAGTATTGTGGTTTTAATTTTAGAGTATTGTGGTTTTGATTTTAGAGTATCATGGTTTTGATTTTAGAAACTTATGGGTTTGATTTTAGAAACTTATGGTTTTGATTTTAGAGTATCATGGTTTTGATTTTAGAGTATTGTGGTTTTAATTTTAGAGTATTGTGGTTTTGATTTTAGAAACTTATGGGTTTGATTTTAGAGTATTGTGGTTTTGATTTTAGAAACTCATGGGTTTGATTTTAGAAACTTATGGTTTTGATTTTAGAGTATCATGGTTTTGATTTTAGAAACTTATGGGTTTGATTTTAGAAACGTATGGGTTTGATTTTAGAAACTTATGGTTTGATTTTAGAGTATTGTGGTTTTGATTTTAGAAACTTATGGGTTTGATTTTAGAGTATTGTGGTTTTAATTTTAGAGTATTGTGGTTTTAATTTTAGAGTATTGTGGTTTTGATTTTAGAAACTTATGGTTTTGATTTTAGAAACTTATGGTTTTGATTTTAGAGTATCATGGTTTTGATTTTAGAAACTTATGGGTTTGATTTTAGAGTATTGTGATTTTTATTTTAGAAACTTATGGGTTTGATTTTAGAGTATTGTGGTTTTAATTTTAGAGTATTGTGGTTTTGATTTTAGAGTATCATGGTTTTGATTTTAGAAACTTATGGGTTTGATTTTAGAAACTTATGGTTTTGATTTTAGAGTATCATGGTTTTGATTTTAGAGTATTGTGGTTTTAATTTTAGAGTATTGTGGTTTTGATTTTAGAAACTTATGGGTTTGATTTTAGAGTATCATAGTTTTGATTTTAGAAACTTATGGGTTTGATTTTAGAAACTTATGGTTTTGATTTTAGAGTATCATGGTTTTGATTTTAGAAACTTATGGGTTTGATTTTAGAAACGTATGGGTTTGATTTTAGAGTATCATGGTTTTGATTTTAGAGTATTGTGGTTTTGATTTTAGAAACTTATGGGTTTGATTTTAGAAACTTATGGTTTTGATTTTAGAGTATTGTGGTTTTGATTTTAGAGTATTGTGGTTTTGATTTTAGAAACTTTTGGTTTTGATTTTAGAGTATCATGGTTTTGATTTTAGAGTATTGAGGATTTGATTTTAGAGTTTCATGGTTTTGACTTTAAACTCTAAAATCAAAATCATGATACTCTAAAATCAAAACCATGGTACTCTAAAATCAAAACCACAATACTCTAAAATCAAAACCATAAGTTTCTAAAATCAAAACCATGACACTCTAAAATCAAAACCGCGATACTCTAAAATCAAAACCATGGTACTCTAAAATCAAAACCACAATACTCTAAAATCAAAACCATAAGTTCCTAAAATCAAAACCACAATACTCTAAAATCAAAACCATAAGTTTCTAAAATCAAACCCATAAGTTTCTAAAATCAAAACCACAATACTCTAAAATCAAAACCACGATACTCTAAAATCAAAACCACAATACTCTAAAATCAAACCCATAAGTTTCTAAAATCAAAACCACAATACTCTAAAATCAAAACCATGATGCTCTAAAATCAAAACCGCAATACTCTAAAATCAAACCCATAAGTTTCTAAAATCAAACCCATAAGTTTCTAAAATCAAAACCATGATACTCTAAAATCAAAACCATAAGTTTCTAAAATCAAAACCACAATACTCTAAAATTAAAACCACAATACTCTATAATCAAAACCATAAGTTTCTAAAATCAAACCCATGAGTTTCTAAAATCAAACCCATAAGTTTCTAAAATCAAAACCATGATACTCTAAAATCAAAACCATAAGTTTCTAAAATCAAAACCACAATACTCTAAAATTAAAACCACAATACTCTATAATCAAAACCATAAGTTTCTAAAATCAAACCCATGAGTTTCTAAAATCAAAACCACAATACTCTAAAATCAAACCCATAAGTTTCTAAAATCAAAACCACAATACTCTAAAATCAAAACCATGATACTCTAAAATCAAAACCATGATACTCTAAAATCAAAACCATAAGTTTCTAAAATCAAAACCATAAGTTTCTAAAATCAAACCCATAAGTTTCTAAAATCAAAACCATGATACTCTAAAATCAAAACCATAAGTTTCTAAAATCAAAACCACAATACTCTAAAATTAAAACCACAATACTCTATAATCAAAACCATAAGTTTCTAAAATCAAACCCATGAGTTTCTAAAATCAAAACCGCAATACTCTAAAATCAAAACCATGATACTCTAAAATCAAAACCATAAGTTTCTAAAATCAAACCCATAAGTTTCTAAAATCAAAAACATGATACTCTAAAATCAAAACCATAAGTTTCTAAAATTAAAACCACAATACTCTAAAATCAAACCCATAAGTTTCTAAAATCAAAACCACAATACTCTAAAATCAAAACCATGATACTCTAAAATCAAAACCATGATACTCTAAAATCAAAACCATAAGTTTCTAAAATCAAAACCATAAGTTTCTAAAATCAAACCCATAAGTTTCTAAAATCAAAACCATGATACTCTAAAATCAAAACCATAAGTTTCTAAAATCAAACCCATAAGTTTCTAAAATCAAAACCATGATACTCTAAAATCAAAACCATAAGTTTCTAAAATCAAACCCATGAGTTTCTAAAATCAAAACCGCAATACTCTAAAATCAAAACCATGATACTCTAAAATCAAAACCATAAGTTTCTAAAATCAAACCCATAAGTTTCTAAAATCAAAACCATGACACTCTAAAATCAAAACCGCGATACTCTAAAATCAAAACCATGGTACTCTAAAATCAAAACCACAATACTCTAAAATCAAAACCATAAGTTCCTAAAATCAAAACCACAATACTCTAAAATCAAAACCATAAGTTTCTAAAATCAAACCCATAAGTTTCTAAAATCAAAACCACAATACTCTAAAATCAAAACCACGATACTCTAAAATCAAAACCACAATACTCTAAAATCAAACCCATAAGTTTCTAAAATCAAAACCACAATACTCTAAAATCAAAACCATGATGCTCTAAAATCAAAACCGCAATACTCTAAAATCAAACCCATAAGTTTCTAAAATCAAACCCATAAGTTTCTAAAATCAAAACCATGATACTCTAAAATCAAAACCATAAGTTTCTAAAATCAAAACCACAATACTCTAAAATTAAAACCACAATACTCTATAATCAAAACCATAAGTTTCTAAAATCAAACCCATGAGTTTCTAAAATCAAACCCATAAGTTTCTAAAATCAAAACCATGATACTCTAAAATCAAAACCATAAGTTTCTAAAATCAAAACCACAATACTCTAAAATTAAAACCACAATACTCTATAATCAAAACCATAAGTTTCTAAAATCAAACCCATGAGTTTCTAAAATCAAAACCACAATACTCTAAAATCAAACCCATAAGTTTCTAAAATCAAAACCACAATACTCTAAAATCAAAACCATGATACTCTAAAATCAAAACCATGATACTCTAAAATCAAAACCATAAGTTTCTAAAATCAAAACCATAAGTTTCTAAAATCAAACCCATAAGTTTCTAAAATCAAAACCATGATACTCTAAAATCAAAACCATAAGTTTCTAAAATCAAAACCACAATACTCTAAAATTAAAACCACAATACTCTATAATCAAAACTATAAGTTTCTAAAATCAAACCCATGAGTTTCTAAAATCAAAACCGCAATACTCTAAAATCAAAACCATGATACTCTAAAATCAAAACCATAAGTTTCTAAAATCAAACCCATAAGTTTCTAAAATCAAAAACATGATACTCTAAAATCAAAACCATAAGTTTCTAAAATTAAAACCACAATACTCTAAAATCAAACCCATAAGTTTCTAAAATCAAAACCACAATACTCTAAAATCAAAACCATGATACTCTAAAATCAAAACCATGATACTCTAAAATCAAAACCATAAGTTTCTAAAATCAAAACCATAAGTTTCTAAAATCAAACCCATAAGTTTCTAAAATCAAAACCATGATACTCTAAAATCAAAACCATAAGTTTCTAAAATCAAACCCATAAGTTTCTAAAATCAAAACCATGATACTCTAAAATCAAAACCATAAGTTTCTAAAATCAAACCCATGAGTTTCTAAAATCAAAACCGCAATACTCTAAAATCAAAACCATGATACTCTAAAATCAAAACCATAAGTTTCTAAAATCAAACCCATAAGTTTCTAAAATCAAAAACATGATACTCTAAAATCAAACCCATAAGTTTCTAAAATCAAAACCATGATACTCTAAAATCAAAACCATAAGTTTCTAAAATCAAACCCATGAGTTTCTAAAATCAAAACCGCAATACTCTAAAATCAAAACCATGATACTCTAAAATCAAAACCATAAGTTTCTAAAATCAAACCCATAAGTTTCTAAAATCAAAAACATGATACTCTAAAATCAAAACCATAAGTTTCTAAAATTAAAACCACAATACTCTAAAATCAAAACCATAAGTTTCTAAAATCAAACCCATGAGTTTCTAAAATCAAAACCACAATACTCTAAAATCAAACCCATAAGTTTCTAAAATCAAAACCACAATACTCTAAAATCAAACCCATGAGTTTCTAAAATCAAAACCACAATACTCTAAAATCAAACCCATAAGTTTCTAAAATCAAAACCACAATACTCTAAAATCAAAACCATGATACTCTAAAATCAAAACCATAAGTTTCTAAAATCAAACCCATGAGTTTCTAAAATCAAAACCGCAATACTCTAAAATCAAACCCATAAGTTTCTAAAATCAAAACCATGATACTCTAAAATCAAAACCATAAGTTTCTAAAATCAAACCCATAAGTTTCTAAAATCAAAACCATGATACTCTAAAATCAAAACCATAAGTTTCTAAAATTAAAACCACAATACTCTAAAATCAAAACCATAAGTTTCTAAAATCAAACCCATGAGTTTCTAAAATCAAAACCACAATACTCTAAAATCAAACCCATAAGTTTCTAAAATCAAAACCACAATACTCTAAAATCAAACCCATAAGTTTCTAAAATCAAAACCACAATACTCTAAAATCAAACCCATGAGTTTCTAAAATCAAAACCACAATACTCTAAAATCAAACCCATAAGTTTCTAAAATCAAAACCATGATACTCTAAAATCAAAACCATAAGTTTCTAAAATCAAACCCATAAGTTTCTAAAATCAAAACCATGACACTCTAAAATCAAAACCGCGATACTCTAAAATCAAAACCATGGTACTCTAAAATCAAAACCACAATACTCTAAAATCAAAACCATAAGTTCCTAAAATCAAAACCACAATACTCTAAAATCAAAACCATAAGTTTCTAAAATCAAACCCATAAGTTTCTAAAATCAAAACCACAATACTCTAAAATCAAAACCACGATACTCTAAAATCAAAACCACAATACTCTAAAATCAAACCCATAAGTTTCTAAAATCAAAACCACAATACTCTAAAATCAAAACCATGATGCTCTAAAATCAAAACCGCAATACTCTAAAATCAAACCCATAAGTTTCTAAAATCAAACCCATAAGTTTCTAAAATCAAAACCATGATACTCTAAAATCAAAACCATAAGTTTCTAAAATCAAAACCACAATACTCTAAAATTAAAACCACAATACTCTATAATCAAAACCATAAGTTTCTAAAATCAAACCCATGAGTTTCTAAAATCAAACCCATAAGTTTCTAAAATCAAAACCATGATACTCTAAAATCAAAACCATAAGTTTCTAAAATCAAAACCACAATACTCTAAAATTAAAACCACAATACTCTATAATCAAAACCATAAGTTTCTAAAATCAAACCCATGAGTTTCTAAAATCAAAACCACAATACTCTAAAATCAAACCCATAAGTTTCTAAAATCAAAACCACAATACTCTAAAATCAAAACCATGATACTCTAAAATCAAAACCATGATACTCTAAAATCAAAACCATAAGTTTCTAAAATCAAAACCATAAGTTTCTAAAATCAAACCCATAAGTTTCTAAAATCAAAACCATGATACTCTAAAATCAAAACCATAAGTTTCTAAAATCAAAACCACAATACTCTAAAATTAAAACCACAATACTCTATAATCAAAACCATAAGTTTCTAAAATCAAACCCATGAGTTTCTAAAATCAAAACCGCAATACTCTAAAATCAAAACCATGATACTCTAAAATCAAAACCATAAGTTTCTAAAATCAAACCCATAAGTTTCTAAAATCAAAAACATGATACTCTAAAATCAAAACCATAAGTTTCTAAAATTAAAACCACAATACTCTAAAATCAAACCCATAAGTTTCTAAAATCAAAACCACAATACTCTAAAATCAAAACCATGATACTCTAAAATCAAAACCATGATACTCTAAAATCAAAACCATAAGTTTCTAAAATCAAAACCATAAGTTTCTAAAATCAAACCCATAAGTTTCTAAAATCAAAACCATGATACTCTAAAATCAAAACCATAAGTTTCTAAAATCAAACCCATAAGTTTCTAAAATCAAAACCATGATACTCTAAAATCAAAACCATAAGTTTCTAAAATCAAACCCATGAGTTTCTAAAATCAAAACCGCAATACTCTAAAATCAAAACCATGATACTCTAAAATCAAAACCATAAGTTTCTAAAATCAAACCCATAAGTTTCTAAAATCAAAAACATGATACTCTAAAATCAAACCCATAAGTTTCTAAAATCAAAACCATGATACTCTAAAATCAAAACCATAAGTTTCTAAAATCAAACCCATGAGTTTCTAAAATCAAAACCGCAATACTCTAAAATCAAAACCATGATACTCTAAAATCAAAACCATAAGTTTCTAAAATCAAACCCATAAGTTTCTAAAATCAAAAACATGATACTCTAAAATCAAAACCATAAGTTTCTAAAATTAAAACCACAATACTCTAAAATCAAAACCATAAGTTTCTAAAATCAAACCCATGAGTTTCTAAAATCAAAACCACAATACTCTAAAATCAAACCCATAAGTTTCTAAAATCAAAACCACAATACTCTAAAATCAAACCCATGAGTTTCTAAAATCAAAACCACAATACTCTAAAATCAAACCCATAAGTTTCTAAAATCAAAACCACAATACTCTAAAATCAAAACCATGATACTCTAAAATCAAAACCATAAGTTTCTAAAATCAAACCCATGAGTTTCTAAAATCAAAACCGCAATACTCTAAAATCAAACCCATAAGTTTCTAAAATCAAAACCATGATACTCTAAAATCAAAACCATAAGTTTCTAAAATCAAACCCATAAGTTTCTAAAATCAAAACCATGATACTCTAAAATCAAAACCATAAGTTTCTAAAATTAAAACCACAATACTCTAAAATCAAAACCATAAGTTTCTAAAATCAAACCCATGAGTTTCTAAAATCAAAACCACAATACTCTAAAATCAAACCCATAAGTTTCTAAAATCAAAACCACAATACTCTAAAATCAAACCCATAAGTTTCTAAAATCAAAACCACAATACTCTAAAATCAAACCCATGAGTTTCTAAAATCAAAACCACAATACTCTAAAATCAAACCCATAAGTTTCTAAAATCAAAACCACAATACTCTAAAATCAAAACCATGATACTCTAAAATCAAAACCATAAGTTTCTAAAATCAAACCCATGAGTTTCTAAAATCAAAACCGCAATACTCTAAAATCAAACCCATAAGTTTCTAAAATCAAAACCATGATACTCTAAAATCAAAACCATAAGTTTCTAAAATCAAACCCATAAGTTTCTAAAATCAAAACCATGATACTCTAAAATCAAAACCATAAGTTTCTAAAATTAAAACCACAATACTCTAAAATCAAAATCATAAGTTTCTAAAATCAAACCCATGAGTTTCTAAAATCAAAACCACAATACTCTAAAATCAAACCCATAAGTTTCTAAAATCAAAACCACAATACTCTAAAATTAAAACCACAATACTCTAAAATCAAAACCATGATACTCTAAAATCAAAACCATAAGTTTCTAAAATCAAACCCATAAGTTTCTAAAATCAAAACCATGGTACTCTAAAATCAAAACCACAATGCTCTAAAATCAAAACCACGATACTCTAAAATCAAAACCACGATACTCTAAAATCAAAACCACAATACTCTAAAATCAAACCCATAAGTTTCTAAAATCAAAACCACAATACTCTAAAATCAAAACCATGATGCTCTAAAATCAAAACCGCAATACTCTAAAATCAAACCCATAAGTTTCTAAAATCAAACCCATAAGTTTCTAAAATCAAAACCATGATACTCTAAAATCAAAACCATAAGTTTCTAAAATCAAAACCACAATACTCTAAAATTAAAACCACAATACTCTATAATCAAAACCATAAGTTTCTAAAATCAAACCCATGAGTTTCTAAAATCAAACCCATAAGTTTCTAAAATCAAAACCATGATACTCTAAAATCAAAACCATAAGTTTCTAAAATCAAAACCACAATACTCTAAAATTAAAACCACAATACTCTATAATCAAAACCATAAGTTTCTAAAATCAAACCCATGAGTTTCTAAAATCAAAACCACAATACTCTAAAATCAAACCCATAAGTTTCTAAAATCAAAACCACAATACTCTAAAATCAAAACCATGATACTCTAAAATCAAAACCATGATACTCTAAAATCAAAACCATAAGTTTCTAAAATCAAAACCATAAGTTTCTAAAATCAAACCCATAAGTTTCTAAAATCAAAACCATGATACTCTAAAATCAAAACCATAAGTTTCTAAAATCAAAACCACAATACTCTAAAATTAAAACCACAATACTCTATAATCAAAACCATAAGTTTCTAAAATCAAACCCATGAGTTTCTAAAATCAAAACCGCAATACTCTAAAATCAAAACCATGATACTCTAAAATCAAAACCATAAGTTTCTAAAATCAAACCCATAAGTTTCTAAAATCAAAAACATGATACTCTAAAATCAAAACCATAAGTTTCTAAAATTAAAACCACAATACTCTAAAATCAAACCCATAAGTTTCTAAAATCAAAACCACAATACTCTAAAATCAAAACCATGATACTCTAAAATCAAAACCATGATACTCTAAAATCAAAACCATAAGTTTCTAAAATCAAAACCATAAGTTTCTAAAATCAAACCCATAAGTTTCTAAAATCAAAACCATGATACTCTAAAATCAAAACCATAAGTTTCTAAAATCAAACCCATAAGTTTCTAAAATCAAAACCATGATACTCTAAAATCAAAACCATAAGTTTCTAAAATCAAACCCATGAGTTTCTAAAATCAAAACCGCAATACTCTAAAATCAAAACCATGATACTCTAAAATCAAAACCATAAGTTTCTAAAATCAAACCCATAAGTTTCTAAAATCAAAACCATGACACTCTAAAATCAAAACCGCGATACTCTAAAATCAAAACCATGGTACTCTAAAATCAAAACCACAATACTCTAAAATCAAAACCATAAGTTCCTAAAATCAAAACCACAATACTCTAAAATCAAAACCATAAGTTTCTAAAATCAAACCCATAAGTTTCTAAAATCAAAACCACAATACTCTAAAATCAAAACCACGATACTCTAAAATCAAAACCACAATACTCTAAAATCAAACCCATAAGTTTCTAAAATCAAAACCACAATACTCTAAAATCAAAACCATGATGCTCTAAAATCAAAACCGCAATACTCTAAAATCAAACCCATAAGTTTCTAAAATCAAACCCATAAGTTTCTAAAATCAAAACCATGATACTCTAAAATCAAAACCATAAGTTTCTAAAATCAAAACCACAATACTCTAAAATTAAAACCACAATACTCTATAATCAAAACCATAAGTTTCTAAAATCAAACCCATGAGTTTCTAAAATCAAACCCATAAGTTTCTAAAATCAAAACCATGATACTCTAAAATCAAAACCATAAGTTTCTAAAATCAAAACCACAATACTCTAAAATTAAAACCACAATACTCTATAATCAAAACCATAAGTTTCTAAAATCAAACCCATGAGTTTCTAAAATCAAAACCACAATACTCTAAAATCAAACCCATAAGTTTCTAAAATCAAAACCACAATACTCTAAAATCAAAACCATGATACTCTAAAATCAAAACCATGATACTCTAAAATCAAAACCATAAGTTTCTAAAATCAAAACCATAAGTTTCTAAAATCAAACCCATAAGTTTCTAAAATCAAAACCATGATACTCTAAAATCAAAACCATAAGTTTCTAAAATCAAAACCACAATACTCTAAAATTAAAACCACAATACTCTATAATCAAAACTATAAGTTTCTAAAATCAAACCCATGAGTTTCTAAAATCAAAACCGCAATACTCTAAAATCAAAACCATGATACTCTAAAATCAAAACCATAAGTTTCTAAAATCAAACCCATAAGTTTCTAAAATCAAAAACATGATACTCTAAAATCAAAACCATAAGTTTCTAAAATTAAAACCACAATACTCTAAAATCAAACCCATAAGTTTCTAAAATCAAAACCACAATACTCTAAAATCAAAACCATGATACTCTAAAATCAAAACCATGATACTCTAAAATCAAAACCATAAGTTTCTAAAATCAAAACCATAAGTTTCTAAAATCAAACCCATAAGTTTCTAAAATCAAAACCATGATACTCTAAAATCAAAACCATAAGTTTCTAAAATCAAACCCATAAGTTTCTAAAATCAAAACCATGATACTCTAAAATCAAAACCATAAGTTTCTAAAATCAAACCCATGAGTTTCTAAAATCAAAACCGCAATACTCTAAAATCAAAACCATGATACTCTAAAATCAAAACCATAAGTTTCTAAAATCAAACCCATAAGTTTCTAAAATCAAAAACATGATACTCTAAAATCAAACCCATAAGTTTCTAAAATCAAAACCATGATACTCTAAAATCAAAACCATAAGTTTCTAAAATCAAACCCATGAGTTTCTAAAATCAAAACCGCAATACTCTAAAATCAAAACCATGATACTCTAAAATCAAAACCATAAGTTTCTAAAATCAAACCCATAAGTTTCTAAAATCAAAAACATGATACTCTAAAATCAAAACCATAAGTTTCTAAAATTAAAACCACAATACTCTAAAATCAAAACCATAAGTTTCTAAAATCAAACCCATGAGTTTCTAAAATCAAAACCACAATACTCTAAAATCAAACCCATAAGTTTCTAAAATCAAAACCACAATACTCTAAAATCAAACCCATGAGTTTCTAAAATCAAAACCACAATACTCTAAAATCAAACCCATAAGTTTCTAAAATCAAAACCACAATACTCTAAAATCAAAACCATGATACTCTAAAATCAAAACCATAAGTTTCTAAAATCAAACCCATGAGTTTCTAAAATCAAAACCGCAATACTCTAAAATCAAACCCATAAGTTTCTAAAATCAAAACCATGATACTCTAAAATCAAAACCATAAGTTTCTAAAATCAAACCCATAAGTTTCTAAAATCAAAACCATGATACTCTAAAATCAAAACCATAAGTTTCTAAAATTAAAACCACAATACTCTAAAATCAAAACCATAAGTTTCTAAAATCAAACCCATGAGTTTCTAAAATCAAAACCACAATACTCTAAAATCAAACCCATAAGTTTCTAAAATCAAAACCACAATACTCTAAAATCAAACCCATAAGTTTCTAAAATCAAAACCACAATACTCTAAAATCAAACCCATGAGTTTCTAAAATCAAAACCACAATACTCTAAAATCAAACCCATAAGTTTCTAAAATCAAAACCATGATACTCTAAAATCAAAACCATAAGTTTCTAAAATCAAACCCATAAGTTTCTAAAATCAAAACCATGACACTCTAAAATCAAAACCGCGATACTCTAAAATCAAAACCATGGTACTCTAAAATCAAAACCACAATACTCTAAAATCAAAACCATAAGTTCCTAAAATCAAAACCACAATACTCTAAAATCAAAACCATAAGTTTCTAAAATCAAACCCATAAGTTTCTAAAATCAAAACCACAATACTCTAAAATCAAAACCACGATACTCTAAAATCAAAACCACAATACTCTAAAATCAAACCCATAAGTTTCTAAAATCAAAACCACAATACTCTAAAATCAAAACCATGATGCTCTAAAATCAAAACCGCAATACTCTAAAATCAAACCCATAAGTTTCTAAAATCAAACCCATAAGTTTCTAAAATCAAAACCATGATACTCTAAAATCAAAACCATAAGTTTCTAAAATCAAAACCACAATACTCTAAAATTAAAACCACAATACTCTATAATCAAAACCATAAGTTTCTAAAATCAAACCCATGAGTTTCTAAAATCAAACCCATAAGTTTCTAAAATCAAAACCATGATACTCTAAAATCAAAACCATAAGTTTCTAAAATCAAAACCACAATACTCTAAAATTAAAACCACAATACTCTATAATCAAAACCATAAGTTTCTAAAATCAAACCCATGAGTTTCTAAAATCAAAACCACAATACTCTAAAATCAAACCCATAAGTTTCTAAAATCAAAACCACAATACTCTAAAATCAAAACCATGATACTCTAAAATCAAAACCATGATACTCTAAAATCAAAACCATAAGTTTCTAAAATCAAAACCATAAGTTTCTAAAATCAAACCCATAAGTTTCTAAAATCAAAACCATGATACTCTAAAATCAAAACCATAAGTTTCTAAAATCAAAACCACAATACTCTAAAATTAAAACCACAATACTCTATAATCAAAACCATAAGTTTCTAAAATCAAACCCATGAGTTTCTAAAATCAAAACCGCAATACTCTAAAATCAAAACCATGATACTCTAAAATCAAAACCATAAGTTTCTAAAATCAAACCCATAAGTTTCTAAAATCAAAAACATGATACTCTAAAATCAAAACCATAAGTTTCTAAAATTAAAACCACAATACTCTAAAATCAAACCCATAAGTTTCTAAAATCAAAACCACAATACTCTAAAATCAAAACCATGATACTCTAAAATCAAAACCATGATACTCTAAAATCAAAACCATAAGTTTCTAAAATCAAAACCATAAGTTTCTAAAATCAAACCCATAAGTTTCTAAAATCAAAACCATGATACTCTAAAATCAAAACCATAAGTTTCTAAAATCAAACCCATAAGTTTCTAAAATCAAAACCATGATACTCTAAAATCAAAACCATAAGTTTCTAAAATCAAACCCATGAGTTTCTAAAATCAAAACCGCAATACTCTAAAATCAAAACCATGATACTCTAAAATCAAAACCATAAGTTTCTAAAATCAAACCCATAAGTTTCTAAAATCAAAAACATGATACTCTAAAATCAAACCCATAAGTTTCTAAAATCAAAACCATGATACTCTAAAATCAAAACCATAAGTTTCTAAAATCAAACCCATGAGTTTCTAAAATCAAAACCGCAATACTCTAAAATCAAAACCATGATACTCTAAAATCAAAACCATAAGTTTCTAAAATCAAACCCATAAGTTTCTAAAATCAAAAACATGATACTCTAAAATCAAAACCATAAGTTTCTAAAATTAAAACCACAATACTCTAAAATCAAAACCATAAGTTTCTAAAATCAAACCCATGAGTTTCTAAAATCAAAACCACAATACTCTAAAATCAAACCCATAAGTTTCTAAAATCAAAACCACAATACTCTAAAATCAAACCCATGAGTTTCTAAAATCAAAACCACAATACTCTAAAATCAAACCCATAAGTTTCTAAAATCAAAACCACAATACTCTAAAATCAAAACCATGATACTCTAAAATCAAAACCATAAGTTTCTAAAATCAAACCCATGAGTTTCTAAAATCAAAACCGCAATACTCTAAAATCAAACCCATAAGTTTCTAAAATCAAAACCATGATACTCTAAAATCAAAACCATAAGTTTCTAAAATCAAACCCATAAGTTTCTAAAATCAAAACCATGATACTCTAAAATCAAAACCATAAGTTTCTAAAATTAAAACCACAATACTCTAAAATCAAAACCATAAGTTTCTAAAATCAAACCCATGAGTTTCTAAAATCAAAACCACAATACTCTAAAATCAAACCCATAAGTTTCTAAAATCAAAACCACAATACTCTAAAATCAAACCCATAAGTTTCTAAAATCAAAACCACAATACTCTAAAATCAAACCCATGAGTTTCTAAAATCAAAACCACAATACTCTAAAATCAAACCCATAAGTTTCTAAAATCAAAACCACAATACTCTAAAATCAAAACCATGATACTCTAAAATCAAAACCATAAGTTTCTAAAATCAAACCCATGAGTTTCTAAAATCAAAACCGCAATACTCTAAAATCAAACCCATAAGTTTCTAAAATCAAAACCATGATACTCTAAAATCAAAACCATAAGTTTCTAAAATCAAACCCATAAGTTTCTAAAATCAAAACCATGATACTCTAAAATCAAAACCATAAGTTTCTAAAATTAAAACCACAATACTCTAAAATCAAAATCATAAGTTTCTAAAATCAAACCCATGAGTTTCTAAAATCAAAACCACAATACTCTAAAATCAAACCCATAAGTTTCTAAAATCAAAACCACAATACTCTAAAATTAAAACCACAATACTCTAAAATCAAAACCATGATACTCTAAAATCAAAACCATAAGTTTCTAAAATCAAACCCATAAGTTTCTAAAATCAAAACCATGGTACTCTAAAATCAAAACCACAATGCTCTAAAATCAAAACCACGATACTCTAAAATCAAAACCACAATGCTGTAGAATCATCACCACAATAGTCTAAAATCAAATCCCCAATACTCTAAAAGAATTCAAAACCACAATAGACCAACATCAAAACCAAAGTACTCTAAAAGCAAGACAATAATACTCTAAAATCAAAACCATATTAGTCTTAAGAGGATAATAAAGCCAGAAAATGGCGGCTCCATACAAAAACCCAAAATTAAAAGTGTATCAAGTCTTACAATTTTTGAGATATTTCTTTGAAAATTTAACTGAGGGTAGTTTTTTATATTATCTTTTAATTCTATGTTTTAATTTTTTGAAAAACGGTTTTCCTTCGTAATATAATTTTCCAAACATTCGTATACTCCTAAAACATGCCACAAAGAGGCTGCATTATCTCCTAGAATATGAAAGATAGAGAGGTATATTTTTTTTTAATTTTGTTCGTAAAGACATGCTCTATAAAATGCCTGTTTCACTTCTTTCACTTTTCATACAAATTTTCCAAGTATTTTTCAATTGAAAATTGTCCAAAAAATGACAGTTTTCATTGCATCTTTGTACCGAGAATATAATTTTTTCCGAATAAATAATTATTTTTGTACCAATCTACATTTCATTAGCTTTCAAATGGTACATTAGAATTGGAAAAACTCCTAACAGTTTTTTTGCAATTAAATTTTAAACAACATGCTGCAAATTGGAAATTTTCATGAGCTTTTGATAGCTTTCCGAGCTTCCGAGAAATTCTACTCAAAACTGTTCAGCAATTCGCCACAAGATAACGCGTGGATTTTTGGTCGCATTTTTCACCATGTCTTTCCTTTTCTCTCTGACCTTCAGCACGCCTGCAGTTTTTTTCGATCAGGCGGAGGAGAAAAAAAATGCAAAACAACAAAACTCATCCACTGTGTGAGAAATCTTATGAATTACAGCTGAGCCAATTTTTATGATTTTCACGATCAGTTTTGTTCTTTCAAAAAATTGTAGAAAATCGTAAAAATTATGAATCGTCAATCATCATGGGCATTTCACAAAACCAGCTAATATCGGTGACTACAAAATATGCGGATATAATTTTTCTCGGAGAAGAAACAAAGTCAGTGATAAGCCTAAATGGGCTTATGCTATGTGTGATTCTTTCATTGCAAATTCGAATTGGGGGCAAAATCGAAGTCCAGTCCAGATGACCTGATGCTAGCTGAGATTCATTACAGGAAACCTCGAAATGCGTGCAACTCGAGGTCGTTGAAAATTGAAGAGTGCAAATTCGATTGTCAGAAATGTACAAAAATACATGTAAAACTTTAATGCCAAAATGGGTCAGAAACTATTCCGCAATCCGCGAAAAAATCCACAGCCCGGGAAAATCCACAATAAATTCTGCCGGCTGCGTAAATCCGTGAGAAATTCTTCGGTCCGCAAAAGATTCCGCAATCCGCGAGAAATTTCGCGGTTCGCGAAAATTCGTGAACGATTCCGCGATCCGAGAAAATCCGGGAGAAACACCGCGATCCACGAAAATACACGAAAAATTCCGCGGCCCACTAAAATCCACGAACACACCGCGATCCGCGAAGTTACAAAATAAACATAAAAGGAGCGAAAAAGCATAATAGTATTTCGAGATAATTCAGAAAAAACTGAGTTTTTACACATTTTTCAAAATATCTCAGGAACCGCCGATTTCTAAAAATTCGGTTGCTCATTTGCGGCATCAGGGTTTGCTCCAAATATATACTCTTTATTAGTAGGTGCGATTATGAAAGAATCGCACCTAAAAGTATAGTGTTCACGAGTTTGACGATTTCGGGAAGTTTCTTCCCCGGAAAAAAATCGACACATATAATCATTCGAGGAGAGATGGAACAGTGAGAGAGATGGACCACTTCGCCTCCTGCCTACACCTTATTCACAATCTCCACCTCATTTGGTCTATTTGTGCCCTTCAACATTCTACTGGAAACCCCCAAGTTACAGCTTTCTACCTTTAAAATTGTACGAAAAAATTAAAATTGAATTTTTTTGGATGTCTGAAAAATGGCCAAAAATATTTATTTCGTCATAAGAATACGTGTATTTGGGGGTTGAGGAGAGATGGAACTTAATAGTTTTGGCAACACTTCCGGTGTGAATTTTGATCAATGTTCTTCAAAATCTTTTCAAGTAAATCTTAGATATTATTTTCCCAAAATTTATGGTAAGATTGATTTGATACACTCAACGAAATTGCCATCGAAGTAATATGAGCCACATATTCCACAAAATAAATCATTTATACTGAAAAAATATAATAAACCCCAATAAATTCAATGAAATAGTGTTCATGTCTAAAATCACTATTCTAAATTAATAAAATAAACTAGAAATGTTTTGCTAAAATTAGGGGTGTTCCATCTCACGCGCACTTTTTTTGAGTGTCTCAAAATGCAACTTCTTTTAAATACTATTTTTCGAAGTGACTTTTTTCGTCTAAGCTTTTCTAATATTGATATTTGAAATTTAGAGTCTTCAAATGATAAACCAGTGAGATTCGTCTTTGTCTCGCATTCAAAACGCATCCGCAATATTGAATATAAAAAAGGTGTTCCATCTCTCCTCGAATTAAATCTGTATAAAAACTTGTAAAATGAAAAATGTACAAAATGGCGAAGAAAAACCGGTACATCAAAATAAATAAATAATAAAATAATGTTCCAAAAATTAGCTCGTCCACGGACACAGAAGTTTTTGGAAAAAATTTGTGCTTTCTACGAGACTCAATAAGATACCTAATATGAAAACGAATTTTTTCCGCAACGTGGCTCATCCATGAACACTGAAAATTTTCGGAACAAATTTGTACCCTCCAGGAGTAACGAAAAGATACTCAATATTAGTAACTAATTTGTTCCGAAAGTCACCATCGCAGCGAGGAAGACGTTAAATTTGTGGCATTTTTCAAGCTATAATATTTACGGTTTCACTTTTTTTAATTTGAGATTCCCGAGATTTCTTCCCCTCCTGCTACCAGCACTCGCATGTGATTTTGTAATGCACAAGTCTGTATAAAACACTGTTAAGCTGAATTTTATTTGATGTTCCTTATGAACTTTCGCCATCGAAATCCATTTCGACTGAAGTACAGACCTTAACTGTTAGACGAAACGGACGAGATCTTTTAAATTGCATTAATTTGTTCCCGATAATTGGAACTAAATGTCTATATTTGGTTCCGACTTTTAGCAACAAATTTGTACTTCTTAAGAGAGACAAAAGGATTCCCCATATTATTAACGATCTTTGTTCCAAAAATTAAATCGTCCACGGACACCGAAAATTTTTGAAACGAATATGTTACAAATGTAGGGATAGTATTTTTATGAAAAAAATCTACAAATTTGTTCCTGACAGTGGGAACAAAACAGTAGAGCGCAACAAAATTCTATTCCAACTCACAGATCAAATTTGTATAAAACGAAATCTACTGAAATTTGTAGGTATTCCACGGTATCGAAACGGTTCTAAAAGAAAACTTACCCAATTGTCACTATTCTTAACAAAACCGTGAGGAAAAATATTGGAACGAATAAATACCTTTTCTAGGTACATATTTGTCCTGTAACAAATTGTTCTAAAGAAAATTTTTACCAATATTTTGGTCAGTGTCCAAAAGTTTTTACTGTGATTGTGCAATTTGCTAACAATACTACAATTGGACTTCAGATAAAAATTAGTTATAGTTTCATAACTGGTTTATTATATGGATTCATAATCAATTATACCCTTTTCAGAATTGTAAGAAATTGCATGACCTTTGGAACTATACCAAATGTCACCCTATTCGGTTTATAAAAATACGCTCTCTAGAGCATTTTTAACCTTTGACCTTGAAAAATCTTTAATTCAACAGTATTTTCTTATATGAAATTATCACCGAGTCGGCCTCTAAAACATATTTAAAAATAAAAAAAAATCGCAGGATGCGTTTTTAAAGATTCCCAAGAAGAACACGGTTTTTGGAAAGAATGAAGGAAAAATAAAGGTCATGTTAATTATTTATTAGTTTGACCTGCCAATATTATAAAGTTTTTAAATTTCGAATCGTAAGGGATAGGGGAAAGAACTCTCCTTTCGAACGTTCATGCCTTCGAATACCGTGATTTTTCTTTTATTTTTCCTAAGAGACTTATAAATAATTATCACATAATCATAAATATTGATGATAAGCTAACTAATATTTAATAGAAATGTGTAAGTCTCTTACGAAAAATAAAAGAAAATTCACATTATTCGAAGGCATGAACATTCGAAAGGAGAGTACTTTCCCCTACCAAAAAAGGCCAAAAAATAAACCTGTTTCCCCCTATCTTTTAAATGTGTCAAATGCAATTTGTCCTTTGAAGAAATAGAAATTTTGGACTATGAAGAAAATAAAAAAAGAAATTTTGTCACTTGAAAATTTAATTTTTTTTATCAATTTTTAGAGACAAAGATATACGTAAAACATGTATGTCTCATTTTTCTCTCCTTCACAAAATCTCATAATGCATCCCAAGGCTAAAATCCGCCTTTGGGTTTTCAACCTTTTTCAATGAGTTTTTTGTGTGCTCTGGGGAGCGCTTCGCAGAAGGGTAGACAGACAGACGATGAGCGTGAACAAAAAACAGTAGAAAAAACGAGACAACTGATGGCGCGTGATGCCTCTTTTCACCACCAGGGGACATCACGGATGCTTTGAGTAGCTCCGCGAGAGCTTGAATCTGGAGCTTTTTTTTCCTTGACGATGCTCTTAAATATTTCAGATTAAGCAACATACTTCAGTGGAGATGAATTCCGATTGGAAAAGTTTATATAAAATATCGAAATAAGACAGACTATGAGAGGTTCTAAGCCTTGATACTCTAAAATCAAAACCATTATACTCTTAAATATTTCAGATTAAGCAACATACTTCAGTGGAGGTAAATTCCGATTGGCAAAGTTCATATAGAAAATTGAAATGAAAGATGCATATGAGAGTTTCACGGAAGTGAATACGCGCGCATCATATGCATCACGTGGAAAAAGGTAAAGAATGAAATATATAACATTCACAAAAAAAACCTCAAATTGCCTTGATTCAAAACCTCAGAATACTCTACTTTCAGAACCAGCAAAACTCGACAATCAACACAGCAAACACTCCAAAATCAAAACCATGGTACTCTAAAATCAAAACCATGGTACTCTAAAATCAAAACCATGGTACTCTAAAATCAAAACCATGGTACTCTAAAATCAAAACCATGGTACTCTAAAATCAAAACCATGGTACTCTAAAATCAAAACCATGGTACTCTAAAATCAAAACCATGATACTCTAAAATCAAAACCATGGTACTCTAAAATCAAACCCATAAGTTTCTAAAATCAAAACCACAATACTCTAAAATCAAAACCATAAGTTTCTAAAATCAAACCCATAAGTTTCTAAAATTAAAACCACAATACTCTAAAATCAAAACCATAAGTTTCTAAAATCAAAACCACAATACTCTAAAATCAAAACCACAATACTCTAAAATTAAAACCACAATACTCTAAAATCAAAACCATAAGTTTCTAAAATCAAACCCATAAGTTTCTAAAATCAAACCCATAAGTTTCTAAAATCAAAACCATGATACTCTAAAATCAAACCCATAAGTTTCTAAAATCAAACCCATAAGTTTCTAAAATCAAAACCATAAGTTTATAAAATCAAACCCATAAGTTTCTAAAATCAAAACCATAAGTTTCTAAAATCAAACCCATAAGTTTCTAAAATTAAAACCACAATACTCTAAAATCAAAACCATAAGTTTCTAAAATCAAAACCACAATACTCTAAAATCAAAACCACAATACTCTAAAATTAAAACCACAATACTCTAAAATCAAAACCATAAGTTTCTAAAATCAAACCCATAAGTTTCTAAAATCAAACCCATAAGTTTCTAAAATCAAACCCATAAGTTTCTAAAATCAAAACCATAAGTTTCTAAAATCAAACCCATAAGTTTCTAAAATTAAAACCACAATACTCTAAAATCAAAACCATAAGTTTCTAAAATCAAAACCACAATACTCTAAAATCAAAACCACAATACTCTAAAATTAAAACCACAATACTCTAAAATCAAAACCATAAGTTTCTAAAATCAAACCGATAAGTTTCTAAAATCAAACCCATAAGTTTCTAAAATCAAACCCATAAGTTTCTAAAATCAAACCCATAAGTTTCTAAAATCAAACCCATAAGTTTCTAAAATCAAACCCATAAGTTTCTAAAATCAAAACCATAAGTTTCTAAAATCAAACCCATAAGTTTCTAAAATTAAAACCACAATACTCTAAAATCAAAACCATAAGTTTCTAAAATCAAACCCATAAGTTTCTAAAATCAAACCCATAAGTTTCTAAAATCAAACCCATAAGTTTCTAAAATCAAAACCATGATACTCTAAAATCAAACCCATAAGTTTCTAAAATCAAACCCATAAGTTTCTAAAATCAAAACCACAATACTCTAAAGTCAAAACCACAATACTCTAAAATCAAAACCATGATACTCTAAAATCAAAACCATTTTTGCTACAAATTCAAAACTATTTTTCTCTAAATTTAAGAGTAAAAGAGTCTAGATTCAAAGATACTGAATTTCAAAACCATCGTACTCTAAAATTTAAGAAAATGCTCTTATAGAAATTTTTTCTTAATTTAAGCAAAATTTAAGCAAAAAATTGCTTGGAGCAAAATCGAAGCCTTATTTAGAGTATTTTTTTCTTGAATCTAGAGGGTAATTTTTCTCTGTGATAGTGATATAAAATCTGTGAGATTTCTCACTGTGAAATTAATTAATGTTCCATCTTCTTTTCTCTCTTTCCAGGTAAGACGATACACTGCAAATAGAGACACATAGAGTGGTGATTCTGTTTATCCACCAATGGTGTATTGGAGTAAGTTTCAAATATTTAAACAATAAAAATTAAAAGGTGTACTTTTGTGCTGTCTCCGCGAGAAAGCGAGAAAAAGTGTTTGGTTATTAGTTCGGTAAATAGAATTTGTACTTATGTTTCTGGCCCAGTGAAAAGAGCGACTTTTTTTTTGCTTAATTTATTCATGAGGACACACGAAAGAGTCTCAAGTGCACTATATACTCTCAAAATCCGCAGTAAATGAGCTCTTTGTCTCAAAAATTACCAGAATCTACCCACAAAAGACGAAAATTAGTGAGGTGTTGTCTGAATATAAATTGAGTTGCCATGATTAAAATGGAATACCTTGGTAATTGTAATGCCAAAAGATGAAATATGCATCTTGTGGAGTTGATAATCAATATCTCCATCTCAAAATCGCTCTATTCAACATAAATTACCTCTAAAAGATAATTAACATGAAGTCTATTTGCTTTAGAGAATTTGACATGAATTTAGCAAACAGTATCTTAATATGATCGGTTTGAATCACTATGAACATATTTTTTTCGTTGCAACAAAAGATATAATCGATATTGTAAGTAACTCCACTCAAGTTATCATAAATATCTCATAAAATAAAATTTCAATCATCAAGGGTTCTTTTTCTTTTTTACATCTTGAAAATTCTCACTGGGAGTTTCTTTTTAATAAGAAAAAAAGTGCAGAAGAGTAATTTCCTCTTTCTCTCTTCTTTTGAACAAACTCTGCTGTTCGTCGTTCATTATGCACGGAAAAATTTGCATTGAAATGAAACTTTAAGAAGGAGGACTGTACTTGACATAAGTTTGACAAAGTACCTGAGATATAATTTAAATTGTCAGTTATTTTCATTAAAATTGACTTGTGGAATGAATTTCGCAATTATTCAAATTTATGTTTTATGTAATTTTCGCAATTTGTTCAATTTATTAAATAATATCTTAAGATCAGACTTGTACTTAGTCAATAGATATTTTATAAAAGCAATTAACTCAATATTAATAAGCCTTGTTAATATTTGTTCTCATATTCTTAAGAAGCATTATAGAAGGCTAATAGGACTATATCAAAAATATGTACTGAAAATTTAGTACACTTGTTCTTTACCACTATGATAATCTTATCGTAAATTTAGAATCACAAACGTCAGATTATATTATATTATTGCAAAAATAAATAAAAACGTATTAGTACATGATTGTACTAAGACTTTAGTACATGTGCTAAAGAAATTTAATTGATGGCAGCAATGTAAATTAGCACGTAATGAAATTATAAAAAAAAATTTATTTACAAGAAATTTAATATTTCAATCCAATTGAACTTCATACAACAGAAAAATAATATTTTTTCTTGAATACGTAATCTTACGTTTGTACTAAAAATCCGTCTAAAAATTATGATTTCAATTCGTTAGTATTACTTACAAGCAAAAGGTGAAAATCATACATCATGAAACGATTGAATCTGAACTATTATTTTTTTTAATTTTTTAATATTTTAGTGTTTTGTATTATAGGGGAAACTGGGGCACCACCAAACACGGGGTACCACCAAACACTGCGATTTTTTAATCAGATATTCGACTTCAGAGGACAAGACTTACAGTAATTTATACCACTGAATAAATGGTCAAGATAGTCCAAGTAGTTTAAAAATAAAAATTAGTGTTTGGTGCTACCCCGTGTTTGGTAGTGCCCCAGTTTCCCCTACTTGTTCTAAAATCCCCCTTAAGTTCTAAAACATATTAAAAATTCAGCAAACACAATTTCAAATACTTTCAAATTGCCAACCGAACCCAATGAGTCCAAAATATTTAATGGGTTTAAATATTTTATTTAATACGATCAATAAATATTTTAATAACATAGCTTCACTCACTCAAACTTTTATAAAACCTCCATAATTTTATAATGACAAATGAAAGTAATTCTTCAAAAGTTTTAGTATACCCTTTTGGTAGCTTTATAAATTTCCCTGGGAAAATTGTTTGGGCAAGAGTTAAGACATAAAACGAAGGGTTCGCTAAAGTATCAGCTGAAGCGGGTATCAAGAAATTATTGTTCCAATGCCTTTCTTTCCCATGCTCATGCTGAATTATCAATGGGGTTTGGTTAGGGAGCAAATGTGGTAAGAATTTCAGGTGAAGAGTTTAAAGCTGATGCTCCTTTTGCAAACTTCGATAGCGATGGAGTTTTTCTTGCATCGAATGCGCAATAAAACAACAATTTTAATGATTTTTTCCCCAATGACGAAGGTCAACCACCCTCTCAACCCGATAGATAATGGGTGCTGAAAGACACTGACAGAGGTCAACCCCAGACGGTGCCATAAAATACAATTAAAGCACATAATGACTTTGGTGTTTTAGCTTTAATGCTGTGCAATGTTGGGTGAAAAATTTGAATGGGTGGATCTATTATTGGGCTTTTCATTGGCCCGATGGAGCAAATTGACATTTTTCACTCATGCTGACATAAATTCTGGCCACAAATTCAAGTGTATTTCCATTTGCCTTATTTAGACACTCTAGCACAACATAAATACAACCTCTTCCTCCAATTTTTGGGCTCTTCTGGGTGGTATCTCTTGTCACTAGCAGATGTGCTTATATCCGGAGTTGGGTTCCCTTCAGGAATCACAAGGGGGGAGGTGGATGCAAAAATTGAAATATACTTACCACATGGGCAAACCAAGGAATGGGAAACTGAAGAAGAAGATTCGCGATGTCATTGTCACTCAGGCATCTGTTTGTACATCGTGCTAGCATTACAATTGCGACAAGTACCAAGTTTGTGTTAAGCAACTGAAATATTGAATATTGTTGAGTAAACATCCAATGCTATATTCTTTTGACTTCACCGAAAGAAGACGTTGATGGGTATGGGAGGGTGTAAAGAAAAATAATTTCCACATGGAAAAGTTTTCAATTGTAACTTTGGTATCTTCCAAAGACGACAAAGAGATGAATTTCCACCATTCGGATCCTTCTTAAAAAAAAAAGCAGTTTGATAGAGTCTTCCAAGGGGAAGCAAATTCATAATGTTGAAAGCATAACAGTGATATTGCATTGAATATATTTAAATAATTTAGCACATGCATATCGGTAAAAGGTGTTTAAAATTTTACATTAAGGGTATTAAGAAATCAAGGGAAAGAATAGTTTAATAGTAAAAAAAATGCTTTTGATATTCATACCCAAATTTAAATTTAAAAAAATAACTATATGTTTAGTACATGTACTAAATATGTAAGAAATATCTGGAATAATTCTTAAAATGTCGACTTCATGAACAAATTGAATAAATATAATTAAATACACTTTGATACCATTACAAGGATAATAAATTTTAGTACAATGATGTTATAAATATTTTTCCAATTTTGCAGTAAAGCTTTACGTACAGTATTAAAACCAGAAACCAAGAAACTTCGGGTATGAAGGCTCCTTTTGGCTATTCCCATATAATCCTAGTGATCTTCAAAAAGTGTACTAAACATACATGTACTAAATATGTACTAAATATCAGGGCTATTTAAAAAAAAAGTTCTATTTACTGAACAAATTAATTGCATCGGATAGTATACATTTTGATACAATTGCAATTAATATGGGTAAGATTAAGATTTGATTAAGATTTGTCTATGGGTCCGGAACCGCTGCACCCAGGCCACTTATTTAGGCCTATTATGCACTCCCTATACTTCTGTTCTATCTTAACCCCCAAAGCGGATAAACCTGCTCTATATCACAGTGTTCTGTATGAATTCTGATACACACAGTATCGTTTTATATCACGGTAGACCTGCCTCGGTTTATGGATCTGGGCAGTGAATGTGTATTTCGTATTCAACTGAACTCTACATGCCGAAACTTATTTCCTATACCATCCTCTCTTTGTAGGTGGTTCATTGTCAATGCATTGACATTACTTTTCCATCCATTCATTCGAGACTAATACAACAGCTGAAAAATCTGCAGCTGCCTAGTCTCGAACCCGAAACCTCACAGTCATAGAGTTACTACTCTATCCACTCTGATCCACTGAGGCACCCTTAATTAATGTGGGTAAATAATTTAGTACATTCTTGTCCGAAATATTTTTTTTCAAATTTTGTAATAACTATTTTCAGAACTAAAACCAATTAAGTAAACCAACAAAGTTTGAGTAGGGGAGACTGGGGCAAAATTTGTCAAAACGAAAATTTCAATATTCACTATTTTCCAAAATAAAAGAGACTGAGGCTTAAAATTTTTATTATAGATAGCCTTCATGAACCTTCTTAAACTTACAAAGGTTCAAGGGATTAGAGGAAGGATTATGTATAATAAAAAATAATGAAATTTTGAGCCCTATTTTTGGAATATTTGGCTTACAGAAAATATCAATACTGATTAGCTCAATTTAAGCACATTTCTCGTTAAGATACAGAAAAATTATCTTCGACAAAGTTATAGAGGAATAAATTTCCTATAAAAACATGTCTATTTGATATTTTTAACGTTTGCGAGAGTAAAACGTCACACTTCTTTCGAGTAGGGGAAAATAGTCTTCTGCAATGTTGTAGAGCAGTAAATTTCCTATAAAAATATGCTCATTATAAAACGTTCAAGTTTTCTCAGAGCTCGTGAAAGAATTAAATACGCGTTTACAAGTTTTGCCCCAGTCTCCCTTACAGATATTTCTGGCTATAACCAAATAATCTTATAGATCTTCAGAAAGTGTACTAAAGACACATGTACTAAATATCAAGCGTATTTGAAAAAAGGTGAACTTAGTCAACAAATTAAAGAAACGGAATGGAAGTCTTATGATACCATTACATTGACTATGGATAAATAGTTTAGTACATTTTTGTCCTAAATATATTTTTCAATTTTGCAATAACGTTTTAGAGCTTTACAACCAAAATTTAGAAAACTAATAAACATTGAATATGGAGATTTCTTCTGGTTACACCCAAATAATCTTAAGTATCCTCAAAATGTGTAAAGACACATGTACTAAATATGTACTAAAAACAATAAATTATCAAATATTTCAAATATATTTAAAATAAATTATTAAACAACAAATGAAGGATAGAAAAATCAAAATAGATTGATAAATCGAGGAATAGGGTTTAATATTTATACTAAAACCCAAATATATTTTGCTAATTTTGCAAGTTAATTTTCTTTCTCTTTTTTTTCCAAAAGGTAATATACATGAATTCAGCCCCTGCAATATCAAAAGAATCTAAGTTTTTTCTAGTTCAAGTAAGATATAGATTCATAAAAAAATATTTCATTTAAATAAATTCTTTTTAAAATGTAATAACTCAGATGTAGTAAAAGTATTTGCGAATATTCCTCTATTTATTCAGTATTGTGAATATTTCATAACAAAATTCAATGTTTTATGTATAGAAGAACCTTTAGTCCAAAATCTCATCAGAAAATGTCTCCTTGGAGTCCTTCAAAGTGTAAATAATTCATATGTCCTTTCTCTCACATCGCGGAAGGTGAGAAGGACCGAGAAAAAGTTGTGAGCAAGACTACTCAAGTGGATTAAGGTTTTACAGCTTACACACTGTCAGACCATGGAAAATTGGCATTTCTTTTTTCCCTAAAATACAATTAAGAGTCCCCTCGTCCTTCTTCTGGGCGACAAATCCATTTCTAATCGGATTGTTATCGCTCCTTTTTTGCCCCCAAAATGACGTCTTATCGTCAATGCTCCAATAATTTTTATTATGAACAAAATAATCAGAAATCCACCCTTGTAGTGGCCTTACCTCCTCCTTATTTCTAATAAATAATAAATCTGAAGGATTCGGAAGTGTTGTCTTTTTGTCGCCTTATTTTGTTCGTCTAGCTAGAAGGGATTATTACTCATCCTTAATCGGATGACGGTGAAAAATTTTTGCTTCGGCTTGAAGTACGTGACAAAATGAAAAATACCATCTGATGGAGTTCTGTGTGTGTGAATCTTATCAGATTCATCATATTTTCCTTCATGATTTTCCTCACACGGAAAGTTTCTTGTGACGGGGTTGAAAGCAAAAGGCTGAAAGTTAAAAGTATGGTTAGGGAATGTTGGAGAGTGTCTTCATCGTGTACAAAGAAATAAGAAACACGACGGCAGGAGAGAGCTTACATAAATTTCAGGAGAATAATCTTAATTGCAGCCAAGGAAATAGGATTAAGTGAGTGAAGTGTGAGTACTTAGCGAGTCTCATTGAGGGTGGAATTGCAGATTCACCCGTGTTTTAATATTTAATTGGAAGATTTTCTACTAATGCGCCATTTCACGTGATATAAATTCAGCTGAAAAAGTTTTATTTGGAACGGGGAGGGATTAGATCCTTATGCCCAGTCCATCTCCTAAACTAAAAGTTTTCACCACAAGTATCAAGCATATCAAAGTATTAACCACGAACATCATTACAACAGAGAGTTAATGCAACTACAAAATTCCCTCATAACTTTAGCACTATGGCAGTATTTTTCGTGCAGCATGTCCAGCAATTTGCCCCAGCAATTGTTTCTCGTCTACAAAGGGAGATGAGAGTTCAAAAATCCATTGAGAAGTATAAATCCCAGAAAATGTTTAATAAAATTCCCATGTGGGAGAGATGAAAATGAGCGAAGGATGCCAGCATGAGTGGAGAAAGGAAAGATTAAGTGAGAGTTAAGCTTTGATGGTCTTCAGTATGTGCTTTATTTCTCTTCGTCTCTGTTTTTTTTTCCAAACCCCATACCATCACATGTCTCTGAGAAAAAGCTCGGCACTGTCAAGGATGTTCTCTATGGTAGAAAAGCTCTGAAGATGCTTTTTCCTCTCCCACAAAACTGCAAAGCACCCAATAAAAGTGTCACTTGTTGAGAATTATTAGATGATTATTATTTTCTAAAGTAAGCAATTTGGTAGCTAACACTATACCTCAGGGGCATCCACTTTCATTCAATTTTCACACACATAAAACTACTGCTAATTGATGGTAGAAAAAAGCTCAATTTGCATACTCCATGGTTTTATCTAATTCACATTGTGTGCACTTTCAGTCCCATTCAACTTTTTAGCTAGGATCCTTGCAGTGATGGCAAATGTAAAATCCATTACACCTCTAGAGAGTTTAAATTACTTGTAATTTATGCAGTGTAATAAAATCAAAATACTTTAACATTGAAAATAAATTATCAAAGCAGATTTGGTTGATTTTGCACAGTATAACTGTCTAAGAAAAGAATTTGTCTACCAAAATTAAAAGCTGATACGATAATGAAGGAAATTATTATCAAAAACGGCGCGTATTATCAAATTGCAATAAGACGGCGCTTCTGGTACTAGTGGAACCTTTAGCATCTGTGTGTTCTATGACAGAAGCTCTTAATCTATAGATAATTAGCCTATACAACCCATGAAGGAATTTTCTACCTTTTTCACTCTGGAGGTTGGTGAACAACGCTAAGACGGCGGTGGACACTAAAAACTACAACGTATATAGAACTTTATAAAACATAACTAAAGAAAATTCACAGAATTTTGAGAAGGAACTTCAATATTTTGAGGAAAAACATGTTTTATACGCCACTATTATTCTTAGGGGCACTCAATGGGTCAAGTGGTAGAGCACTCGCTCTACGATGCAAGTGTCCCGTGTTCAAATCCCTTTAGGTCACCAGGTATGGCGTTAAATATGTTTTGATTGCATCCAGTGAGCTACACTGCACTTGATTCCACGGGGATGGGACTATAACCTTATCCCGTACAAGAAAAAATAATAAAGCATATCTACAAATCCTCTTGCGGGAAGGCCTACTTCCTTCATGGAATGTTGTGCCAGCATTATTATTCTTAGGAAACGACTTTATAATCTTCAAAATTTCTAGAGATGACGCGCTACCTTCGAACATTTTATGCTTCGCACAAATCACTTTTTTTCAATGTGATATAAATGAATTTGGCCCATTATAATATTATATTTTAATATAGCTAGTCCAATGCTTCAAATTTTCAGAAAATAGCTATGGGTGAAATCCATAAGGAACATAGAGAAAAATTGAATTATTCGAAGTTTGAGCCGTCCGAAAGTAGCGCGCTTTCCCCTAACTCTGATTTTTTACAAATACGACATATTGCATAGATTAATTAAAGAACATTTTCAATAAATTATTATTAAAAGAAATTGTTTTTTGTGCTTAATTTTCCTTTATATAAAAACCATAAAAATGTAGTATAAGGGAAGAGCACCCCGGATAGGAGATATCGAGATATGCTCGATATTTAGTTGAAAATATAAACCTCAAAATACTATTTGGTATTTACAATAAATTAATAAAAAATAGATGTAATTGCAACTATAAACTCTGTACCTCGGATCGTCACGAATTTAGTCAGGTGTCTCACGAAAAATTGACTTTATAAATTAAACCTGAACTAATGCATTGCATTCTTGTGAGAGTTAAATGTTAAAAAGTAGCTAATAATTTTAAAAAAAAATCATTTGAATTGGTGCAAAGATATGGTAATAACCTGACGATCCGAGGAACACTGCCGATCGCTGGTGCTCTTCCCTTATACAACAAGTGAAAGTTTGGAAAATCTAAAATTATGGAAAATTTTTAGTACAAACTTTTCAAGTTAAAACCGAATTCTGAAAGTAAAAAATTCTCTGTCTAACTCTTTATTAAAATTTTAAAAATCGAAAAATCCTCAAAATGCCACTCAAATCACGGAAGTGCGAATTGTATTTCGAGCTCTGTCAGACTATTTTGAAATATGTATTATAAGATTTATGAAAGCCTTGGTTCCTTGGTCAGGAAAATATTTTAACGATGTGAGAAAAAATAATTTGACAGAGCTTGAAGTACAATGCGCACTTTCGTGATTTTAGTGGCATTTTGAGGAATTTTCGATTTTTAAAATTTTAATAAAGAGTTAGAGAATTTCAAGCAATTTCAAAATCTGATTTTTTTTCGAAAAAATTTTCCGTAAATTTAGATTTTCTGAATAATGTAAATTTAGTGTTGGAACTTATAAGCCTTTTAAAAGTTCTCCACTATAATTTAGTAATCCTAGAAACGAAACTAAGAGCGCTATAAGCAGATCACAATAATTTTGGTTCAATAGGGTAAGTGTGCCAAATTTCGGCATAGTTGCATGCAAACGCCAAAGTCTCAAGTTTGAAATGTAATATTTTTAATACAAATTGATTTTTTTTGTTACGTCTTTTTAAAGAGTGTTGCTTGGAACCTTATAGACAGTTTACCATTTTTATTTTCTCCAAAATCATTCTTAATACATTTTAAAATTAATAAATATGTAGACATAGCTTTTGTGGCCTATTTCGGCCACCTTTGTTCTTTGTCTTTCGAGAGTTTTTCCAATCTCATTTACACATCTTCTCACTTATCGAAGCTACATTTTTTTGTTATTTTATTGCATTGTTAAATCTCTAGTCAGAGTATACAAAAACTAAAAATTCATGGAAATTCGAGGAATAAAAAAGGTTGCCGGAATTGCAAGCTGACCGGAATTTGGTACACTTACCCTAATATCATATATTTAAAAAATTATTAAAGACGATATTGAGAAGAAAATGTTTCTCGGATAGTCAGTGATATACCTAAGCCGGTATCTCTAACCATTTGGTCTATATGTTATCAACTTTTCCTCAAAGTTCAAGAGATCATTGTTCTCACTTTAGAGAAGGAAACCAATTCAATCATTGCCATCAAAATTTGCTTTAGGCTTTATCATGGATCTTTTTTTGTATATATTTTCTCTTTGTTCTTTTCCGTCTATTGGAGCGTCTCCTCTGCCTTGTTTCACATGAATAAGAGAAGTATGTATAACAAAATTGCGCTTTCGCACAAAAAAAGGCAAGTGAAATACTTGCAAGTAATTATTTCGCTCAATTTGAGTGAAAAGGAAAATTTGCATTTTTGAGTGCTTTAATTATCGTCAAAGCCAAATTTTTTTTACACCCTGAATAAGTGGTGTTTGAGAGTGTCAATTGACACGCTATACTTTTATTTCGCACGTCACTAAAAGCCATAGAGTATTAACTCTTCAATTCTGTCCCCCGAAGAGAGAAATTTGAGGTAAAAAGATATGTGATGCGTATAAAATCGAAAAACGAGCTTCCCTGTATTTGATCTAGCTGATCATAAGGGATATAGCATTGGAAAATTTATCGGGGAAAACTGCAAATGGGCGGGAAAGTTTTTTTAAGCGTGGAAAGCCAAAAGAAAGACGGATGAAAATTTATTTTGTAGAAGGGGTAAAGAGGTATTTGCCGGTCTAAAGGTAACACTGGTGCTAAAATGAAAATCCTTTCCCGTGTTATTACATTTTTCTGCCATAGAGCAACTTTTATGAGTGTCTGCCTTCTGGTTGTCTTTTTTTCTTGCTCTTGGGCGTGAGAAATGGAAGATACTTCTTGTTAGACTATTTTGGATGGCAAACGTGTGTCGTCACAGTGTTTGTTGTAAATATTTTATTCAATCCTTCCACTTCCACCACACGTTTTTCATGCACCAATTTTATTCATAGATGTGTACATATGGTGCCTGATAACCAGAATACTAGAGTCTTCGTATCTTAGGTCTCTTCTTGGTCTTAAAATCTCAGCAAAAGACACTCAAATTCATTACACTTGGGAAAATTGGACAAAATAAGTCTATATTTATTTATACGGAACAATGAAGCCTCTTATATACGGCGCTAGTTGGCGCTAGTGATTCTAGTTTTGAATATAACGACAGTTTGCTTTCTTATATTCTTTCTGTATAATCAAAAAAATTGAAAAAATCCAACGAAAATAATATAATAGTACAATTTACGGTGAGCAAAACAAAAATGTACGAGAAATTAATCCTACAGTTTTTTTGCTTACCGTTTATCGTATTTTCGTTTTATTTCTTCAATTTTCTTATATTATTTTCACGTAGTGCCTCAAAATATAAGATAAGGTAATACGGTAATTAAGAATTTGCTTAAGACTTGCAATGATAATGCGTAAATTAACGAAATACGGTGATCATTTTACTGTCAATGTGAATTTTGCCCTTAAGGAACTTGTCACATTTCACTTTAAATTAGTGACTTGCCATCTTCGAAATCAGTTCGAAATATGTTCTGTAAGACTGATTAAATGCGATAGAAAAAATCCGAGGATTACAACAAAGTGTAATTATGAGAGAATAACACCTAACCAAGCACTTAATTGACTGTCAGAATGCAGTGCCAAAGTGGTTTTCCAAATGTCACAAAAACATGTCTTAGAAAAATGGCATAAAATTGATTTTTTTAATGCGTGATACCTCCTACAAACGGTGAAAATAAGTAGATGAAAGATCCAGTTAGGCACTGATCTGCAAATTTTTGTGTCCGGTGTAATGTTTCCGGGAGAAAATGAAGCCTACATAGGTGGGCAAATGTTGTACGAAGCTGAGCAAACCAAGGCAGCTTCGTAAAAATCATTCCCAAATATTCATTTTCCTATAGAGGAAAATCCAAGGATATCCAAGAATTTTGTGAGGCTGAATTATGAAGCTAATAAGTATAAGATTTTTTGACACAGTGCTATAAGGGAAGAGCACCAGCGATCGGCAGTATTCCTAGGATCGTCAGGTTAATACCACATTGTTGCTCCAAATTAAATGAATTTTTAAAAGTTATTATCTACTCATTTAACTCTCACAAGAATGCAGTGCATTAACTCACATTTAATTTATAAAACTAATTTTCCCTGAGACACCTGATTAAATTCCTGACGATCCGAGGTACAGAGTACAAGTTTGCAATTACATATATTTTTTTATTAATTTATTGTAAAAATTAAAAATTCAAAAGCACAGATATAGTTAAAGGGATCATTATGCAAAACGCACAATAAGTTTTGTTTGTAAACATGTTTACAAAACTTTCTATGAGAGAGAGCGAGATGACTAGATCTACATTTCATTTACTCTCATTAAAATGTCAAAAAACATGTTTAGAAAACAAAAGTGATTGTGCGTTGAGCATTAATGTATCAATTAGCATACATAAAAATACCAAATAATGTTTTGAGCATTATATTTTCAATTAAATATGGAGCATGTCTCTTAACATTCCGATCCGGGGTACTCTTGCCTTAATTGATTTGGTTTGTGTGGCATTCAGTAAAAAATCTTAAATCTTGGTCATCATTTTCCGTACGAAGCTGCACAACCTCCCTTACGGGAAAGTTTCCATGCTTGATACCATGGGAAGCTTCGTAATGACTAAATTTTCTATGTTTCACATTATATATTTGACTCATCGCAACCATATTTTAAAAACTATGGGAAAATGGCCAGTTTTTAAAATATATTGCGAAGTCACGTTTATTGAGAAACTTAGGAAAAACTTAGTCATTACGAAGCTTCCAATGGTACCAAGCATGGGCACTTTCCCCTATATATATTCAAAGAATAATTAATTAAAATAGCAGGATGATGGACATTATTATGGCCTATATAATTCATATTCAAAACTGAATATTATTTCACAGTCCATTGAACAAATTTCATGACTTTATAAATTAAATTAATTTTCACAAAAGTTTAACAAACGATTTTGCATGTTTATCGCCCTTATAAACATAATGCAATTACCACTATTTTAATTAAATTTCATGTATTCAATAAGTGGCTTCAATGGCTTCAATTAATATTTAAATATTACCCTTCAAAATTATTGTGTTTAAAAAATTAATTACAATGAATTACTTATGGCACAAAATCACGATAAAAATATCTAAATTGCAATGAAATGGATTGTTTTTTTCTGAGTGTTTGAGTGAAAGAAATATCTTTTGGGAGTTTTTACAACAAAATCTCATGTTCATCCACTGAAAATCCACATTTTTTGCTCATCGATGACTTTGTCATAAATTCTTTCACACACCATTTGAACCAGATACTGGAATTTTATATGAATTCTATGAGATACTTCATCTAACAATATCCTTTTCACATTTTTTCCACCAAACCCCGCAGATGTTGACGTAATATTTGTGAAGAGATTCGAAGTATGTTGGCCCCAAACGTCCCATTTTACGTAATACGTTGCAACTGAAAATATCCGCAATATTGCTTTCACCGTATGAAAACATTCACCCTGTCTATAAATAAAATTCTATTATTGTAATTTTGTGAAACTATTTTGAGATTTATTTATTTAAATTCGTTAATAGGTTTCCGATGTAAGAGTACTCTTGGTACTCTTCCTCGAATGTGCAGTGGGTGAAAAAAAGAGCATTTATACACTGTTATAAAATTAATAAATAAAAAAATTTTATCAGCTTTTCCTCCTGCACATTTAAAATTCTGTGCGTTTTATCGTGAGTTGTGACTCTTTAGGGGTAGCATTCACAAATATTAAAAGCCATATAAAAATTGCGAGGGACATGAAATTTTCATGTTCGGAAAAAGATTACATAAACTCTCGATGGCAAAAAAGTAAACAAAAAAAAATAATAAAAAGCAACAAAGGACTGCAAAAAAAAAGCTTTCATAATTGACCCAGCAGACAGAATTGTACGTGGTTGTAATTTAGCCCCTTGGGAAAAATTGATTTTGTGAAGTGATAGGAAAAGTGGTGGCTCTCGGTGGGTGTAATTTATGAAAATTGCATGACTATTATTATTCTGAACAAATAAACCCCGAATTATATTTTTTTCAGTGAAATTAAACCACTACACTTTTTGAATTTTATTGGACTCTTGTCGCACACGTAAAGCTATTCTGCGCTAATTACCCTCTGTTATGCCGGGCAGAAAAATTTAAATGAAGCCCCCCCCCCATCAAAAGCATAGATAGCATTTTGCTATGTAACTTTTTTGCCAAACAATCAAATTACTAACCCACGTCTGTCGCTGGAGAGTGACATTTTGGGTGGTGGTGACTTCCTGTGGTGTCTCTCAAAATCCCGACGCAGAGGTTCTACCCCAAAATGTCGTTGGCTCTGAAAGTTTTGGGTGTGCATGTGATATTCATTAATGTTGAAAATAGTTTAGCTATTGGGGATTGTTTCTATTGGGGAACTCTTGTAAAGTGTACAGTCACTGCAAATTGGACAGAATCTTATGATGTACTTTCACTATGCAACACTTTGGGCACTTTAATTATGATTTTAAATTTTAATTGTTACAATTTGTACTTTAATTTGAATAATTTCAAAACCGAATGGTCAGTAAGGAACTCAAATTTTATTCAAACACGTAAAGTATGCTAGATTGGAATACCGCTATATTTAAAACCGCACGTGATAGCATACTCATACTTTGCACAATGATAGTTCATTTTAATAGTTACAAGTCCACAAAACCATTTAGGGAAAATGCTTAAAATTTGGGACAGGGTGCAAAAGTACCAATGTCCGAAGTTTGAAGTGCAATATTTTCAATACAAACTCAAGTTTTTGATTACTTTCTTTCCAGACGTATTGTTTATAATATTGACTAGCAATTTATCGTCTTTGCTTATACTAAAATTAATCTCAATTTATTTAAATATAAATAAAAGTATAGACATGCATTTGATTGTAATTTTGGACACTTTGCTTGTAATTTTGGACAGATGGTCCACCTTACGATAATTCACATTGTCGTCCATTTTTACAACCAAACTTACTTAGCCAGGATAAGAATTCTCTAACTCTGTGAACGCTTCACTAGTGAACTATTCACTAGTGAAAGGTTCACGAGCTTCCCTTCACGACTGCTAGAAAAGATATTCTGTAACTTTGCGTGAAGCGAGAGGGAAGTGTGTTGCAATGTTCCTTAAATTTAAGATTTTCATCAATATTTTAACTAAGTAACTATAAAAACACTAGAATTAAGTTAACTTGTTTCACCGAGTGATAACATCATCTTCACCGAAAAGTTACAGAATCTCGTTTGTAATCACTTCAGTTTTTGACAGGTGATCACTTCCTTGAGTTACAGAATCCCCTCCCCCCCAGGAAACTATCTAAACAAAGCATTAAAAAGAGTTGACATCGGCACTCCAAATACACGCGGATTCACACATGTCCTAGCCCTGGCCGACTTTTTTTTAATGTTTTTTTTTTTTACAGGGGCATGACGTTTCCTATGTTTCTCATATGTTTTTTGCGTGTCGAAAAAAATTTGGAGTGTATTTGGTGTTTTCTATCATTGTGGAATGAATTAGCAATAAATACAACTACAAAATAAAAGTCAATTTAATATAGAATGGGCAATCGAAAACACTAAATTGGCAACCTATGTAGTTTCGAATTTCGAAGATATCTCGTGAAATGTCTATAAAAACAGGAAAAAATTTACACTAAAACTGGTCGCGCTTTTCAAAGCTAATGTCACCCCCCTGTTTTTTTAAGTAACTACAAAATTCTGTCATTATTTCTCGTAAGGAACCGCTTACACTTAAGTTTCAACTAAATGTTCAAAAAAAAGTTATGATTGATTGGATGAATAAGTTGCTTCGGTTGGCCGTTAGAGGTCAGTAGCGGAACATCAACTTCTCTGTAAGGGAATTCTGTAACAGTATGACAATGTCGAAGGACAAATATAAATTTTCAATTACTAAAAACTTCATAGAGCTCCTTGCAATGGCCATTCGATACTCACTGGGCTTTGGTGTTATTCTAGTACCTATAACTAATTTTATCACGAAAATTTGTCATCTGTCGCACAGAATACCCCTTCTGGTAGGCACAATTATCCAATTGAGCTATCCGTGAATAGTAAATTGGTTGTGTCTATCTGAAGGGATGGTCATACGATAATTTGAACACTTCAGTGACCACAGGAAATCAAGGATGGTCGTTTTTATAGTATGGCCTCCCGTGATGCAAATTATCACTTTTCTCCGAGGATATTGGACTGTGGCGTCAAAATTAATGCAAATAGGTATTGAAAAATTATCCTAGAAGGAGCACTGAAGTCGTGGATACATAAAAAACTGTTTAGAAATAGTGTATGTTCTAACCGTTCCAACAAACCTTGGCACTATCACAGAAATCGAGCTTTAAATAAGTTTCACTAAAAAAAAAACAACGTTTTGTTAGTGATTTCGCTTGCACGTTTGCCTCAACGGTCATCAAATGCAAATTCATTTTCATCCAATGCAGTTTTCTAGCCAATGTCAAGATTAGAAAATATAGAGTATCGATACGCCGATGTTTTTCGTTATTTTCCTGGGGAGCCCAGTCATGATAAGACAGCGGCGGTCAAAACTAAGAAACTTGATTGGGAATAAACAATAATAATACATTTAAAGCCAACTTTGAATTATTTAAAAGTATGATAAATAAATAATCACATATTTCTGAATAATTAACTTAATAAAATTAATAGAACGTGTCCGACGGACGTATCGTCATCTGAATCGACAATTGTTCTATCTGAATATTTTCAATCATCTGGTTATAAGTATTTTTTGAACAAATTAAAGGGAAAGTTTTCAAGTTTCGCACACACTCTGGCTTTGAACACTTCATATTTTTCCCATATTCCTTTAATTAAAAATTTAAATCAAGTCAAATTCATTAAATATATATGGGATTTATATAAGATATTCGAAAATTCGAATGTGTGCGAAGCCTGAAAGCCTTCCCCTATGTTAAATAGGAAATATTGATAAAATAAGTAAAATCAACGGTCGATCCAAATGACGATATCGATCATTTTTATTCCCTACTACATTAGAGAGGAGTTCCTCTTCATTCCAGAATATCTATTTTCTTGATCTTCTGCCGTGCAAATAGTTTGTTCTATTTGATTGTATAATTTTGCAACAGTGTAAATGTGCTTTACAGTTTGACCACATTATTTGGTCAGCTGAGTTTGTCAATTCCCTATGAAATATCTATATTAGAGTTTGATGAACTACAACAATATATAGGTTGTGCAGTGAGATATATCCATGAGTGGAAGAGACTTCCAGCATGATGCTGGGAAGACAAGGTTGGCAAGGTTTATTGCTCCCTGTGCCAAAAATAGCACATCAAGAACTTTTTGGATAAAACGTGCATAACTGTTGCGAAATTCAGGTGAATTGGGATGTATATTTTTGTTATCTTTTCATTTGGTATTGCTACCCATGGACATCAAGCCTCAAAAGAAATTGATGGCAAAACACGTTTCGAATGGGCTGTACAGAAAAAAAAGAATTTACATTTTAATTTGCGTTTGCAACTCTGGCACTTTGGCTATTGTAATGTGGTGTTGGAATAAAAATGAAAAAATAATGGAAATTCCTGTGCCCTGCAGGTACAATGAGCAAGATAATAACTTGGGGCTATTTTTGGGGGGGCTGATGTGCGCGATAGATTATGAAATAGGCAAGCCAGGGGGTGCGCTAATGAATCAACATGGGTGGGTTTTTGCACAGCACCTAATCGATTTAGCATCGAAGAATTGTCAATTATCTGACAGTGTTTTTATTGTGCAACACCCCCCCATTTTCCCACTTTTCTTTCTGGCCATATTGCCATTTTCCCACCCACCGCGAAGTCCTGTGTTTATTGTGCCAAAATAAATGACTCCCTGTTTGCATTTAGCATTATCTAGCGAGCAGCGCACATTTTTTTTACCAACCCTCCGCGTAATTGGAAATGTAATTAAAATATTAATGAAGTCTGCATGGGAGTTCAATGTGTAACAGTTGAGAGAGTCCTCTTGATTTTCGTGGTATTTTCAAATAAAAGTCTCCTTGCAATTTTAATTATCTTTCTTGACGATTTCACTTGGAAGATAGCAAAGATTTGGGGTTGCTATGGACTCTCTTTAGCTCCAATATTCCCCTTGTGAGTCGAGAAAAAAAGGGAGAAGGAGCTTTCACTTTCTCCCAGGGGGAGATTACTCCAAAAGTCACCATATAGTGAAAATACTTTGATTTATGACGCAGAAACATGCACATTTATGCAGACACTTTTCCAAGTCCCTTTTGATGGGGGAGGAAAGAGAGTTCCTTTTTTAACACCCCAAGGGGCTGGGAGCTTTAAAAGCTCCCACGCTCGACAAGCGAAAGTTTTTCCCATCTTTTTGAGTGAATATTTAAAGAGGAAAGGATCAGAATAATCGCATTTATTTGTATTGAGTTTTCTCGTGCATGCAATTTCCATGAGCGTGAGCATTTTCCATCAACAAAAAACAGATTACAAAAAAATATAAAAATCACTTTTGCACATTTTTCATTACTTCAGCGTACAACAACGAAAAAAGCTATGGCACCAGCAAACAAGAGTGGACTAAAGAGATTTAATTATAATTGATTAAATAAAGCATATCTGCGAGTGAAAATTATGTATTGCATGAAAAGGAAATACATTTCCAACCCTCCAAAAAAATTAAAATAACGACTATCCATCGTGTTGCACTTCTAGCAGAGGGTTGAATTCTGAATTAGTGAAAATTCGTGAATGTAAATAATAACATGAACTCATGGCTCAACCTCCGGCATTAGGGGTAAATACCTCCTTTTTGGTAGATGTAACACAAATGTAAATAAACTTAATCAAAAGTTTTCTGTATATTTTGTTTAGTCCTTTTAATACAGTAAGACTTCAATAATATAAACTCCTAAAATCTTCAAATATTATTAAAAAAGATGGCAAAGCGTCTCAGCTTTGCGGAATGCTCAAACTCACGAGATAGAGCTCTCTGTAAATTAGTTTTTTGCATAATTTTTTTTTGGTGCTTACTGATCTACTAAAGATCAAATTGATTCATAAATCACAATAGCATTTGAATATAAAAAAATCGGTACGTAACTGATTCATTACCGATGAAGACCGCTACAACCGGGTTTTAATTTACAATACCTGCACTGAGAAAAATCCGAAAACGTTAAAATAACATTCCGGAAATGTTTATTTTACCTTGCAGTATTAATCCGAAAACGGTATAAATATTCCCCTTTTTAGGTGTATTAGGGGTTAAAGTTACCCTTCTTTCATGTTGATTTTACCCTTAAAAGGTGTAAAATTAACATTAAAAAATGTTGATATATTTTTACAACCAAAAAGTGTTAAATATTATGACGAAAAAAAGTTAATCGCACCCTCTTTTTTTCTCAGTGTGTCCATAAAATCTAAATTCAACCAAATCGGTTTAAAAATGATTTCTCCGAAGTAATTGACCTTTGATTTTCAGTAATTCAAAATGGCGAATTTTCCGGTTATAGGTATGTTTGGACGAAATGTTCGCCTGGACTGCCTCTAAAACATATTCGAAAATCATTGAAAAAGTTTGGGCCAATTTTGAGAAAAACCGAAAAAAACATAGTTTTGGAGGGGTTGGTTTTTGGAGATATTGGAGATATTGCTTTTTTATTGTGGGTCATCGAAGACCGGAAGTCGATATCCCTTACCGTTTAAGTTCTAACGGTGACAAGTTGAAAAATAGACGATTATATAACTGCTCTCTCTTTGAGTTCAAGCAGTAAAATAGGGTTGCAAATCTTCCCGGGCTTTACCAAGTGCTTAAACTTTGACACTATATTCGGAGTATTTTCCGACGAATAATTTAAATAATAGAAAACCGATGAGCGTCGGAGGATGAGGTAGCTTAGAAAAAGACGATTCTTCCCAAAGCTTTCGGCTCGGACTCTAAGCCTTCCTCAGTGATCAAATCTAGAATTTTCTTGCTTTGTCAATTGGTCTGGGGTGAGTCTTACAAAGAAATCCATATCAAAGACAGCAAGAAAAATCTTTAAAAGCTATAATTAAGGAACATATCAAGAACTCAAAGTGCAGAGTCCCAAATCCCATGCCCTGTGAAACTCCATACCAATCGACGAAGTAAGAAAATTCTAGATTTAACCATTTAGGAAGGCTTGGAGTCCGAGCCGAAAGCTTTGGGACGAATCGTCCTTTTCTAAGCTACCCCATCCCCCGACGCTAATCGATTTTCTATTATTTGACACTATACCCCAAAAGTACTTTCGCATCATTTACCGTAAGTGCGAGTGTCTTTGTCCCCTGCGGATGACTTTGACACCCCCTGTTCGTAAGCTTTCCTTTACTTCTGGAACTTAAGGATGGCCTTTACCGGTTCCATCTACCATGTCTGATCGGTGAGAACCATTCTTAAACATTAGAATTAAAGAAAAGCTTACGAACAGGAGGGTGTCAAAGTCACTCGCCCTTATGGTACTCTTTACCGATTGTCAAACAATTCATAAATCACTCAAAAGATCCCCAAAATAGTTTGAAGAGTAATAGAATTGATTTTCAGACGAAAATTACTTATCGGTATATTACCGGTTCATTAGCGATTTATAACCAATTTGAACCAATTTATAAATCACTCAAAGCATTGCCCAAAATACAGCTCAGGAGCAATATAATTGAATTTTGAGTTATGAACCGGTTCATTAGTAACTTATTTCTAAACTTAAATCATCCACTCTTCTGTTATAAGTCCTAAAATGTGTATCCGCTGAAAGACATTGCCTAGTCTTCATTTGTTTTTATTTTATTTTTAAGTAACTCTTGAAGATGTTTGACACTCCAACCACATTTGCTTCATAATACTAAGCAGCTGAATCTGTCATGACCAGATAATTAAAACGATTAAAACGATTTGAAACAGTAAGCTTATCGTAGAAGACTTTTATGCTTTGCAAGTGCCGTAATACGGGCTTTAAACTTAAGGCTTAGCCATATGGCTTCTCTATTTTTTTAACAGTCAAGATCCAATGAAATTCACGGTTATTCAGGATTCGGACACTTCCATGAACTGGACTAAGCCTCTACTCTGAATACCGCTTAAGAAGAACTAAAATGAATCAGGATTAATCCCTGTGCGATTTTTTTAAAATTCGTATGGAAAATTTCAAATAAAATATCCTTATTTAAATGGGCTATAAACTTAGTTTCTAAAATATCTACAATTTGGCCAATACGGGGTAATTTTACCCTAATATTAAAATACACAAAAACCCTTGCGCCCGATGAATATGGGTGTGATTCTTTCGTTTGGGGTTCATGTTGGAGTGTTTGTGAAATCCATAACCTGCCTTTTCCCCATCAAACAATATTACACCATAATTTTTGGGGGGCTTTGGGGTTGGCAAAAACCTACCCCATTCCCGTATTCTGTAACACACTGTCTGTTGATTTTCCTCGTTTAAATGGATTTTATCGAGACGCGCATGTGAAAACCACCAACAATTTTCTGTACAGTGTAAAGCTCCATTGTTGAAGAACTTTGCGGGGAGACATTTGGGGAGGCTTTATGGGGGGTGGGTGGGTTGAGAAAAAGGAAATTGGGAGTTGTCGGAATGGTATTTTCATGTATATTGTCTATCGCAGTGACACTCGCACACAATTTCATCATTTTGATTCTCCGGTAAATAATTTTCATGGGGAATGTCGGTGTACGTTTAAATAATTTTCCATCCTTTGTCGGAAAATACACTCGAGAGAGTGTGACGCTATAAATCAAATTTTTGTGCCATACGTGTACAATCTGATTACTCAATGCTTTTACTCAAACACATGTTTTTTGGGGAACTTTAGAGGAAATCAAATTCTGCGGGTGAGACAAAAGCTTTTCAAATTCAGAGAGATTTTTCAATATTAAGATTGAAACATATTTTATAATTGAATTGCGAGCAGGGGAAGGTTTTCAGGACTCGCACAGACTCTTGCTTTGAACACTTTATATTTTTTCCATATTTCTATAATGAATCCGAATCTTCAGGAAATGTGTGACTTAAGACATACTAAAGTTGCCGTTAGGTCAGACCGGTCAGACTGTCAGACTCATTAAAGAAATAGGGGGAGGTGGGGTTACTTTGAACTGTGTGACATTGTTATACGATTTTTCCCATATTTCTAAAGGAAACTGGGTTTTAACAGAATGTAATTCGGATAGACAAAACAATTGTGGATCTAAATGATATAGTAAGAACGAGCTTTATTTAGAAATAGGCAAAAAAAACAGGTAGCCTCACAACTCCAAGTAGCCCCACTTCCCCCTACGGGAAAAAATATGAAGTGTTCAAAGCCAGAGTGTGTGCAAAGTCTGAACGCCTTCCCCTATTGTTAAAGTCTTATTGCTTAAAATAATTCCAAAAACTAAGAATTCATAGTAGGGTAAGTGTGCCAAATTACGGTCAGCTTGCAATTTCGGCCACAGTTTTTGTTTGGACAAGTTGATCTGAAAAAAAAAACATTGAAAGAATTCCGGAAGGGCAAGAAACTATGTGAATTAAGGTGGCCGGAATAGGCCACCAATGCCATCTCTACATTTGCATTCATTTTAAAATGGATTAAGAATGAATTTAGAGAAAATAAAGACGATAGACTGTCTAGAAAGTTCCAAGCAACACTCCTTACAAAAAATAACAAAAAAATTCAATTTTTATTAAAAATATTACATTTCAAACTTGAGACTTTGGCGCTTGCATGCAACTATGCCGAAATTTGGCACACATACCCTATTTAATATGGTAACGAGAGCTACGAAAAATCGTAAAAATTGTCAATTCTGGTTCATTACAGAAGTTTTAGAATTTAGAACCGATTCAGACTCTTAAGGAATTTCAAGATGTTTCAAATGAATCCAGATTTGCTTCAATCGGTTCTCTTTAAACCTAAATAAATTTTGATTTTGAAAACAAAAAAAATATAAAACCGTATCCTAGAGAATTTTTATACATGGAAGATAAACACGACACAGACAAAGCAGGGCTATGCGCTCTACCTTCAGACGACTCAGGCTTCGATCAACTATTTTTTAAAAAATATTTTTTAAATGAGTTTGATCCAAAATAGAGGAATGTAGGCAAGGTTCGCACAGAGTGAACCTGTAAACGATGCGAATTTTCTCTTTGTTTGCAAAGAACTAACCTACCATTTCTCATCTCGCTTCATGAGCCTAATAATGATCTATTTTATGGCTAAGAAATAATGAACTAGTTCTTTGTAAATAAAAAGAAAATGTGCATTGTTTGAAGGTTCACTCTATGCGAACCATGCCAACATTCCCCTAACATTACTTTTTAATAGCTAGTACAATGCCACAAATTTTCTTAAAAGAACAATTTTTCAAATCCATTAGAAACACAGAAAAAATTGTCTTGTCCGAAGTTTCAGTCGTCGCTTTTTCCTATATCTAAAAAAAATCTCAGTCATCTTTCTTTTCCTTATTTAATTAAATTATGTATCAGACTATAAAGCATATATAAATACAATACTTTACTACTTAATGTGGATTAGACTTTAAAAAAAAATCAATTATGCTTTCATCTCGTCTTTCATCGTATTACAGTGCTAAATTTAGAAATGATCCAAATCACCCTTATCTCATATGTAACTGAACCTTCATTCCTCCTTGATAGAATTCTCCGATTCGTAATTATTGTGCTCAAGAATCAAATATCGTCAATATTGCGGAATTCTCCGTCTTCTTTATTTGCGAGATACACACAATGGCACAATACGTAATTCATTTGCTGGCTCTGGTGGAAGAGGGATTAAGTGATACCTACGAGCTCAATATTTTCTACCTTTTCCATCAGGCGAATTTTGGGGATGAAAATACCAACAGATGAGACTTTTCCTGCGTGCCTTTTTCAATATAGAATTCCGTGCCTTAGAGGGTTGTAAATGGAAAAGAGCTTTAGTATCAGAGTATGTTATGAGCTTGGAGATGGGACAAGCAAATAAATCGAAAGGATTCTTGGACCAACAGAAAAAAAAAGAGAAGGGACTATCTCTGGCTCAAGTGGCATAGACTTGTTTATTGCCATGTGCCCACTGTTTCGCCAGATGATGCTCATTCTTCATTAAACTTCTCCCTTGGTACCAGCAAGTGCTTTTAATTAGCCCCTGAAATGATATAAGGAGGATTTTAGTTTCTCTCCGCAAATGGCCAATGTGCTGAGGAAATCTCCTCAAAGAGTGAAATGGTGAAATTCGCTGAGTAATCGAGCACTTTGAATGCCAAGTTCGAATGCTGACGTTATACCTGCTCCGCTCTCTTTCAACCCCCAAAATCATCCCAGAAGGGGCTTCCCTCAATGACTTGCTGATGGTTTAGGAAAAGCTTAACTGGTGTGCCGAGAGTATCAATGAAATGGATGTGTGATTTTCTCCATTCTCCCCAGTTTTCCACAACACATCCACTATATAAACCATTTTCAAACTGCACTCGCCCCTAACTCGAGGGGATGGACGATGTCTTCTCCAGCAACAACTGCTGAGAAAGTGAAGCACAAGCATCCCAAGCGACAACCAAGAAATTGCCAAATGGTATGAGGGGGGAATGTGAAGAAGGGATTATGTGTGTGTTATTATATAAATGGTGGATAAACCACAGATTTTCTCAAGTGGAAGAAATTACAGAAACTGGATGAGGTTAGTGCTGGAGGTTATTTGCAGTTTCTTATAATGATTATTTTATTGCAACGTGATTTTGATACTTCGAACAACGAAAATCTAACGACAAACTCATATAGTAACAATAAAACTTTCTTATAATGAATTTATTATAATCTACAAAAGTTGAGAAAAAAAGGAGTGCAGGAAAAACGACCGCTACAAGTTTGGATTTTTCAGCAAGAAATTCGGAAGTTTGCAATCCATTTCATTCTCTTCATTGTATTTTGCTTAACCCAAAGTTTAACATACAATTTCCATAGTGATACCCAAACCCATCTATCCTGAATTCATTATGCTTCAATGAAACTGAAACCATGACAGAGCAGTCTCCTTTTGGTTGTGGTATCAATGAGAGAAGTTGGCGGATGGTATGGTTTTATAAACTTCTCATACTTAAAGAAAATAAAGAAAAAGGGGAGAGAGGGGCAGTACAGAGAATGTTCATGTGCACCACAGTTGAATTTTATAAAATGTCTATATACAGGGGCCTCTCGACATTTCATTTTTCCATACGTTTTTGCATAGAGGCACTGAAGATTATTGGCAAGTTTTTACCTAAAGAGAATTGACTTATCAGTCTGATATATTTCGAAATCGTGCATTAAAAGCTATCTAAAAATACATATTTCATAATGTTCGCCAAAATTGTGCAAGAACTATGAGCAAATTTGTTTAAGTCGCGGTGCAATAGCTGCAAAATTTTTACAAGGAAAAGTGAAAAATAGCTTCACTTTTTATTAGGCTTGATGGGCCTCTGCTATATGTAAGAACCCGATAGACTATTGAGTCCTTAAGAATTTTTCAGATTATTTGATGCCATACTAAGTTCCTTTTAAGAACCTTTGAAACGGGAATGAATCGGACTACGCCTTGCTGTGCTATGCATCAAAGAGTCTTGGTAAATGTTCCCGAGTGGTTCACTAACTTATGTAAAATTTGTAAATAGATTCTATTTATTTTATCTAAGGGGAGTTGTGGCTACTTTGAGCGGTGAGGCTAGATTGTTATACGACGTTTTCGCTTATGAAGCTGGCCCTTAAAATTATTTTATTTAGATTCACAATTATGTTTTCTATCCAAATTACATCATGATAAAATCCAATTTACATTACAAATATGAAAAAAAAATCGTATAGCAATGTAGCACACAGCTCAAAGTAGCCCCACCTCCCCTACGTATTTATTTTTAATCATTATTTTTTTGATCACTGACTGGGATACCGATATTATCCAATTATTTTGTTAGAAATGCTTTTGTTTACTTACTTTATTGGTAAAATATCTGATTGTAAAAAGCACAGATTTCGAAAATATCATTTAGAAAAATTTTATGTGAGTATAGCCAAATATAAACAGGGATAAAATGGAGTGTTCTTATTTCGAAAAGGCTTTTTTGTTTTAAAATATCCTTTTCTTAAAGTATACCAATTTTTTTTTATTTTAGTCGAGACACACTCGAGGGATTTCTAAGTGGCAACTGGGAGATTTTATCCCAGGAACGCACCTGTTGATTTTTTTATGCATTGCCAGTGCATATCATAATATTGTGCACTTCGAAATACGCCTGTTTAAACGAGACTTAAATAGTTATATCTACTCCATTTAATTGATAAACGAATTATTTAAAATGAATATTTTTCTTAAACTCAGCCTTTTATTAAATTTTGAACAGGATAATTGTAAAGTTTATTTATTTATTATCCACAATAGTCAAGGGGTAATTCATTCCCATTTTTTCTGACAAGGGTTTCTGATTGCGCGGGTTTCGCGATGCAAATTTTGGTTTCTCGGGTTTTTCGATGCAAAAAGAAGGTTTCTCGGGTTTCGTGATACAATTTTTGGGTTCTTCGGATTTCGCAAAGCAAAGACTGGGTTTCTTGGGTTTCACGAAGCGTTTCTCGGACAATTAACAAGGGTTTCTCAATATGAGTTACCCCTTGACGATAGGGGAATAGCTCATAATTTTGGACAGTTTTTAAATTAGGACACTTTGAGTGTTAAATCGGACACTAAAACAAATGCAATAAAATTATGGATTTTTATTCCAATATTTAATGAATAATGAACTCTATCTAAATATTTGTTCTTTTTGGAAGATTTTGACAGTAAATACGTTAAATTTTGAATATGATTTGAGTTGAAATTGCTTTGTTGAAACTACAGTGTGAGGAATTTTTTACGAGAAATATGACAGAACTTCGTGTTTATTTCAATTTTATTTCTCTGTGGTGAAGTACTAACAATTTTGGTTCGAATTTTAAAGTAATATTACTAAATATTCATTAAATATTGTGTTGATTCACGTTAATGGTGATTTGCGTTTTTCGTGTGAAAAACGAGCAATTTTCTCAGAGATTCACCAGTGCGTTGATACTTTTCTTATTTTGGACAGGTGTTTTTTCTCAATATTTCTTGAAGTTTTAACTTTTATGATAACGAGGTTGTATAAATACCTGGAAAACAAAAGAGCAACATCTCTACGAACGAGATGTAGTGAGGAAAGCCTTAAAAGGCTCCCGGAAAGACCAGGGAATGCACGAATCCGCGCATAGGGGAAAGTACTCTCCCTTCGAACGTTAATGCCTTCGAATAATGAGAATTTCTTTTACTTTGCCTAAGCGACTTACACATAATTATCAATAATTGATAATAAGCTAACTAATATTTAATAGAAATGTCTAAGTCTCTTAGAAAAAAACAAAAGAAAATTCACATTATTCGAAAGCATGATCGTTCGAATGGAGAGTACTTTCCCCTACTTGGAGTACCAAAATCAATTCACTTTAATGAATGATGGTGAAAGTTTTCGGGCTTCTTGTGACATTCTACAGTTCTTTTACATAATCAGGAAAAGGATTTGGTACGAAAAGTCCATGAAATGGAGAACAAAGAGCATCCTATTGAGGTAGATTAGCTGTCCAAAATTACAACCAAAGTGTCCAAAATTTAAGTCAAATTCATCTCAACATATCAGTTCAGTTTTAAACGTATTCAGACTAAGTTTAGTAAAAATAAAGACGATAAACAGCTTGCCAAGTTTCTAAACAACCCTTCTGGAAAGAGAGTAACAAAAAAAACAATCAAATTAATGTCCAAAAAAAATAAGCTCTTCCCCTATGTGATTTTGTATTCAAGCAAGAATTATTTCCCCTTTGATTGAATTCTTTTTCACATTCTAGAGATAATTTTCCCTGCATTTTCCCACCATTTATTTCTCTTGCAAGTGATGAGAGAAGAAGGTACGGATGGACTAATTTGAAAAAGAAAATAAAGGAGTTTGGAGATACGAAAGGTTAAAGGAGCTAATTTGTTGTTTAATCTCAGCATTTGATACACAACTTAAAAGAAATGCTCATTCATTTTCACGGTGAAACGGTGGAATTTCCACTTGTTTTTCGTCCTTTTTCTCCATGACAATTCCACTGCATGGAACGGAAAATACGTCAAGATTCAAAAGGCTTAACTTTAATTAAGAAATTTTCACTGAAAGAACAAAATAAGGAATGAAATTTATCTTGAACATCGAATAGTTGTGCTGGAGTGCCATTTTCCAAAAGAAATCACCATCGGGAGTTGAACAGGAGTAGAGGATCTGTGCAAAGACGATGGTAGAAAACTAAAAGCATCCAGACGACAACGACCATGTCGTCTGGTTGCAGATTGATGTAAATTATCAAAAGGAATGACAATGACACTCGACAGCTTATGAAGATTTTCGCGCTGTTTTATTTTATATTTATTCACAAACAGCGTCATCACTGTCATTATGTAAAAATCCACTCACCATTTCATCACCGTTTAACGCCTCATCAGAGACACTATGAGGGTGTAAAATGCTCTTTTCTTCTATTTTTTCTTCGTGAGAAAATTCCTTGCAAGAGGAGAATAGTGGAGCACTAACATGGAATATGACTCAATAAAGTGAAATCTATGAAGTGCTAAAATAGAATGGCCAGAAACGAAAATTCAAACTGACTTCTTGACACTCTATTTTAATGCAAATACACCTTCTAACTCTTTCACATGAAAATTACTCGCAAATGACATATTGAAGATTATGGAAAATTCGTTTTTTTACAACACAATTTTGTTCTGCTCCTTTGCAGTCACAAACAGATGAAATACGTCCTTAAAATCTTGGCAAGATTCTCAAGTGAAAAATTTGGTGGAAATTAGCAAAACTAAGAATATAATTTAGGACGATGTGACTTGAATTGTTATCATTAGGCAAATTCGTGACAATGTTCACCAGTTGCTGCATAATTTCCCACCATGTCTTAAAAAGCACACCCTCCAACCTCTCCCTTTCTTTGACATGGAATAATTTCAAAAAGAGATAGTGTACAAGACACCATGGTCTTATAAGTCATCTTAAGAATGGCGAATCAGTTGGGGATATTGTCTGTGCTTTGCATTTAAATTAAGTGCAAATGACATTGCGATTTGTTGTGTCTGCTTTGTAGGAGAAAAGTGAGGAGGTAAGCTTCCACGAGATCACAATTCTAAATGAAAAAGCCATTTCCAAAAGCTCTCAACCACCCCCCAACCCCTAAAAAAAAATCAAGTGAAATTCTTTTTTGTTCTTAGCAAGGACAAAAATTGAATCATCAATTTCTGCAATGGCCAACAAATTTCTCTGACTAAAAGTGTCTGGGGCAAAAATATATAGTTGACGTGTAAAAATGAGCTATAAAATCGATTTTATTGCTACAATTTATCACATTTTTCATACTGAAAGGTGCACATGGGACCAATGGTGAAAGCTCTTGGGGGAGAAGATGCTTAAAACATTGTTGGCGGACTATAAAAATTGAGACGACTGTAAATAAACTAAGATTGACTTTGCTGTCAGTATGATCAAATCAATTAATTTATTATTTCTTATATTGACTGCAGAAAGCAAACAAAATTGAATTTTTCTCACATTCCTGAAAAGCTCTGAAAGCTCAATGAATGATGGAGAAAAAGTGATGCAAGAAATTCCAGTGGAATCGTATTTATCACACTTAATGCAAGAACATTAGCATCTTATGGAGATCTTATATTTTATTTTACTCAGAAATATCCATGAAAAAATTAATGGGTAATTATTTCAACATTGTTTTCTTGCAAAATATTTGCGATTTTAAGTACCAAAGCAAAAAGACTAATGAATGTAATTTAAAACGTTAAACATTGTGTTATAAAGCCATTAATTCCTTTGATTTTCAAGAAAGTACAAAAATACTTAATGTAGGGGAGACCGGGGTACAATTAGCCAGGGGCAGAAGTAGACAGTGGATTTTTCTCGGTTCCCTTAAAATGTACCTTGAGCAAAGTATTTTTTAATGAAAGTAGGAACACATCCCCATATTCCCAGAAATATTTAAAAGTCTGATCCTGTTATCCTACAATTTAGAAGCATTTTTATAAAATGGGTATAAAACTGCAGTTTTGATATTTCAGTTTTTGGACCAGCATTTGGTTTTTTGAGTTTCTAGTCAAGATTTCATAGTTTTACCTCGTTTCTGGTTTCATAAACCTAATTAAAAAATATTTTTCACTTGGATAATAATTATCCAATTTTTTATATAAGATGAAAAACACTAAAACAGCCCTCGAGGCAGTTGTAGCCACTCTTCCGTGGCCGGATAAAACTATCAATGATTTTTCACTAATACATGGATAATTGTTAGATGAAAGAGTACTATTGATATTCCAAGCAATATTGCCTTTCGGATGAAAAATTTGTGAAATAGATTTTTTCAGGATATTTTCATCAATTTTGCCGCAATTACAAAAATGTCTTAAAAAGTCGGCTAAAGTCTTTTTCTTTAGGTTTAAGTTACATATTTAGTATCAGTGGGCTTCAGTGGATCAAGTGAAATAACACTTGGTATTTCCAGTTTTAAAATTTCGTCTGGAAAACTGGTGGCAAATAGCACCCCGAAAGTGGCTAAATCTACCCAGGCCGGGGCAGGTGTAGCCAATGCGTCATACTTTTTTCATTATCCTCTCTAGAAAAAGCCAAGGATTTGAGAGCTCTGAACTATACGGTTTTATACAGCCAATATCTTAATGCTATTTATGAAACACAAAAACATTAGACAAACTTTATCATTTTTTCACAAATCATGCGCGAAAAAAAAGGTTCATTTGCTGGCTAATTCTACCCCTGTCTCCCCTACACCGAAAAATTATACATAAAATTGTTCGTAATTCGTAACTATTTGTAAATTCCCACGAAATGCTCGAAAAATCGTACACAGTAAAAAAATTTTGGTTGCTTTACCAAGATTTTCATTGGCAATTTTACATTAAACATGTAATCGTGTGTAGTAATACACATTTGTGTAATTTGTACACATTTTGCCTAAAAACTGTGTAATTTGTACACCTTTTATTTGAAAACTTCGTAATTTTACACGAAATATGTAAGAAAATATACAAAACTGTGTAATCATTCCCTGTTGATTACACGGTTTACAATTACATTAAATTAAAATTACACATTTTCAGATTACACGTTTTGTTGAAATACATAATTTGTGTAACTTTACTAGAATAATAGTGATAAAAAAGCAAACCAACGATTATCCTTGTAATTTTTTTTACTGTGTATAATCCAGTAAAATGTTCGTAAAAGGTGGAAGTTTTTCATAAACATTCTTCGTAACATAATCGCCTGACGAGCATTTTTTATTCTTTTACAAATATTTGTTCGTACATTTTTTATGGTCAAACTTTACAAAAGCTTGACAAATACTTACCAACATTTGTCTGTGTGTTTACGAATTTTTACAAACAATGACGAACAAATGTTTGCAAAAGAATAAAAATGCTCATCAAGTGTTTGTGGAAAACTACAAACTTTTACAAAATTTGTTTGTGAAATTCACAAACATTTGCAAACAATCTTACGAAATATATCCTTCTATGTAATGCTAAATTAAATATCAGAGATCAGACAATAACACTGAAAAATAAAATAATTAAATCAAGTGAGTATTTTATAAAAAGCTGCTTATTTACATGGTACAAAGCTTTTCGGTTTAGGGGAGAATCACATTGACAATAAAATTCTGTAGCCTCACCGTATTTCGTAAATTTACGCATTTTCATTGTGATATTCTTACGCAAATTCTCGATTACCGTATTACCTTATCTCATACTCAGTGGCACTAGGTGAAAATTAATATAAGAAAATTGAAGAACGGTGAGCAAAAAAAACTTTCCGAAAAAGTAATCGTACAGTTTTTTTTGCTCACTGTTTATCGCATTTTCGTTTTATTTTTTCAACTTTCTTATATTATTTTCACCTAGTGCCACCGAGTATGAGATAAGGTAATACGGTAATCGAGAATTTGCGTAAGAGTTGCAATGAAAATGCCAAAAACTAACGAAATACGGTGAGAATTTTACTGTCAATGTGATTATGCCCTTAGTTAAAAGTGTTTTACCCGTTTTACCACGATGCGCTTAGCATGAAAATGGTACAAACATTAATGCAAAACATTGGCATAAAATTATTCAAAATTTTCCAATATAATGCATTCTATTTTTATTTCTTCTACATGCAGCTTGTAAATTAATTGATTTACTGATCACTCAACAATTAAAATAAATAAACTGCTTAATATTCTGTATCATAAATTTATCTGACGTAGGAAAAAAGAATAATTTAGTCAAGTAAAACATATAAATAAATTTTATAAAATGTTCAGAAAATTGCGTCTAATTAATCAATGCAAATATATGGCAATGTCATTTGACAAAATTTCCTGGTAAATTCTAAATAAGGACAATATTAATGCCCAAAGTACATCGAATGGCCATTGCAAAGAGCTGTATAAAAGCTCTTGTAAGATGCAAATCTGATTTTCAATTAATATTTTGCAAATTTACCACATGAACATTTTTAAATTTGTTATATGATATTGTCATACAGTTACAAAATTTCTTAACAGGACGTTGTAGGAAAAACGTAATTTTCCTCGTATTTTTTTTATTTTTATAATGCTAAAATTTTTAAAATTCACTTTATTCTAATAATATTTAATTCTTCACTGAGAAAAAAGAGGGTGCGATTAACTTTTTTTCCTCAGAACTTCAACACTTTTTATGTGTAAAAATATATCAACATTTTTTAATGTTAATTTTACACCTTTTAAAGGGTAAAATTAACATGATAAAGGGTAATTTTAACCCCAAATACACCTGAAAACCGTAATATTTACACCAATTTTGGATCAATACTGCAGGGTAAAATTAACATTTCCGGAATGTTATTTTAACTTTTTCGGATTTCTCTCACTCAGTGTTTAAGCATTAAGCATATCAACATCGACATAAAAGCTCTAGCCTAGAAGATTTTCTATGTAATAGATAATCTGGATAATATTTTATGGGTGCAAATAATTAATTCCATGTGAACATTTTTTCCACAGCTAATTAGATAATTATTACCATAAAATATTTTGATTCTATCGCGGTCTCTGATTGGCTAGAGAGCTTTAAGAGCTTTGACTGTGTTTAAGTTTCAGCCAAACAGAGAGTGCGATAAGCCAAAAATATTTAAAGAGATTAAATATTTCATTAAATGTGCATAATTCTTTACTGATGCATTTTTATAATATATCGATCATTCAGTTGCAGCCCTCAACAATATTATGCAACCCAATTTACAAAATTACTACAAGTTCAGCCAAGCTTTTAATTTATCCTAAACTTTAGGTATCTACAAGAAATAAATTTTTCTTCCCAAAATAAATTCTCAAGATCTCCAAGCTTTCTCTCTTTGGTGCTGTTTTCTTCAATATTTTTTTTGAGGGGGGAAGAAAATCCTTTTCTGCGATTGAAAAATAAAGGAAGAGAGAGAGAGTGTTATTGAAACGAGTCGCGTTTTTCTAATAAAATCGCAAATGCATAAGTAATCATTGGAGCATATTCACGTATCCAATATGTGAGGAAACGTGAATTTGTGAAATTCATAGCATTATACTCCTGCCTCTCCTATATATGGAATTTTTGTCACAGAGACAGAAGAAAAAATGGAAAAATTTTCTGAGAATTCACAATATTTCACAAGAATCTCCAGATTCAAGAGATCTCTTACGACTCTCAATTGCCTCCTGCTCAAGAAAAAAAGAGTAGAAGTCCCTGTCGATGGCTTTTGTTGTGCGGAAAGTACCATTGGGAAGAATGATGAATATTCCGTGATTTGGTCTATTTTGGCTCCATGGAACATGCGGAGTCTGTGGTCTCGTATACAATTAAAGAGAAATGATTAAAATTGAATTTCTGAGACTGCATGAACGAGAGAATTGAAGAAAATTTGCTCCACTTGGCGTTTATTGTCCCCCCTATATCGTGCGCAATAAAAATGTCTCACACCCACTTTTAGTGGCTTTTGTTGCATGGCTTCGATTTGTACGATTCTTGTGGTGGAAACATTAAAATATTTTCTCCGGTTAATTTGTGAGATTTTAACATGAAAATATCGTAATTTGCTTTCTCGGTTTGCGACCCTAAATGCCGTACTATAGGTATTAGCATGTGGTACAGGGTGTTTTCATTTAGTAGAAAAAGTTACTTGCTTATGCCCACTGCACAATAACTTTTGTTTGTAAACATGTTTTCAAAATTTCCTATGGGAATGAGCGAGATGACTAGATCTAGATCTCATTCATTCTCATTGAAATGTCAAAAACATATTTACAAAACAAAAGTTATTGTGCATTGGGCATTAACCGACACTTTAACCAATTACAGGCCTTTCCCGACTCTGAGCCTAATAGGCCTTTAAAATTTGATAGTGGAGATTTATCCTAAACTAGGGCTTGGGAACACCGTTTAGAGGTCTTTTGCAAAAATTACCTTCACCTAATCTTTTACTGCCAGATTTTACAGACTAAATATTGTCGAGGATCAGCCTGAGTCTCTTTGGTCTTTTACGCGCCATTGGTCTCTAATTCCACATTTCTAATGAGCTAGTGGCCTTGTCCACGCTATCGGTCCATCAGTGGTTGTATCGACCTCGATTCCAAGAAGCTTAGAGCTTGCCCCTAAAAACTTTCCAGACTGGGTCGTCCTCATCCTTGAGGAACCTTGAGAACCAGATGAACAGCCAACTGGACAGTTACCTCTCAATAGTACTCATCTAGTCCCCGGTGAGCGGCCTTCAAAGTTGAAGCCAATTTCTTACTTTCACATACAAATGCGTATGGGAATTTTTCTGCACTTGTGTTCGTTATGCTAAATATTTAAAAAGTGAGAAGTTTTTCCGTATTATAAGATACCTTTCCGTATGGATGGATAAATATACTAAATTTTTGTTTAAATAAATTTTTTTCCTTGGAGCACTGTGAGCTGAGTCCGAGATCAATTTAGGAATTGGCTTCAAATAGCTCCATATAAAAAGGTCAACTTGCCAGGCGCTTGGTGCTCATACACTTCATGGTTATATAGGCTCCGGAGTCCGGAATCGTCCCCTATACGGGGCCAAAAATCTGTCGTAGAATCCTCCTCTCAAACGTGACCAAGAGGTCACAATTCTGTTTACTGCGTTTACTGAGGACCCACGTTTCAGGCGAATACGTGAGAACTGGCAGGATCATAGGAGAAATCAATTCCTATGTCTCTAATGGATTCGCAGACTTAGGACATCCAGATTAGGATTTCTTAGGCACGATCTTGAATTTGCTTTAATCACCAGGCTCACTCAAGATCTTATCCTCTTTGATCAGGAGGATTCCTTCCTTTGAGAGATTTACGGACTATTTTCCGTAAAGTTTGCTGTAATCAAACTTCAGGTTATTTCCCAATTTTTCCACAACTCCTTTCGAGCGGCTTTAACTGCGAGCTTTTTAGAGCACTTTACGTTACGCTGGCACGCTAAGCAGTAGCTTTCAGTTAAAGCCGCTAGAAAGTGGTTGGGGTATCCATCGGCCACGTCCCAGGTAATCCTAGGTGATAGGTAAAAGACGGCTGCTGTTAGGCTCAGAGCTGACCACACGATAACGAGAAAACTCATAGTGAATGCTGTACATCGAATCACCCCGAAGCCTCTTTATCCTGACGATAAGAGAGACAGGAGGCCTAAAACCTCAGGCTCATAGCCTGCAACTGCAAATACCTTTCGAAACAAGAAGCCTTGGATCAAGCTACTTACTCTTTCAATGGAAAATTCTATGAAGGGAGAAAAATAATGGCTGATTTTCTTGCATATGATACAACGTTTTTCTCCACAAGAGGGCACTGTTTTCTCCCGCAAGAGACGCTAGCGACAATAGAATTCTATAATCGTTCCAGCATATTATAAATGCTTCTTTTCTACTCGTTGAAATCTTAAGAAGTGCTTCTTTTGCAATAGCAACTGTCCATCTCAAAATTTAATTTGTGATCCCAAAACGAAGCACCCTGTTCGAGGTGATTTGGGACAAAACCGATAATTTCTTCTACCTCACAGACCTCAGCCTCCACAAAACATCCCTCATGATGGCAAATGTGAGAATTCCAAGTGTATAAAGAAAGCTCATAAATAAATTGAAGGGAAAGATCTTGCCGCCCCCCCAAAGAAGGAAAGCTCACCGTCTGTGGAGTAGCATAAGGCGTCTTCTCTGGCTCCTTTTGCCATTGGATTTTGGGAGCAAACGGTCGGATATTGTGCAATTTCACTGGTGAACAACAATAATCTGAAATTCTGGCGACGACAGGTTTGTTTATTGGCTTGAAGGGTGTCGTTTTTCCATTGTGGCTTTTCTTCCCTCCGGGTTGGAAAAAGGCACCACCAAGGTATTGAAATTGTCCAACCCATTGAGGTGCTTAAACGTTTCATCTGGGGAGAATTGGAAACTGTGAAGGGGGGAGTTGAATTGAAAGAAATTATCGAGTGTGGAGGAAGAAATTCATTTGGTGAATGTTTCCCTCCAAAAAAAATTTTAAGCACCACGCAATTGTACGTTCTTATGGGGATGAAATTGGGGGTGAAAATGTGAATATGGTGTGAGAAAGGCAATATTAATTATTTTTTTCCCCAAACACACCATGTGCATGAGACTTTTCCTCTTTCATCCCCAAACATGCATCTCCCAGCAACAGTGAATTTTCTCCAAGTTCTCTCTAGCTTCATATTTATGTGTCTGGGAACCGTCGAGCTAACTCCCACCTTTGCCAATTTTCCCAGGAATTCTCTTTCATTTCGTGGAGAGTTGGGGTCAAAGGATGGTATAAGTGCAACAAGGAAAGCACTTTTCCCAGGATAATTGCAGGGTTGGCATTTTGGCAGAACTGCAAACGTGGAAATTTCTGTCTAATAAGCGGAAATGTTCACCAAATAGTAGGGAAAAGTTTATTATATTAAGGCCATCGTAAAGATTATCATTTTCTCTTAAGTTACATTGTTTCAAAATTTCTGTGAGTAGGGAGACTGGTCCAATTTTATTCATGAATGACTTCAGAAAATTAGTCTACTTTTTTTCAGGAATTAACATTGATGAGGTTTGCACTTTGTAATATTACAGACAAGGGGTTGTTTAATGCTAGGAACTTAAAGTAATTCGGCTGGGTAGCCCGAGAAACACGTGGAGAATAAGAACCCACAGGACCGTAAATTTGAGGAAAACATAGGGAATCAAGGATGGCCTTTAGGTATCCCTAGATTTTTTCAAGGATCAGAAATCCTTTTGGTTACGATCTATATGTTACCCCATTTGTCTATTCACAGTAACAGACAAAATATAGAATTCCAGAACAGATATACAAACCATTGTGGAAGAACCTAGGTCTTATAACCGGTGGCAGCCAAAATCCCGAAAGCCAAAATCCAGAATGTTCAAAATTCTGAAAGGGATGAAATTATATAGCAATCGCTAGTGCAATCATGGGAGTAGCTACGACACTTTTAAGAATTCGGGATTTTGGCTTTCGGGATTTTGGTGTTCGGGATTTTGGCTTTCGGGATTTTGTCTTTCGGAATTTTGACCGGCACCCCTTATAACTACTATTCATTTAATGGGTTTATTTAAAAAAAATGAAGGAGCAGAGATTTAATATAAGGCCTGAATTAATACAAATGTAAACCTTTTATTTCCAATGAATTGTATACGTTGCAAAAATCCTGGCAGTTATAAACGTTACTATTCAAATCCGTCCCTGGGCCGCTTCTAAGCCGTTGCGGTGTCATTGCCTTCAGGGTCTTTGTCACTGTACCTATAAGTTGGAGAGCCGAGAGAGTCAGTCCGGTCTATAACGTCAGAGAAGAAGGACCTGTGGACTTGGGTCTCTCGGGGGAATCTGGCTGGGTACTAGAAGGTGTGGCGGCTAGTTGCTTAAGAGAGCCCATTTCCTATCAATCCTTCCAACCTAAGAATCCGACCGGTAGTTTACACAAGTATCAAATTGTAATGTACTTTACCGATTTCAATTAATGCAAAGGATTTTAATACGGGATGAAAATGAAGGAAGAAACTTACTTTAACTCTCAATGCAATTGCCAGGAATTAATTTTTACGAAGAAATTCTTTACAAAACAAAAGGGTTAGGATTGGGAAGGAAACTCATCAGCTCACTTAGTCTTAGATATGGTTATGGTGGCGAAGCTCCTCTAAAAGGTAATGAAATCCAGTTCCGAATTCCGAATTCCGAAATTCGAAAAAAGATTCCCGCGAAGAATCCCCCTAAGGGACCGTACGCCTCCCTCGGTGGCGAAGTATCGCTGAGGCGAGGTGACGGTGGAGCCTTTTGGTATCTTCTCCACTAAGTAGGATCATGGTGAGCTGAGCTGTTCACAGAAGCCTCACTAGAACGATTTTAGGGATTCCCAAATGGGACACATAGTTTCCCCAAAATCCTCCTCTTCACCTCCCATTTGACGACACGACATGTACACTCGATGAAGACTTAACACAGAGCTTAAGTTTTAAAACACGACCGTTACAGCCTCAGCATAAACCCAGGAAAAGCTGACTGAAGCAAGTTCAGTATTTTGCCTTGAGGCGTTTTGAGATCGACTGCGAACGTCTTCCTGAAGTGTCGGAGGATCAACAGGCGTAGTCTGCTAACCTGAGTGTCCCAAACCCACGACCCTGAAAGGGATAAGCATCTGTTGAAAATGAGTAGAGAAAATTTCCCATGCTTCGTACCATCCCAAGCTTCGTAATGACAGTGGTGTCACATATAAGATTAATATTAATATTAAGAAAAGCCGAAGAGAGAGGTATATAGTATGCAAAAATTCAAATGGAATATCACGTATGTTAGAAAGAGTCCACTATAGTGGAGCAATACGATGAGTAAGATATTACTGTTCGTATTGTTTTCTGAATCATATTACGAGCAATTCGAGCAATTTTCCAAGCGTGCCAACTGTGATTCGGTCAGTTTTCGAGCGATTGTATTGCTGCCAACTTTGTACGCAGATGGGAAATGCGAGAGATAGGCAAGATAAAACAATTGCTATCTTTTTTCCATTCTCGCAGTTTAGAAAGTATTAATCTTAATATTAATCTTATATGTGACATGGTCATGACTAAATATTTCCTATGTTTATCAATAAAGGTGACTCATCGCATCCATATTTGAAAAACTAGAGGAAAGTGCCTCATTTTTAAATATATTGCGGAGTCACATTTATTCAGAAACATAGCAAAAACATAGTCATTACGAAGCTTGGGATTGTACGAAGCATGGGTAGTTTCCCCTAAATGAATAAGTTTTCTGACGTAGTATTTTCGTTTTCAGATCATGAATTTCATGGAATTTAAACAGAGTAATGCTTTTCCACCGCTTTACTCTGGAGGTTAGTTAACAAGACTAAGACGGCGATGGACACTACTATTCGCTTTCTGGTCTACTTAAATGAGCTTGTTTCCCTAAGTGCAAGCTTAAGAGTACAATTATAAAACAAAGAAAAAAAAAGACCCATAATTCACCTATTCAAAGCTATTTTTAAAATTATCGTTTATCGGGTTTATCGGTTTATTGCCATTCTTTTCATTTAGTCACGGTGTAGATAACCCTTAACGACTTAAAGTTGTTTATGCATTTCACAAAATAAATTTGTAACTCTAACAAAAAAAAGAGTGTGAGAGCAGTTGAATTTAAACGACGACATTGTTAGCGATGCTCCGGGTTAGTTTTATGTTTCGCAATATCTACAACATAAGTTCTTGTACCCTCAACAATACAAAGTTTTCCATTAAGGTTGAGAAAATTACATTACACCCCAAATGTCGTTTTATCTCACATTTTCCCCGGACACTACACAATTCTCACACAGTCAGTTTAGAATTTCTATTTAATTTTGATTTATTTTAATTCACTTTCGACCCCAAAACTTTTACATAGTTGGGAAGAAATTATTGAAATTTTCACCAGGGAATAGTGGCGACAGTTTTGTCAGACGAGCAATTTTCCTTGCAAAGGAACTTGGGAAGCGGAGTGAAGGGGTATAGTAGAGGCAGCGACGATTTATTAGAGCTTAAGTCCTCTATCTGAATCTAATAAAAATATAATGTGGGAAATTTGTTCATGTTGCCAGAATGGAATTTTATAGGTAGCAAGTGAGGGAGGGATAAAAAATGACCCTTTAGGAGTCGTTAACATGAGCTTTTCGAGAGGGACAGTTCAAATCACAGATAAGAAATGAATGACCTCGCACAGCCTGGAATGACAAAAAGTTGATCGAAATTTTATACGAGAAACTTTCTTCGCAACTTTTCACACAACTCATAAAACAATGTATTGCCATTGTATCTCACCTCCCATCATCATTTATAATAAGAATGCTGCTACACCGAATTTTTTGATATCCTTTTTCTTTTGGATCCCACTTAAGATGAACAAGTTCGCATTCACGACCCTTTGCACAGAGCATTTGGAAGTCTGCGCTGGAAATATTTGCTAGACTGACTTTTAGTTATCAGTTCATGTTGATGAGTTCTCTAAAATCATTTAAAGTATAAACTATAAAAAGATATTAATCCTTCTTCTGGTATTTTAAAATAACAAGGATATAGTTAAGATTCAGGAAAATTTTCCGTAGCCGGAAAATACTGAACAGCGCAGAGTACTTCGGTGGATGAAAAATGAGGGAGGTGCCAGAGTGCAAGTTAGCGGAATATTTATGGGGATATTCAGGCGATAACCTCTACTATATAGTCATTTTTCCTTCTAGTTTTGATCGACAATTTGCTAAGAATCTCTCACAACAGATAGAGCAATTTGTATTTAAAAGTACTAACTTTTATCTCAATTTATTGATAAAGTAGCTTCAGTTAAAACGAGAATTCAATGTATAATACATAGCCTGCATAGCCTTATTCTGCACATTTAAGTCTCCTTCAGTGTGGTTAATAGAGAAGTCACTCATTTGCACACTAAACATAGTTGAAAGTCTGCATCTTATGTAATTGAAATGGTTCATTGAATCACTCTAAAACACGTCTTGTGTCTTCAAGGTGACCAGAAGTGATGGGTTCATTGAAGATGGATCACTTTGAAGACCATCATAAAGTATGAATGTCTTAAGTGGCTTCAGCCGGTTTCTCACAGGTGTTTTGTTGTTATCTTTGCAGATGGAGGATGAGGGCAACCATGGCAATGATGAGACGAGATTATTCATTTTGTCCTCATTGGCATCCCAGCAGAGAAGTCGAGTGGCGTGCATCCTGTGCGAAGAACCCATGTTCGTCTTCGACCGATACCCCCTTGTTGACGGCACATTCTTCCTTAGCCCGAAGCAACACGCAAAGGGATGCATTGAGGTTAGTAATGGGCCCTTGAACGCTCTAACCTTAGTACATACACACTTTGTGCAATTGCCGCTATAATTTGCAATTAACCCATTATGCTTTGAACTTGAAGTCAATGCTTTTGAGAATCAGAAACTTATAAATTTATAACTTATTTTAACTTATAAATTTTTATAGTGCGGGCACACCTTTTCAATTGAGTGAAATTCAATCGATTGAAATTTTACCTCTTACTCTTTCAAACTGAAATCAGATAAAGCTGTCATTTTCTGTCAAATAAAAATTGAAATTGAAATTCCAATTTTCGTTTGACAGAAAGCGACAAATATATCTTATTTTAGTTTGAAAGAGTAAAAACTAAAATTTCAATCGATTGAATTTCACTCAATTGAAAAGGTATGCCAGCGCCATTAGTTTAGAATTTCGAAATTTCAAGGTTTAATTACTTCCTAATGAGATCAAAAAAAAATTAAAAATATTTAGTGCATCTTTACGTTCATAAGTAACATTTCGAAAAACTATTCGAAGATCATTCGAGTACAGTCCTACGTAGAATTCCTAATAGTATACTTCGAATTTTATCAAATATATGCCTATAACAAAAGTAATTAGATATTTTGAATGGATTTCTAAAAGTAAGCTAAGTTTTCGAAATTCAAACGATAGATCTTCTGTGAATTATATTCAATGCGGTAGAGAAAAAATCAATAGAATAGACGGTCTAAAATCGAAAATGAGCGAGAAACGTAAACGTAGAACTAGATCCACTGCATACTGTATTCACAAGCAACCTTCCTGTGTTTTGACACCTGTCAGAAATAACATTAGTTTGAATCTAGTCCCCGGCGAGTGGCCTTCAAAGTTGAAGCCAATTTCCTACTTTCACATACAAATGCGTATGGGAATTTTTCTGCACTCGTGATCGTTATGCTAAATATTTAAAAAGTGAGAAATTTTTCCGTATTATAAGATACCTTTCCGTATGGAGGGATAATAATATACTAAATTTTTGTTTAAATAATAATTTTTTTCCTTGGAGCACTGTGAACTGAGTCCGAGATCAATTTAGGAATTGGCTTCAAATAGCTCCATATAAAAAGGCCAACTTGCCAGGCGCTTGGTTTGAATAATAAATCCTTCAAAAGCAAAAACAATGATCACATGAAATGACTTTCGTGACTTTGATACAGGGTAACGCGTGGTAATTCGGGACAAAGTGCTTTTCGGAACATAATATGGGTGTTTTTGGACAGATAAAAAATCATATAAAAATTTGTTTTCTTATTATTTTTAAGTTCTATATGAAATATTAAACTCTTTACGTATCAGATAAACATAAAACTTCTGAAATTTTATTTAATTTAAAGTGTGAAATACGCATGAATTGTGAGTGTCACATTCCACATTTTGCAAAATCTTTAGTGCGATCAATTTTGTATATGACAACAAAAACATTGCAAGAGTTTCTTTTCGAAATTTAAACAATTTTTTTATAAAAAGGTGAAGTTTGGACCTTCTACTCGAAGGTAAATAATCAGGCTCACTGAAAATTATTTGCATAAAGCCACTTTTGTTTGTCCCGAAATACCTAAATGTTCCGAAATATACCATTTTTACTTCTTTACATTTTTTGCTATTTTGTATAAAAAATGAGTCATTTTTCAACATTTTTCTATAAGAATCTTATTCTCGACAGAATAAGGAACATAAATATTATTATCAACAAAGAAAAAAATAATTTGAGAAGTCATTAAGATGTTTAAAGCTTGAAAATGTTAAAAAGTTTCCCGAAATACCACACATTGCCCTGCCTTCACCAGAGTAATACGGTTTTCAGACCTAAGGTTTAGCCATATGGCTTAACTGCTCTAATTTCTTATCAATCACTATTTTTTAGAAAAATCTACCTTAGAATTGGATTATTAAAGATAAATGACCTATTAAATTCTCGAGAAGCAATAAAATTTCTCGCTATCTAAGATTTTGATACGTTCGGAAACTGGGCTAAGCCTCTAGTCTGAAGACCGCTAAAGATAGAGTAATTTGAAATCATATCTCATTAGGAACTTTGAGATTTACTAACAGTTTTATATGGCAAAAGGAAAAAACAATGAAAATGTACTTTCGAATATACTCGAATATAATCTTGTACTTCTTCGTGGTTTTCTTTTTCTTTTTCTTTTTTATCATATAAAACCTCTGAAACAGTGATAAAATCTCAAAATTCCAAAATAGACACGATTCCGAATTACCCCATCTTACCCTATTAGGATTTCGATTTCGAAATCATTTGTAACTTCGAAGAATTACTCTTGAGTGTAATACCAATTACAAGTAATAGTAATGACACGATTGTTCGAGAACAATTTTCCACAGTTTCTTGATAAATCAACAATATTTTTGTTGAGAAAATGGAGACTATGCAGATTTGCTATGCAGAAATTCTGCCGAAAATCTACATAATTTCTCTGAATGTACTAGATTATACCGTTACAATTCAAAAAACCTCCGAGTAAAATCGGCAGGTAGAGCAATGATTTAACGGGTCTTAAAGCTTGTTAAACATTTAATTTGAATATTCGAAATTCAGTTTGAAAAATTCGAACACCAACGGCATTTCATGTAAATAGAATGCCATTTACAATTTAGCAGAGACACTTTTGGAAAATTAAACTCCAGCTGTGAGCACATGGAATGATCACATGGAAGATTTAAAAAGCTCTCGAATTTCAAAATAACGTTCCCATATGATGCATCGGAAGATAAGAGTGCTTATGGGTTAACTAATGAGTCAATTACGCCCAAATACCACCCGCGCTAACCAACTATCGTGCTCCACGACACGATTCACGGTGCAATGCTTTAAGAAGATACACAATGTTGGAGTGTACTGTATAATATAATTATTTTCACCTTTACCTCGATGTCTGCCTGTCTGTCTGTCTCTTCGTCTGACGGTTGATTGTCTGGGATGGAACGTTGGGTCTCTGTTGAGACTTTTGTGTGTCAGACTGTCGTGTGGCTTCTGGTGCACATTGTTGTCTTATATGAAGAATGATGCTCACAGAGGCGTTTCACCATTCCTATTGAGAGTCGCACATGGATCAGATTTATGGGAATTGCATTCAAAAAGCAAACTGGATGCATTGTTGAACTTCCCATGAAGCTTTTTTTTCTGTTTCTTCTTGATTTCTTCCCGGGACGAATATGGTTAGATAACAACCTTTTGCCAGTCAATTTCACGGCTCCGGGGACAAAATTTACACTTCTGTGACCACGGTTGACCACTAAATTCATTCGACATGTGACCCACTTTGGGGCCACAAAACTACCCAACTCCTCACAATTTATGCATTTTAGCTCCTCCGTTATATAAATTATTGTCTCGCGTGTGCACTTCTTTGTTAAAACAACTAAATGGCGGTTGTTCTTATTTTTACATTAAAGCTCCCTGTTGAACAATTTTCTTTTTTTTTTTCTTCATCACCAAAAAGTCAAGTAAAATTATCTACCGAAAAAACGCAACGTGCTCATGCATTAATCGATTAATTCGATAAATAATTAACAAAAACTTTAAGGGTAATTCACTCTCTTTTATCGATGGGCAATTTATTTTTTTATTATTTCTTTTACGAAAATTATCAAGAGCGTGATTTATCACAGCATTTATGCCGTTTTTTCCCTTTTTAAATCACTCATTGATTTCGTTTGTGGTTAATCGAGTGAGCAATAATTTGTGGTGGGAATAATGTTGTGAATGAATTTTTAATGCAGTGAAATGGTTCTCTTTGTTATTCTCTGTCTGCAAGAAATCCACAATGTCAAGATATCTGATATATAGAGACAGGCAATTGTTGAATCATGTGCATGACCTTTGTTTTTTTTTTTAAGAAGAAACACTAAAGTATCAGGTTTTTCGGTGATTTCTTTTGTCGAAGTTATAGTTTCTCTTTGATGTGATATTAAACTCTTTAAATTTATTGATTTGCCGAAATGTCAGATTATTCATAATTTATCCCAAAATTACAATTTCAGGTGAAATATGAAGGACGTACACAATATTTGACGTCAGTTTGCATGGGATGTCTTGAGGGTATTTCTTCTGATCGAATAATCCGTTGCAGGTAAGCTTTATCATATAGACTTTAAGTTTACGAGTGTATAAGACGCTGATTGTAATTAAATTTACGTTTAATCTTCGTGTTACAAAGTAATACAAAATTGGTCAATGAAATATTTCAATAAATCGACAGCTCAGAATATAAGACGAATAAGTCGCGAATGGTCAACTTTACAGGAGGTCGATTTCAAGCTGAAATTTTACATGCGGAGTATAGGATTTTTAAGATTTGAAACCCCTATGACTTTGGGAATAATGAACTTTCCGATATATACACAGAGAAGGTAGAGAGTCTTAAGGAGTACCCGAAAAACGAAAAAACGAATTTTGCAAAAAAATCGACTTATTCGACTTATATTCTGACAAGTCGAAATTTCATCAACGAGAATTGGATTTTTGGTTATTTAGAATATGAACAATATTTCATAACCAAATTTTATAACCAAATAACCAATATGATCATCTAAAAAGAATAGTTCCTTTTTAATTGTCAGTATTAAAATATCAGCGAACCAAAGAACGTTCTTGTAAAACGCTACAACCCTTTAGAGCATCGCTTTAGATGTATCAAAAAAGCTATATTATGCTATATTTAAAATATATATATATATATATATATATTATTGGTTTTTTTTTAGATATATCAATTACGGGTATTTTACCGGTACATTACCGGAAACTGTGCAATTGAGTTAAAAATTTCAAGACTTTTTTAAATAATCCAAATTCAATTAAACCGGCTGAGAAATAAGCCCTCTAAAATGACTAATCTTTGACTAGTCCCCGGCAAGTTTAAAGTTTCAAAGTTGAAGCCAATGTCTTACTTTCACATACAAATGCGTATGGGAATATTTCTGCACTCGTGATCGTTATGCTAAATATTTAAAAATTGAGAAGTTTTTCCGTATTATAAGATACCTTTCCGTATGGAGGGATAAATATACTAAATTTTTGTTTAAATAAATTTTTTCCTTGGAGCACTGTGAGCTGAGTCCTAGATCAATTTAGGAATTGGCTTCAAATAGCTCCATATAAAAAGGCCAACTTGTCAGGCGCTTGATCTTTGATTTTGAAAATTCGTGGGAATAATTTTTTCGGTCATACGTTTATATGGAAGAATTTCTGTGTGAAATACCTCCAAAATCCTGAAAGCCCGGTCCCGGTTAGAATCCCGAATACCAAAATCTTGAACGTAAAAATCTCGAATAGGCCAAAATTCCGGATTCTTTTAACTCTTTCGCGTCTTTAGGGTCATATATGACCCGGGGAAAAAAGATTCTTTTTGGCTATTTACATTAATTGAAATCTAACTGGAGTCTTGAGAAAATGAGCCAAGAATCTTACATCCTTCTATTATGATGTCGTGCACGAACAGATAGATTTCAATTAATGTAAATACCCAAAAAAAAAACTTTTTTCCTCGAGTCATGACATTACCCTAAAGACGCGAAAGAGTTAATAGCGATACCCGCAATTACACCTTATGCTTGCTGGACGCAAAGGGAAATTATCTATGTTTTGGGAAATCATACACACATTATCCTCCGTATAATTACAACTCTTTTAGGGTTTTAGACATTGAATTTTGGATCACGGAATTATGCATCTCAGAATTTCGGATCTTTTGGAATTTGAGCTTTCAGGATCTTGTCTGACAGGATCTTGCACCTTTAAGGATTTTGGCTCTCAGGATTTCAGTTCTTTCGGGATTTTAGCTTTTTTTGGGGATTTCGGTTCTATTGGGATTTTAGCTTCTGGGACTTTGCCTTTCAGCATCATGACCTTTTCGGAATTTTGGCTTTCAGAATTTCGGCCCTTTCGGAATTTGAGTGTTCCGGATTTGGCCTTTCTAAAACAAACCGTTCTAAAAGATACCCATAAAAGTTATCACATTGGTTTCAGTTCAGGGGTTTGTTTCATTGGTTCAGTTCGGGGGTCACTTTAGACTAAGAGTTAATATCTTTCGCTGTCTGGTCTCTATCCAACTAATAAGTTGACAGGAGGCGGATTGTAGGGGAAGGTGGGGCTACATTGATATACGATATTTTCCCATATTTGAAAAGGAAACTGGGCTTCAAAGTAATACAGTTTAGCTCTACAAAACAATTTCGGACCTAAATAAAATAAGTGTAGGGCCCAGCTTCCTTTAGAACTTTACGAAAAATCGTATGTCAATGTAGCACTACTGCTCAAAATAGCCCCATTCCCCCTATATGTTCCTGTTTTTCTTTAAGTTTGTGCAGAGGCCCATCAAGCCTAATAAAAAGTGAAGCTATTTTTTCGCTTTTCCCTTATAGTTCTTGTATTATTTCGGCGAACATTATGAAATATGTATTTTTAGATAGCTTTTAATGCACAATTTCAAATTTATCAGACTAATAAGTCAATTTTTTATGAAAAAAAAATTTGCATTAGCCTTCAGTGCCTTTATGTAAAAACAAATGTTTAAGCATTGAAAAAAAAATTATTCTTTTTAAATTGTACATATTTTACTGTGCATTTTTCGCCAAAACATTTTGAATTATTACTTAGCTGTTCTTTCTATCCTAACGAATACAATTTCTAAAAGCTTTTGCCTATTTAAATTTTCATGCTTTTCTGCAGATTCTGCGGCCAGAAATGGGATGGATCTTCCCTAGTGTTGGGTACCATGTATTCCTACGATATCTTTGCTGCAATGCCATGTTGCACCGAACGACTAAAGGTATGTTATTGAAGTATATTCATTCTTACGATGTAGAAAAAATTATCATTAGCATATTTATATATATCATCTTATGCAACTGACTGTTGCAAATCCTTGGCATATTTTTTTTAATTGAAAAAAAAAGTCTGATACATATAGCATAATGTATGCTCTGTCGGTTTCTCTTCCTTTCCTTGGAAGGCAGAAAGAGAGATATACCAACAAAAAAAATACAGTAAAAAGTTGCAAGTGAATGAAGATAAGATACTATGTAATTGTAATAATGAAATATATCGGCTTGTGTTGTATAATTCCCATCCATGAAGGCAAAGAGAAAAGAAAGTTGGTTTATAAGAGATGTTTAAAATATAGCAAAAATCACCAAGGCAAGAGTCATCCATCAAAGCACCGTCAACCATGAATCATGAAAGCAATTGAGTTTGCCGAACACTAAACACTCTCTTTTGCATATTCCCTTGCCATTTAAGTCAGAACAACCCTTTGCGGGAGATCTTCTCCGGGGCTTTTGCCCATATCATCCACCCACATCGCATTTGTAGCCAAACACAAGAGTCAGTGTCGACAAATCCCATGAATATTTTTACGAGGCCAGACAGATATTTATGTTTATAAAATATTTTTATTGCCATATTTTTGCAATATTTCAATGGCAATGAGAAAAATCGCGCTTTTTTTTTTACTCCCTCAAACGAATTTTTCAACTCTTCACCAAGTCCATACATTTCACAACATAATTTTCCATCCACTTTATTATACCATGATTTTGCCCATGAATATTATTGAAGAATTATTGGTGGAAATTTATATGCCATAAATAACCATATTCTTGCTATTTTTTGACCATTTGCTAGCTCTCTTTCATTGAATTGAATTTGTGATGTGAGAATATACTTACAATTCATTGTGAAGAATCACTAAAAATAAGCGTAAATAAAATGGTAATTTGGAACCGTATTTGGACAGTAAGTGGAAATAGAAAATGGTTGAAAGTCGTTAATCAAAACCATAAATCCCTATGTTGCAAGGTTACGAAATCGTATACCAGACGCAAAAAATAGTTGCATTGTTTAATTACGATTTTAAAGGGGTGAATCATTAGGGTACTAACTGCTAAAAAATTTAGATTCATTATACTATGTAGTAATTTTCAACTAATAGAAAAAAATTATATATATTTTTTTCATTTTAAAATAAATTTATACGAGTTTGGTCAATCTTTAATCGCTAAAGAAATTTTACAATTATCAAATACTTCAGTCGAGGTGGAATTTACTGAGGAAGTTTCATAAAACATCGTAGTTGCCTTAAATCTTAAACTTAAATTTTTATAAATTAAGACTAATTTCAGTCTTTCCGTCTAATGTCCGTCTAATGTTTATGAACCCATACGAGTTGTTATTGGACAATCTACATTGATTAAAGCTTAGTAGCTGTGACTAATTCTACTTCGATCCTACGGATATTGCTTTAATTTCTTAAATAACTCAGAATATCAGCTTTTTTATAATTTCATCATCACTTTTCCCCCTGTTTCATGACTTTCAAAGAATTATCAAATTTTAAAGGTCATTTGTAGGTCATACTTTATGGTGCTTTTCCAATAAAAAATTAAAAGGCGAAATCTTTCACCTATAGCGGAATTCTATAACGATATGACATTGTCATATGGCAATTTTTTAGTAAATTCGAGAGCAGGTCAACATTTTATGTAAGTTCAGTGTCCATCGAATGGCCACTTCAAGAAGTTCTATGAAGCTCTTTATAATTGATATGAATCGGATTTTCGATTACTTCTTTTGAATTACGGAATTCCACTACTGAACATTTTTAAGCACTTTACTGTTCAAAAATGCTTCTGCATTCTGAACTTTTTGTACTGATTCATGTGTTGACTATTTTTTCTAGTCCTTACACCGTGTTCTATAATCACCAAAAAGTCGTGACAGGAACCAACACAAGGAAAAGTTGAGCATGTAGAAGCACTTAAGAGCAGTAAAGTGCTGCAAAATGTTCATTTTTCAATGGAATAGCACTACTATTCAGAGTTTTCTTTAATTTAAAGGATTAGTAGTTCAGCTAATAGGGATTAGTATAGTTCTTCAATTCGTTTTTCTTTTTTTTTTGTTTTGTTTTTTCTTGCTCAGGTCTTAGGCCTTAGGCCTATTTTGACCGATATTCTGTCCAATAAAATACATAAAAAGGATCAAACTGGCAATAACTTAAAAGATAAATAATCAATAAATAACGAAAACGGAATACAACACACTTAAGGGGTTATATGGGTCTCTCAGGTCAAAATATCCAATTCTTTTTTTTTATTTTATAATATAACATTTGAAAATTTTTTCTGAAAATTTCAAGTCAATCGACAATTTTTTGTAAAAGTACAAAAAATGTTCGTCAAATGATCATGTTACGAACAATGTTTGTGAAAAAAGTACAAACTTTTACGAACTTGTTTGTGGGTTATAAAATTCACGAGCATTTTGTAACTCCCCCATAGAAATTCACAAACATTTACGAACATTTTTACAAAATATTTTTTCTGTGTACTCAGAACAGCGGTATCTTTGATTATCAAAGGCTATTCTGTTCACAAAATCCGAATACGAGCTAGTGTATTAGTCTTTCAGTACTCATCTTCATCAATATGAAGTTTCCGGAATTCCAGGTTAGTAACCTATTGGGTACTGTTCCTTTCGTTGCAGTGCAACAACTGCTTCAAGTTGCTACTGCATCCAAATCAGCGGCTGAACTTCTTTAGTGACTACAGCCACTTGGTATCGTGCCCCTATTGCACAAGTCACGATACGCACTTTGTAAAGCCTCTGGCATACTGCTACACCAAGCAGCCCCTGCAGGTCTTCCAGCAGTGGCCATAACATGAAGCCCCGCTGGAGTCTCTAACGCCGCCACCGCTGCCGCCGCCCCACAAATCCACGGCGCAGGTGAGGCCAAGCCAAGCATTTAACTCAAGCAATGATTCAATAGTGAGCTCCATCATGCAAGAGCTCAAGACAATGAAGCTTGGGCATGGGTATATGGAGCCAGGCATTATGCCACTATCCATGCTCAATGGAGATTCCAGCAGTATTTCCAAGGCCCAATGGGGCAAAAATTCATTGTGGGGCATACCGCCGACTAGTCCCTGCTCGGCTACATCCGTCAGGACAACCTACAATCCGAGCAGCAGCCATAGCACCAGCAGCAAGGAGTCCCTCTGGGCCTCCACACAGTCCTCACCAAACAGTCACCCGTTGGGCACGAATCTCTGGGAGAGTCCGGTATCGAAACTCTCTCAGGCCACCCTCATGTCCTCGGGCTCGTCCTCCAGTAAGGATTCCGTGAGTTCTATATGGTTTACACCGCCTCAGCTGCACAGTCCCAATATGGTGACATCGACACCGAATAAGGTGCCTGATGTGTGGGAGGCACCAACGGGTCTGCTGAGGACACCAACAGTGCAGAAGAATGGAGATAGCAGCATTCCAAGGCTCGTGAGGCCCCAAGAAATTTCCGGCTCAAATGGTTGGATCAGTGATTTGTCGAAATCTTCAAAAGATTCCGTTAGCTCTCTCTGGGCCACACCAACGACTCCACCGGCCAATACCGCCTATCCAGGTGCCACCTATTCCAATTCCGCCGGAAAGGCAGCCCTGACCTATACATCAAAGCGCTTCCCGCAAGCCAATGATAGTCAAAATGCGGCCAACTCCTGTCTGCAGCTCTTCTCCGATGAATTCCTCAACTATCTCAATATGATCAATTAATTTATATCTTCTAGGGCAATTGAATCATTCACTACCCCCACGTCCATCATTACACCCCTCCTCCTGAGCCCCCAAGAAAAAACTCATCACATAATTGTTGATTTTTATTATTTTTCCCCCCATTAAACAATTTTTAGTTAATATCATTATAGATTTTTAGGAAGGATATATTGAAATAATTTTTTTTTTATATTTTTGCTTGTTTATTTTTCATTGAATTTTGATTTTCATTGTTTTATTTTTTATTAGTTTTTTTTATATAAACAATAAATCCATTCAAAGGTAATTCCTCGGCAAGTGTTGTTGCTTGGAGTAAATCAACGTATAAAATGTGGTATATCCTCTTTTCTGATTGTCGCAAAAATTAATTATTACTAAATAGTCTAATCTCCAAGTCCCCCATAAAACATGGAAAATGCTTTTAGTGCATGATTTGTGATGCGGGGACGGATACAAAGGTGGATTTTGTGAAAGTATTTGGAGGTAAGGGCATGTTTTATCTTATACTTATCCCAATAGCCATAAATGATTAGAGTCACTGATGATAAATCAGACCACAACAGCAAAGAGAAAAGTGGAGTAATTTCTGCAGTGATACAGATTTTATAACATTTAAGATATATTTGGAGGAATAACGATTTCTTAAATGATATGAATTGTATTGTAGGAATAATTAGGATTTCCAGGTTTTTTATAATAATTAATTTAAAAAAAAAGAATAGAGGTATATTATTAAAAAAAAAAGTGGTAAAGTCAGGAATATTAGAGAGATGTGGTTGATGAATAAAAAAAACCAAAACATCCAATTATATACATTTTTAAGGCTAAAATTCTTAAGAATTGTAAAAAAAATTCTTAAGAATTAAAATGTACATTTTTACAAAGAAAAAAATATTGTGGGCAACGAGAATTGGATTGAATGAGATTTGCGTGAAATGAGTTCAAAACTCGCTGTGACAAAATCATTCAATTGGTAGAATTAAATTAGGTAAAAAAAACCCAAAAAAAAATCATTGGCATTTTTAGGACTAAACTCTAAGAAGTTGGTTTTTTTTTAAAAGACCTCTTTAAGTTACAAACTTTCCACAAATGTGGTTAATTTTTGTGTTTTGTTTTCTGTAGTTCTCTTTTTTCTTGTCTCTTTAGGACTCTATTCGAGCGATCGAATTTCGATTTTAAACAAATTAGAAATTGCCAAAAAAAAATCTTTTCAAAAACAATTTAAATTAAAAAAAAAAATAGTCGTGTATGATAAAAATTTCTAGTTTTGATATCCAAAATAGTGATTTAAGGAAGTATTTGGAGCTGAAGATCATGTGAAGTGAAAAAGTTTTTTAAGCATAAAGTGATATTATCGTCTCTAAAAAAATGATGGAAAAATAATTGGAAGGAAAACAATGTAGAAAAATTACTTTGAAAGAGAAATTAATCGCTTCTACACGTTTTTAGGAAACCAAAAAATAAAAAAAAAACAATCCAATATAGAGAAGAAAAAAACTTATGTCGCCTATTGAAAATTTATTAATTAATCAAGAGATTCGGATAGACTTTGATCGTATACCTTTTTGGAAAAAAAAGTTAAAAAAATAAATAAACACATTAATATTTTATCTTTTGCATCTGCAATTCTCGTATCTGATGTATAGGATATGGCAAGAATTGCTGGTGGAAATGATGATTTTAAGCTAAGTAGCAGGTAAGAAAATACATTTTTCATCCTAGTAATAAAAAAAACTTTGTGTTTTATCTTTGTGGGATTTTTGATATCAAATGAAGATCGTTGAATTCAAAAAAACGAAAAGAAACTCATTGAGACAGCCCTTTAGAGAATAAAATTGCCGATATTTGAACACAAAACACTCAACAAAACCGAGCAATAAGAACCAAATTCTAAATTTCAAATCAACTTTTGTTATTTGGGGACTATTTAACTTAAAGAGAACTTAATGATACTGCTAAAATCGATTATAAAAATTCCGGTGATCATCAGTGAGCGTTTTCTTCACCTCAAGACTAAAACACCTTTTTAATCTTGCCCAGAGCTTTCGGTCCGGATATGGACCTTCGGATATGGACCACTGAAGAAGGTCTATATCCGGACCGAAAGCTCTGGACAAGATTAAAAAGGTGTTTTAGTTTTGAGGTGAAGAAAACTCTCACTGGTGATTACCGGATTTTTTATAATCAATTCATGCTAAAATCGATAGTAACTGAGTTAAATGGTCCCCCTAATCCACTCGAGGCGAGATTGTGTGAATTTGTGAATCGACTGAATGAATTTTTGGGATGAATGTGATTTTAGATTCTTGATGTAAAATAGAGAGAACCCCTAGAAAGGTCTCAAAAAAGAAATGGGGAAACAAGTAGGGACAAAATCAATCAACTTACTAATAATTCTAACTTTTAAAATCTTAGCAAGAGCAAAAAGAAAACTAGTTTAAATTGTGCGTGAGATGGACAGTAAAGACCCAACACACAAAATAAATCACACCATAATTAATTAATCTTAGTGTTTTAAAATATATTAGTCACGTCGTTTCACCTGTAATGCAGAATAATTTAAATTGATACAAAATTTAGTTCTTATGTTTGACCAATTTTAAAATGAAACGCTGAACCAAGATGTTGAGCTGTTTTTAATCAGTTTTCATTTTTACAATGTTTATAAACAAAAAAAAGATATTATGTGATTCTACCTAATCAATAAATGAATTTTGCAATTACTGATTGTACCTCACAGTGACACTTTTTTTCAAACAATATTTCAATTCAATTTCGTATCCCTAACTTGGAGTCGCAGGTGAATTTTTCCGGCAAAAAAAGAAAATGCCATCACCATCTCCCAACGAAATTGAATTGATTTATTGGCAAAATGTGTCACAATTTGGATTTTTAAATGGAAGAATATGTGCGTGAGATTGAAATTGAAGTAAAATAATTTATTGCAAAGAATTATGGAGGAAAGTAAATAAAATTTTATTCAATATTATTGTAATAAATACATAATGAAGAAAGAAAAGAAAAACAAAACGTAGAGAAGAAGAAAAAAGTGAAAAGAAAAATTTGTAATTATATCAAAGAGTAATGTGTACCATGAATAAGTTGTGAGATCACAAGTCAAGTCTCCTAAATAATTATACTATTTTAGTTGGTCATTTTCGCCCCATCAAATAAAATGAGCTATTGCCAAAACTATGATTTTTTGCAAAGAAAATGTGTAAAAATAAAAATGAAAAAAGGCTAAAATGGTAACTTCGCATTTGGATTAAAATAAAAAAAGAAAAATTTTAATTCCAAAATGCTGCGTTTGGGGCAACCTTCTCAGATCATCTGATGAAATCACGTACAAATGGGGACTTGCAAATGTGCTCTCAGACCTATTCCTATGGTCTTCCTCTTATATTATTGCTAAAGTGAAAAATACCAAGTATGAAAGGAGATTTTTTCTTGACTCATGCTCTAAGATGATGTCAAAGTAAATCCTTAAGATAGTTATGAGAGACTTTGAGAAATTTAACATATAAAATTGAGAGAAATACACCAAACATCTAATATACGGTTTCTTTCAGTAGTAAAAGTATTCGTTAATGCAAAATCAACGTCTAAAAGTGTATAGAAGAAGGCTACATAGACGATTTAACAGCATTTGTAGAACCAAATTTCTGAGGCGTTCAATTTAGAGGCTTTCCCGAGGGGTGAATAGCTTTCGTTTTTTCATAAATAAATGGAAAAACTGCATTTATCTGGTGTTAAAAATGGCAATAAGTTTGTGTGAATGCCATCAATCTCCTTGGAGACGTCTACCACATTCATGAAATCCGTTTAAAAATCGCTAATTTGTTCTTTAAAATCGGCGCCGATTTAACCTTACATTTTCATTGATGTTTTTAATAAACTTTTTTACTAACGAAGAGGAAAAAATTTCATGTTTTAAATAATTTTTTCTTATGAAAACATTGGACTTTAAACTTATTTAAAAATCGGAACTATTTTTTTCTAATATCGGCAATCGGCGCCAAGATGTTGTTCGGAAAAAATTTCACGATTTAAATATAAATTTGACATTGGTTTTCGTGAAAACAACAGCCGATTAAAAAATCGGCGCCAAGGTGTATGATGCATTTGAAAAAAATCCTAATTCAAGAATTATTGTAACAAAACAGAGAAAATTACATGATTTAAACATAAATTTGACATAACTCTTCGTGAAAACTTTAGCAAAGGACGTAAAATTTATTTAAAAACCTGTGGTAAATTTTTCTGGGATCGCTAATCGGCGTCGAGGTGTCTAGACATTTTATTGAAGTTTAATTTTCAATCACGATTGTAACAAAACGGAGAAGATTTCATGTTTTTAATACAAATTTGATATTATTCTTCATGAAAACATCAGCAAAACACGTAAAATATATTTAAAAACCGGCGGTAAATTTCTCTGAGATCGCTCATCGGCGTCGAGGTGTCTTGACATTTTATTAAAATTCTTTTCAATCGCGATTGTAACAAAATGGAGAAGATTTCATGCTTTAAATGCAAATTCAACGTTAGTCTTCGTGAAAACATTAGCGGGATGCGTAAATCTTATTCAAAAATTGGCGTTCAATTTCTCTGATATCACAAATCGGCGCCGAGGTATCTTGAAATTTTATTGAAGTTTTTTTTAATCACGATTATAATAAAAATGAAGAAATTTTCATGTTTTTTATACAAATTTGACATTATTCTTCATGAAGACAGCGGCAGAAGACGTAAAACTTATTTAAAAAATCGGACGGTTAATTTTCTCTGACATCGGCAATCGGCGTCAAAACGACTTAGCATTTTCAATGAAGTTTTTATTGAATCCTAACGGCGATTGTATAATGTTTAAGGCAAAATTTTACATCAACCTTTATGAAAACATAAGCAATAGACATTGAAATTACTTTAAAATTGCCATTAATCTTCTCTGAAATGGATAATCAATGCCGAGTTGCCAAAAAATTCTAACTAAACATTCTCTTGAAGTTCTAAAACCAACAAAAAGGACTGAATTTTGTGTTTCAAGTCGGATTTGACAACAAATTCATCTAATACATTCAAAAAATAAATTTTTAAAAATTAATTGGCAGTATTTTTTTCTAAAATCGGCAATTGGCGACAATGAGTATGTCTAAATTTGAAATTGAAATTTTCGTTAAATCATTAAACCGAGAAGAGCGCTAATTAGATGTTTCAAATGCAAATTACACAGTAAAAAAAGATCACAAGGATAGTCGTTGGTTTGCTTTTATACCACGATTATTCTTGTAAAGTTACTCGAATAGGTATTTCAGCAAAACTCGTAATCTGAAAATGTGTAATTTAAATTTTATGTAATGGTAAACTGTATAACCAACTGCGAATGATCACGCAGTTGTGTAGATTTCCTTACATATGTCGTGTAAAATTACACAGTTTTTTAGACAAAATGTGTACAAATTACACAGTTTTCAGACAAAATGTGTACAAATTACACAGTTTTCAGACGAAATGTGTACAAATTACACAAATATGTATGAGTACATACGATTTCATGTTTATGTTAAATTTACACTGAAAATCATGGTAAAGGAGCTGAAAATTTTCTATTGTGTAGCTTTGAACCCCGTTAACTCTTTCGTCTCTTTTGGGACGAGAGTACCCAAAGCAGCATATGAATGTTCTGTGAAAAACAATGTTTTTTAAGTTTTCAGAACTGATAAAAATCCTATTTTTGTGGATGATTACAAACTATAAGGATGTCCAAATGTAAGATATTTTTTGTAGGACCTCAATTAATTCCTGAGCTTAGATATTTTTGATTAAAAATTGTGAAATTGGCTTGCAGCATATGCTGCGGTCCGGAAAGAGTTAAGTAATCGGCACTTAGGATTCAATTCATTTAGAAATCGGCTCCAGGTATCATCAAACTCAAAAACCGGTGTAGTTACTTAAAATTAATAAGAACTAAAAAATGATAAAAAGAAATACTCAGTCTAAGTCTTTTATTTATTCATTTTCAACCGTTTACCGTAATCGGGGTAGCAGGCCTAGGACACCAAACTTCGCAGCTCACGCCTGGATCCCTCGCTATTTTAGGAAGATGTTCACAGTCGATCCCAAGGCGCTCCAAGGCAAGATCATAAGTCAAATCCTGTTTTGAAAAATCGCCAAATCGGCATTCAAAAAACAATCTTTAAAGACAAAACTATAAACCCCTCGAACTTCCAGCGTTTTCTGTACACTTTAGACTTGAAATCCTATTCACACAATTTAAAAATGCAAGTTTTGCCACAGAAAAAGCATCAGTCAATAGAAAGTTTTTATTGTGGAAAATTATTTCATTTTATTGGCTAATACTTTTCATGGTGAACATGCCTTTCCGTAACTTTTAAATACGAAACAGACCTCTAAATGTATATTTTTAAGGGAACATCTGTCTTCTCCTTAATCCCAAAGCAATCCTGCATACAGAGAAATACGGAATTACAGAATTTCTAAAGACATTTTATAGTTAATAGCAGAAAAATAGTGGACAAATCAACAGATTGTAAAATCGTAAAAGAACAATTTTCGTCGATGAATAAACAATCAATTGCATTTAGCGCAAAAACTAAAAATATTTCCAGTGAATGTATGTAATTCTAATTAGCACGAAAGCAACATAACCGGTCTACAATAGCTTATAGAAAAGACATAGTAAAGGATATCTAAAGGATACATTTAAATGGAAAATAGTAAAACGACAGTTTAATGCAATTATGTACAAAACTTGATTTGAGTTATTTTCGATTGATAACAATATGCTGGGATTGATCGTAAATAATTCCAACCGGGTCCATCGCCTTTCAACACATTTTGAAAACGATGTACAAAAAGAGAAAAGAGTCTTTTTTTTACATACAAACATGGACAACAAAGAAAATCGTGGAAATCCCATCCAGCGTTCTCAGTGAGAAAACATTCTAATAATTTGGTTGATATCCACTGGAGAAATCTCTCTCAGAGGACCCCGAGAAAGGTCATAAATACCGGCTAAATTATGAAAAATTTTAAGGAAAATTTAGATGTTTTATACACACATGCAAAATATCCAAGAAATTCCTTTGAGTGACTTTAGTTATTTCACCTGAAAAATTTGATTAGAGCAAAAACACACAATTTTTGTGCTAATGCTAATATTAATATAATTGTATGTGTGAATAAGCAAAAAAATATATACTGCCAAACGTGTAATACCTCAAAGTAATTATGAAAAAGAGATAAATGAATCCCATTTACTAGCCCAGTTGTATCATATCATGTTTAGTATCAAATTTACTAGATGAAATTGCTAAAGTCATCGAGCATCTCCTTCGCATTCGAAAGTAAAAGAGAAAAATAAATTTCCTCTTAGTACTAATAATAACAAATTTTCTTGATTGTAAAACAAAACTACAATGATAAATGGTAAATTTAAAAAAAATATTGTGCAATTAAATTTTACTTTTCGCTTTTTTTCTACCGCAAAATACCTCAAAAGTAAATTAGTAATAGAATTTTTAAATTAAAAAAAAGAGAAATATCGAAAGAAAATGCTGCCATTTTCACACAATAAAATCACAAAAAATAACGAAAAAATATTTCAAAATGTTTAGGTCTTGCATAAATAAGATAACAAGTATAATCTTTAGGAAATGAAGGAAGGGTGACAACACAAATTCGAAGCAATAGACTGGTCTTTTACAAAAAATAAATCTCTATGACAGTGTTAGATTAGAAAACCACTAAAATGGCTGCAATCGAGCATAAATAAATTTAAAAAAAAAATTAAAATAAATGACTAATAAGGAAGATCCATCCGTGAAGTGAATAAATAAATAAAAAAATGGAGAAGTATAAGAAAAAATAATCTCTCAATATTATTCGTATAATTCATTAAATGTAGTCTCTTTGTTAGTGAGTTAATAACAAATATATATATTATTACAATGAGTAAAGAAAAAACATGTATAAGTTAATAATGCAAACTCATTTTCTTCAAACTATCACACATTCACAATATTCTATTCTATTTAAAATCCTAGTAATAATGAAAAGATAAAACCTACTATTTGACCTTTTTACCTAATAAATGTCTAGATGTGTTTTTCTTTTCATCTTTTATATTTTATTTAAATTCAATGTAGTTCTAATTTTACCTTTTTTTCTCTTTATTGAATATAAACATATTTTTAATAATATGCTTCAAGTACAAAACTAAATAAATTTTTTAAACTAAATAAATATTTGAGAAAAAAATGTAAATTAAAAATTCACACTATACGATTTATTTTAAATTAAATAATTAAATATATTTAATAAAAAAAAATGAAAACATTTTTAAAACAAAGCGTCCCCCCAAAAGTAGAATCGTTAATTTTGCAAATTTTATTGTATTTCATATAAAAAAAAACATCCATTAAAAGTGAATACAAAGTCCTTTAAAACAAATAGTAATCTATATAATTGCTTGGAAAAAACACTTTAATTTTTCTACAGTTCTGCGATAGTATAGTGGGGTGCGCACAGATATTTTTTGAGTAACAATAAAACTTTTATTTCGCTCACTTTGGCAAAAAGACCTGTGCGCATCGCTTAAAGCTAGAACAAATAGTTTCACGGCATTTTTTTTTCTTTTTTAATGGACACAAGCATTTGTCTTGAATTTTGAAAAAAAAATTTCAAAGTCTTTTAAAATTCACATTGAAACATATCAGAGTTGGAAGGTAAATTGTAATTCAAAGTATAGATATCATAAGCTGAACTTTTGTAACTAAAATTTGCATTTTACTTATGTGCAATATTATGTATAATATCTGTGACAGGAACATCTAGAATTAAAAAAATGTAAAAGGAGTCTATGACAGAAAATTAACAGTGCTTTAGAGATCTTTTTTTATAATGTTTAAACTTAAAAAAAAGCAGGTAATCCCAGGTAACCATCTGGGAAAATTTTAGTACAGCATTAAAGCTAGAGCAAATGACCAAAAAGTTTAGGAGTATCAATATTGAAGCTTTTACAACAATCTGGGATAAAGTTATGGCAATTGTCAAACTGAACCTTTTGTAGTTAACCAATCAGTCAGTCCGTAGCATGGCCTGGAACAGTTGGGATGGAGACACAGAGCTGGGTCGCTGTTGGGCAATTAGCCGCGATAAGACTTGATATTCATAAGGAATTTTCCATGGTAGAGGCTTACTTACTTAATTAGGTGGCTGCAATGTCCCTTTAAGGTACCGGGCGTCTCCCACTAACGTCCTCCAGTCCTGACGACTCTCCGTCAGTACTTATCAATTTTCGTAACAATTGTAGTCGTTATTCCTGCCAACACAGTAAAGTAGGGTCGTTCTCTACAACCTCACTGTAGAAATGTCCGTTAAATTTGAATCATGACGGTTCCTTCCGGCCAGCCGCTGAGTGTGTGAAGGTGATAAGTAGCGACACGAGTGGTGTAGTCACTACGTCACGAGAGCTTCGCCAGTGCACATCGTGTATGCGAGGAGCTCGCACGGAGGACCACCACCTGTGAGTGTCGTAAGTGCCTCGCTTAAGGAAAGTTCGCGTTCCAGGTGTCCGGGAAAGAATTGGGATGCTTCACAATCTTGCTTTTACGGGGAGGGGTTGTTAGCCCCTCGCTTAACCGTCTCTAAAAGGACCAGATCGCGTTCGTTAGCCTCAGGTTCGTGATTTTTCGAGTGTACCCGAGGCATACCAAGCATCTAGACCGCTTAAGGTCTTGGGGGAATTGACGAGGAGAATCTATGTGTCACATTACCCCCTTTTATACCCCGAGAGAAGCCATTGGATTAAAGAAAAACAGGCTAAGAAGCCTGATAACAAAATGGCAATTTTTATAGCAAAGGGACTCCGACTCTTCCGAAAATGGATCCCGCCAAGAAACTCCTTGATAGATTGTCTGCAAATAGCGCTCATCTCAATTTTACTCAAAAGGCACAAAATACACTGGGATAAGCTTCCTGGTCTCCGGCGTAGAAACCTAATCCTGTAACCAGGCGGTAAATGAAGTAAAGAAATTCAAAATCTCAACAAAACATAGCTAAAGGCGTCTACACACTTCAAGCAATTTTCGTCAAAAATTGCTTTTTAAAAGAATTTTAACGTCTCTGCCAAAGATAGGGGAAATTTTCTTTAAAAAAGCTTTCTTTAAAAAAAATTGCTCCTAAACACTATAGACGGTTTAAGAATGTTAGTTGGCCTGCTCAAAGGATACTGCACTCTTGGCCCCCACTTAAAAGGAATAGGCATTAGCGCGAATGAGATTTGCCGATATTGTCTAGAAGGTGAAAAGGACAATGATTGAAGATTTTCCGGTGATCGCTAGTGAGAATAGAGTCACCTCAAGATTAAAACACTTTTTTAATATTCCCCAGATGATTTATGACATTGTAAACAAGACTAACGATCCCCAAGAAGTCAAAAAAAATAGTTTAGTCGAGGGAGTAGATTTGAAAATGTCCAATGAAAAAAAGATCTTGTACAACAGAGGTGTGCAAAAATCGTTGAAACCGAATAAACGTCAAAATAAGTTTTGACCATTGACGAACAAGTTTCTTTTGACGTTTGTTCGGTTTCAAACGGTTATTGCACACCTCTGTTGTACAAGAATAATTTTAAAATAAATAAAAGATACCCTTATAGCCACTGAAGAAGGTCCATATCCCGAACGAAAGCTCTGGGGAAGATTAAAAAAATGTTTTAATCTTGAGGTGACTCCATTCCCACTGGCGATCATCGGAAAATCTTCAATCATACACTAATCATACCAGCCCAAACGTACAATAGAAGAGGACAATATTCATATCTTGTAGTACGAGTACTGTCCGCCATATGGGATACAACAGAAGATATCCCTTGGCAATTTAGTTTGCCCTGCCCTGGTCATCGAAACGCCCCAATCTGGAGCTTTATTGTCCCCGACCAGTCACAACGCCCGGGCCTGTTTTTGGTATCACCTCAACATAAATAATAATAATAATACTCATAAAATTTATAGCATGGAAAAACGAAAGCTCAACACATTTGAGCTTTTTCACAGGAAAGCTTCCAGTTTCCTTCTCTGACAGCACAAGAGACTTTGTTTAATGGGCTAAAACATTTGATAGGCCTAACCATTTTGGTCATTTGTGTAAGACTAAACCTACCAAGACCCGGTCAAATTGACCGGTTTAAAATTAACATATATTTAAACGGTACAGTGTCGCGTTCAAACTTTATGAATTTCTTAAAATATGCATGTAATCTATTTTTCAGTGTTTAAATTTTAATTTTTTGCTATTTTTCAAGGCGAATTTGTTGAGTACCCTACCCTACCACGGTTTGTGATTTGACCGAAAAACGACCAAAAACGGTCGGTAGGTTTAGCGTGTATAGTCGTATTAAATTGCAAAAAATATTTTAGTTTCTTCTCGTTCTCTGATTGGCTGAATCTTAGGAAGCTTTTAATGCTTTCAAGCGCTATCCAATCAGAAAGCAGGTGAGACTGAAATATTTTATGGAACTGAATACTTCATTAAAAGTGGTTAATCCTCATTTTTTTTTAAATAATAAATATATTTGTCTTCATTAAACATTATTCACATGCATTTAAATATTTTATCCCAATAAATATTAAAGTCAGATCACATTATCTGAATGGCCGAGAGCTTGAAAGTTTAAAAGCCTCAGGCAATCGGAGAACGTGATAAGATTGAAATTATTTTATGGATATTAATTAATTTCTCAATATTCCTCTTAATCCCTTTTATTAATCTTTATCTACAAAACTTTAACTTTCCAACTCTGATACTGCCTCTTTTGTAAATTTTATTCAACAGCAAATCCACCGAGGCTTAAATTTTGAGTCAAAGTGCAAAGTTTTAACAAAGTTGTAAGCTTCAAATAATGTAACTTCCATACAAATATCCATATGATAAAAATATCCTACATAATAATAAATTAGAGCACTGTCTATATATTTGTATCATCTTATTGTCGTACTTTCTAGAGATTAATACAGAGAGATGCACAAATCCCAAATTAGTCTCCAAGGAGAATCCTTTAACGGTGTTTTTTCAAAATGAACTTTTTTACAATTGTAGGATATTTAATGTGTGTCTCCTACGCTTTCTCTCTCTTTATTTAATGTGCTTTTCAAAAGCAAAATTCCTCATGTAAAAGAATTAATTGAAAATGTTGTGTTGTGGAGTATACGTATAAAATTAATATAAATTCTTTCTGTTATTTGTCGTTATTTTAGAAAGTGAAGCATTAAAAAAAATACAAATTGTGAATATTCTTTCAGTCTTTGAACTTTGAACAAGAAAGGGAAGCACATGTCAGCTCTTTGAGAAGAAGTAAAAAAAAAAACGTTTTTGCAAAGAAGAAAGTGGATTTTCTAGTAATTTAATTAAATACAGTATAAGCCATATGCGTGAGTGTGTCATGGAATGAGTGTTTTAGCATTAAGAGACAAAACCAACTGAAAAAATGCTTTTCAAAAAGTGGAAGAAAAATTATTTAATTTACCAATATCCCGCACAAAATTTATAAAATAAAAAGAAAAACTTTGACAAAATCGGCATTTTACGCGTTTGAAAAATTAGAGTGAGTCCATCACAAGGGCTGAATTAGGATAGTAAGCTTAATTCTAAGAAGTGTACTTTACAATTCTAAGAGGTTTAAATAATATTTCAATTTAAAAAACAAAAACGTCCTCTCAAATTTCGATTTTTTCAGTTAACACTTCAAATTGTCAGTTCTATCATTGCTTGAGATAAAAATTAAATTTAAAAAAAATGAGAAAAGAACGATTTTCGTGAAATTAATTGGCATTTCGGAATGGCCTAAAATTCGATTTGACATCAATTGAAATTAGTTAAGAATTTTTTCACACGAATTTATATTCAAACTACGTAGTTTTAGGAATTTAAATTGTAATTAGTTACTAATAAAATAGGTTTGAAAAATCAGCAGAAAGGCAAGAAAAATGTCATGGAGATGGAGAGAAAAAAATGAAAGAAAAAAAAAAGAATTTTACATTGAATAAACACGCTACGATATGGTCTTGGTGTAAAAGAGTAAACGAAATGGATAAAATCCAAGAGATTTGAAGGGGAAAATGGTGAAAAATTCTAAGCTGGTTTGCGGACCAAATCGCACTGTGTTTGAGGACCTAAAAAAAAGCAAAAGAGAATTTTGTTGAAAAAATGGAAGAAGTGAAAATAATTTTATTTCCGGACAAGAAATATTTATTTTGAAAAAAAAAGGAATGTGAGCAGAAAGAATGAATCAGATGAGAATTTGAACATCAAATAAGCAATAGAGATGATTCTCAAATGGCAAAAGCAAATTTTATTATTTGTGAAGACAGAAGCGGCATAAAGGTGAAAAAAAAATATAAGAAGAATAAGAAAGAAATTTAATAACACATTTAAGACTGGATCGAATTATAGACATTTTATTAACTGTGAGGTGATATGTAGACATTTGATACTAACAAAATGAATTATTAAAAGAAAATCTGTTCAATATACTAGGACTATCAAAATTCGTATTAGAAAAAAGGTGAAAAATGCAAAACAAGAAATTAAAAAAAATAAAAATAAAACTAAAAAAAAGAATCAATTGGGACGTAGAAATTTTTCAACGTGAAATTGTAGTGATTGCAACCGTGATTTATATTTTTAAAAAACCAATAAAAAAAAACTCTTGTTATTTGGCTTTTTGCAGTGAGAGATGATTCTATAATAGAAGAAAAATAAAAATAAAAATCCCACCAAAGAATTTCTTCAGCAAAATCATCTCTCATGTAGAACAGATAAAAGAAAAAAAATCCAGCATTAAAGTGTTAAATTAAATTTTCGAGGCGGATATTATACGCAACGCACATAACATTTTTTATAGAAAAGGAATTTGTCCCCTGGAAATGGAGTGGGGCAATTTTTCAGGACTGATCATGAGACTTAAAAGTGAAAAAAAATTATTGAATGTCTAGATATTATATTAAATCAAATTTACTCAAGTTCAATTCGTGCAAAATACTTCCCCTCAAAAAAAAAACACATCACACAGATTTTTTTTCCAAATTAAAGCTTCATTTTTTCGCTGTTGTCGCAAAAAATTATCATCTTAGGAAGATTTTCCCTCTGCAAAAAAAAAACGAAAAAAAATTCGAAGAAAAATGCGATCATTCTATAATCGAAAACTCATCGGAAATAATTTCCATTTGAATCACATCCTTTCGCCATAACTGTTCTTTTGTATATATGTACGTGTATCATGGATAATAACTTAGAATTTTTAAAATAATTAAATCTAAATGTGAGAATTTATTGATAAGTATTAAAACCCAGATGAAATACATTTAAAAAAAAAGCATTAAATAATTGTCGAAAAATGGGAGTATATTTGTTTGGATATAGAAACAGTATAGGAAACCAATTATTTATTAATTGCAGGATTTCCTTATCAGTGTATAATTGCAATAATGTCATAACCTCATTGAAGGAAAAACTAAAAAGATTTTTTGGGAGCTATTGGAATAGCTACCTAATCTTTCGTTTTCCACCATGAGGATTAAATGAAAAATTTATTAAAAATTCCTTTAATTTTCTCCACAAAAAAAAACAAGACCTATCGCTGAAAATTTTTTACATAAACATAAAAATTTAATAAAATTTGTAGCACGTTTCCGGTCTAAAGGTAAGAAAACTTGTCTGTACTTTGGATAAATCATTTTGGAATTTTTGGGTAAACTACGGAATATTGAAAGATTATTTTGATCCAAAATCTTGCAGAGGTAGTATTTTACAATCCAAGTAGGCTCCGCCTCAAAATAATTTTAAGCCACGCCCCCTTCTGAACTAATGGTGAACTTATGAGGCAAAAACCAAGGGGTAAATAACTGTGCCGCTCACGTTTAACGACACATCTGCAAAGTGTACACTGTACAGATTTCTCGTGCCGATCTGTCGATCTCGTGCCGGTCTGCCGAGTAAGTCTAGAAGATTCTAGATTTGATTATTTATTTTAGTTTGATAGAAAACCAAACAGCCTTAGTGGCTAGGTTTTTCAAGCCTCTCTCTATGAGCATACCCATCTTCCCATATAGGTGACCAACGTGCATATGTAAGGTCCCGAAATATACAACCAATGAAGAGATTTTCCATCGTTTTCATCCCGGAGGTTGGAATCGACGTTAAGACGACGATGGCCGCATGGGGGGTGGGAAAGAACAGAGATGACAATAAAATTCAATTCAATTAGTGTTTCCAGTACAGTACATTAAAATTTATCAATAGTATTGTCTATAGGCAATTTATGAAATTCTACTATACTTCGTTTAAGTCTAGCGATTCTTCACTAAAATCGTGCCGATCTGCCGATCTGCCGATTTTTCTTAATGACCACGCCGATCTGTCGATTTCTGTCAAATTGCACCGAGCCGTTGTATACTCAGTCCCGGCATTAAGTCCTTCGAGATTATGAACCTGACGGAATTATGCACATACAATTATGCAAGTTTGCCTACCCTTGGGTGTCAATTTATGAAATCATTTTTGAAATACGCCTGAATGTATACAATTTTGCAACGCGGGAAATTTGAAAACATTTTGCTACTTTTTTATAATAAAACTTTATTTTCTTTTATTAAGGTAAAGTTTTAAAATATTCTAACCCAGGGGGTGACATTAGCTCTGAAAAATGCGACCGATTTTAGTGTAAATTTTTCCCTGTTTTCGTACACATTTCACGAGATATCTCCAAAACTACGTAGATTGCCAAATTACGGTTTTCGGTTGCCTATTCAATATTAAGTTGGTTTTTATTTTGCATTTATATTTTTTGCTAATTCATTGAACATTGACAGAAAACAGCTAATAAATCCAAAAGTTTTTTCGGCGCGCTAGAAACATATGTGAAACATAGGAAATGTCATGCCCCTGTTCTAACCATTTATTGAAGAACTCTGGCCAAAAAGTACTGCTTGTTAATGCATTTCTATTAAACAGTTGAATCTTTTTGTTTGAACTACTTTTACTCCGCGCGAAATTCGTTCTACGGTCGATTTGTTCAAAAGAAAGCCCCTGAGGGTATGCAAATTTTCTCAATACATAATGCCATTTCATGCGTGTTTTTCGGTCCCGAAAATGTGCATAATCCCGGGAGTAAGTGTACTCTTAGCAAAATTGTGCCGATCTGGCGATTTTTATCTCCGGATCGGCACAATTTTGCCGATCGCCGCTCACGGTGCACTCTGTGAGCCAATTATTCACCCCTTGGCAAAAGCACCATGGATCGGAATGTTAAAGGAGCATGCTCCATATTAGTTAAAAATATAAGCCTCTAAGTACCAACAGGTATTTTTACTGGTACTGGTACTCTACACCTCGGATCGCCAGGAATTTAATCAAGTTTTTTACGGAAAATTGTTTGTGAAAAATTATTGAAAAATCAGACGGTCCTGGAGATACATCCGATCGGTGGCTGGTGCCCCTACCTGTATTTATTTTATTTAAAAAAAAATCATTCCATCTGATCATACCATTCTACATATTGAATTGTAGGTGGAGGTTGTAAAACCTTCTTCATTAAAGAATAGTACACGCCCCTTATATTTGTTTAATGAAGAAAATACTGTAACTATTCGACTATATCCAGGATTTAGTACAAGAACTTTATAAGGATTTTAATTGCTTTGGATTTTATTTAAATTTCGTTTCTCAGTTATGTTTCTCAGTGGGCGTGGCCTAATATAATGCCTGGGCGGAGCTTGTTTAAAAACTTCTGGAATACCTCTGGGATTTGGAAAAACACAAGCATTCTGTAGTAATTCAAATGAATCCAACCTTTATTTTCTTTTTTAAAAAAATAACTACACTAAATGTCTCCTTTTCAAAGCTAAATTTAACAATATTGATGATTTATAAATTAGTATGATGAATGAAAATGCTTCTAAGTGTGACAGAAAAGGGAAATCGTATGTCTGAATTCTAGGTTATACATGAAAAAGAAATTAAGAAAAAAAACCTAAAATGACCAAATCGCTTTATGAACAATTCTTTTGCAAAAAATAATTTCTCTATTTGGTTTCCATGAATGCGACATTTCTTTTTTTTCCAAAGTAGGACTTGAAGGTATTTTTTCTGTGAATAAACGTGAGATCAATGCTGAAGCAAGAAGGTGTTTACGATAAAGCTTAAGTACTTAGGGATAGTAATCTATAATGACAAAGTGTAGCCAAAAAAAAGGAAACTTTCAAAAAAAGAAGTATACGTTTGGAGATTGAGGGATATCCAGAGACATATTTTTCTTTTAAAATATTTTTTTGGAAAGAAAATGGAGTAAATTGGTATTTTTGTACGATATTATACGATGTAGGAATTTGTCATGGGGTAAAAATAAAATTGAAAGAATTTGTGGAAAAGTCAAGCCAAAATTTGTGATTCAAAATTTGTAAATATTTGTACATTATTTTTCGCCCTTTTCAAAACATTCACATCCCTCGCTTTTCACTTTCTTTTGTACCAATCTTTTTTGCACAAAGTAAATATCTTGGAGGGTACAAGTCTTTAACAATAGGCTTGTAGGGAAAATTGCTTTTCTCCTTTGGATCAAATCTCTTTTTTTTTCAACTGAAGAAATCGCTCATTCGACGATCGAAAGAAACTCTAAAATTACCTCCATTCGGCAAAAGTTGAAGAAAAGAAACTTCCAGCAGCAAATGAATTTTCCACCCTGCGGTGCATTTTTATTTATTCAAATTCGACTTGCGGGGTTATTTAACTTTCTCTTCTGCACAATTTCTCAATAGGGCTAATTTCTAAGACTTTCAATTGTCCCTCTTGCATCGACTGTGGCCAATTGCGCGGAAATGGAAATTTTGTGGTAAACATGCTGCTACTTTTTAGAATAACGCACACCACGCCAGTCTCAAAAAATAGAATGTATCCATTTGACTAAATCCTTTAAAGGAGAACGAGAATTGCAGGGGATTTTCGCCACAATTGTATTTTATTGTCTCAATGCAACCATCGTACATTTCTTGCAAGAGAAGCCCTAATCACAATTGCTGACACAGTGATTCTCACTTTAGAATTTATCGTGCCAATTTACGTTACCCCCTTGTGAAATGCAGAAGATATCCCGTTGAGTTATTCAGAAGATGATTGCTGATGGTATTCATTTTTTCTTAACCCTTTCTCCTGTGTTTCCCTCGCATGAGGAAATGCAAGATTTAACTCTGTAATCTTCATCAGAAAGTCGGTTTCTTTCTCTTCCGGGGGATGTTAACTCAAATCTGTGACGTTGCTGCGAAAGCAAGCAAAAAAACATTGGAAAATTCTTAATTAGGATATGAGATGAATACTCAATTATTACTTTAGGTATCTGTAAAATTGAAAAAAAAACATTATTTCATTTTATAATAGGGTGCGCACAATTATTTTTCTTTTGTTTATATGTTTTTCAAAGAGAGGAATATGAGTAAAAGGGATGAGCACAACTACAAAAAAATCTAAAATAAACTTATTCGAAAATCCGTAAAAGAGTGAGAGATGACAATCATTTCATTTCATTCGGTCTCTCTGAAACGTCAAATAAATATTTACAAAAATAATTTTAAAAGTTTGTTTACGAAACGGCTTATAAGAGTGAGCGAGATGACTAGATCTAGATCTCACTCACTGTCATTTAAATGTCAAAAACGTATTTACAAAATAAACGTCCTGTGCATCCGGTCCGTCCCGTCCGTCCGTCGTACAACCACTTCTCGAAAGGGAACGGAGAGAGATATCAACAAGCGGTTTTCGTCAAAGGTTAAATGTCAAATGGTGGCTTGAAGTTAGTGATGTTAGACCCATCCTCCCTCACTCCTCCCCCTCTTTCACCATTTTGGAATAATCCAAATTTTGATTTTTCAAAAACTCAGCTTCTATAGAACCGATCGATCTCAAATTTTAGTATGTTGTAGCTGGGCTTAAGACCTATCGATTAAAAAATAACTTAAGTCTCCTCAAACTTCCTGACCAGAGCTAGAAGGGGTCAAAAATTAAATTTTCAAATGGCCATATCTCCGGTTTTAATTTCAGAATTCGAAAAAAATTGTATTTTGGAAAGCTCTCGTGGAGTCCTACAACCCGAGGTGTAACTCATTTCGGGGAACTCGAGCCAATCTGGCTGGGGAATCCATATATTTTTTTGGGAACCGGACCCAATCTGATTGATTATGAATTATCCCTTGCTACAACCTACTTGATAGTAGCAATGTTTACAAAAGTAATTGTTTATTGCTCATGATGCCCGATTTACAATAACCTTTGCTTAGTGAACGTATTTGTGACATTTCAATGACAGTGAATGAATTCTACATCTAGTCAACTCGGTCACTCTTACAGACCATTCTGAAGCCATAATTGCAAAATAAAAGTTATTGTGCGTTGGGAATAATATCCTACGCACAGCAAGTTTAGTTTTGTAAACATATTTTTTTACATTTCAATGAAGGTGAATGAGACCTAGATCTAGCCATTTCGTTCACTCTCATAGGCAGTTCCTTAAAACTTGTTTACAAACAAAAGTCATTGTGCGTTATACCCAACGCACAATAACTTTTGCTTAGTGAACATGTTTTCAAAATTTTCTATAAGAGTGAGCGAGATGACTAGATCTAGATCTCACTCACTCTCATTGAAATGTCAAAAACATGTTTATAAAGCAAAATTTATTGTGTGATGGGCATTAGGCTTAAACCTCGCACAAAAACATGTTATTATACCAAAATCTTACTCTCTCTCTTTATTATTACTCTTACCTTTCTTCACGAAAAGGAAAAAAAACTAATGGCGATGGCACACCTTTTCAATTGAGTGAAATTCAATCGATTGAAATTTTACCTCTCACTCTTTCAAACTGAAATAAGATTTTGTCTCTTTCTGTCAAACGAAAATTGGAATTTCAATTTCATTTTCAATTTCAATTTTCATTTGGTAGAAAGGGATAGTTATACCTGATTTCAATTTGAAAGAGTAAGAGAAAAAATTTCAATCAATTGAATTTGACTCAAATGAAAAGGTGTGTCAGAGCCATAAGAATAAATCACCAAAATGTTTCGAAAACATGTAGACAAAACAAAATTATTTGTGCATACCCTATAATTCATTTAATTTTCTGTTTGTCTTGCTAAAAACTCTTCGGAAAAATCATCTTTTTCGGTTTCTTGTGTTTTTGTTTGTTGTTTTCAAATTTTTCTTTTGGTGTTTTCTAAATTTTTTTTAATGTTTTTCTTCTTCCAAAAATCACTCTGCACATTTTCTCACACAAGGATGAAACTCGTATCTGTGAAATTAGCGTATAGAATATGTATTTTTTTTAAATTTTCTTATGTGTATACGTAATATAGGTATTCATTTGGTCAAAATTGAAATTTAAAAATGACACTCTCAATGAGTAAAATTGCTTAAGTGTTTGATCTTGTCTGCAAGTATAGGAATATCTACGTGAAATGAAATTAAAGTGAAAAAAAATTGAAAATGTCTGCGAATATCCATTATCAAAATTATATATATAACCATTGGCATTTAAAAAAAATATATAATAACTTATTTGTTTTTCTAAATTTGTCTTTTTTTTTTGCTTTAAGAATTTGGTAGACTCGCATCTGTGAAAGAATTAAAAAAAAAAAGGATTTTGATATAACATTTTTAAGGATAAAAATTTTTGGATAAGGAGTTGCGCTCTAAAAACGCAAAGGAAACACGGCTTATTGCTTCAGTAGGGGTCTCACTGTTTTCACAGAATTTTAGGCATAGATTTAAGAATGGTAAATGAATGAGCGATATTGTGTGTGATGGAGCTGATCTTAATATTCACTTCACTTTACTCAACTTTAGACTTTTTTTTCTTTTAAAAACTAAAAAGATGCGATTGCTTGACTTGCGCATATTTTCAGTTGCCAATTTTTAATTTTCTTTTTTTTAATAAAAAAAAGACAAACCTGCAAATTGCATGCAATCTACATTAATACCCTCTAAAGAGTCATTTGTACAAAAGAAAATCAATCCACACAACTTCCCAGATGACGTTACATCCAATTTTTCTCTTAACGGAAAGTGTTAGAAGGAATCTTTTTGAAAGAATAGAGTCTCTTTGCCAAATTCTATTCGACTTAGGTGAAAAAACAATGACTAAAAATCAATGTGAAACAATAGGTAAATACCCGCAGTCAAAGTAAAATGAATATATAACACAAATACCTCAAGCAAAATGAAGAGAAAAGAAACTTTTAGGTAAAGAAAATAGGCACAATTGTTTAAGAAAAAAAAAGAAAAGGAAAATGTAATGAAAATTAAGATGAATGTAACATATAGAAGAAAGTCCTTAATTTGCTGCCGTTTTTTTAATCCCATTTTAAATATGGTATTTTAGGAAATTTTCTAATAATCCTCACAATATTCTTTTGTTCAATTAAACTAATTTCTTTGTGAAAAGTCCAGTTCGTACCAGCATATGTTATTTGTTAATTGCCCCTCTCCGCAAAATAAAAAAAAAACTTCTAGTACTATTAAAAATATTTTTTCGTATATTTAAGAAAAGATTTAAGTAAAAAAAAAGAGGTAAATAATTTAAAAATACTAGACACAATTATAATTTTATTTAGTTCTCTTTTTATTTAGTAAAATGTCTCTAAATATAGCTAAAAGAAATGCAAAAAATAATAAAATATTTCTTTAAAACAACCCCCTAAAGTTGAAATAAAAAAAAAAACAATTTAAACAATCGCACCTTTTTGAATGATCCCCCAATTTATTCCCCCATTGAAAGTACAAATATTTGTTTTTTTTTTATATGAAAAATTTTTATTATATTATTACAATGACATATTAATATATTATCTATTTTTACTTAATTATGTTATATTTATGTAAATACCCTGAGAATTGGTATTTGATGTAGTAATAAAATTTGCAAAAATAAAAAAAAACTTATGCATAATGCACAAAGACAGTACCAATTTCTCAGGATGATACCCAGAACCATTGAATGTAATGAAATTTTTGTAGTAAAATCCCCTTTCTTAGTATGAGTTTTATAGATTTCTTTTGACATCTTAAAGAAATTTTCTAAATGTGTATTTCTTTCTTTGCAAAAGTGAAACCAACAGGCAACAGTTTAAATTGCTAAAAAAGATTTCTCAAAAATTTTCTTACGCAATAAACTGTTGCATGTTGCTGGAACTCCCTTAATGTATTCAATTAAATGTCGCGTAATTGTATTTTAAATGCATTATTTGAGTGAAGATATTAGAATATTTTACCAATAACGAAAAATAAAACAAAAAAAAATCAACTCTTTAACGAAGAAAAAACCTAATTTTTGAGTTGAAAAAAATCCTCTATTCCTAATCAGTTTGAATTAAGGAGAAAGAAGTCAGTGAAAATGAAAAAAACGAACGAAATAGTGGAAATAGACACAATAAAAAAAACTATTGACAAAAGAAGAATAAACTATCAAATATATTAGCTCAATGGAGAAAATTTATAAATTATTTTGTTCATATTATTGAAAAATTAAACAAAAAAAAGTGAAAAAACAAACCATTTTTCATATTCTATTTGTAATGGATTGCTTATTTGTAATAAATAAAAACATAAATTTATTATTTAGTGAAAACAACAAAACACGAAAAAACTACAAATAAAGTTAAATAAAGAAAAAAAAGAATAAAACATTGTGAAATACTTTGTACCTCTTCATGTCGCATCTGAAAAATTTTATCTGTTTTTAGAGGATTGTTGTTGACATAACTGCAAAAAGAAATGAAAATGTATACTTTTCATTGCAATCATTTTGTTTTCCATGCTAAAAAAAAACAACAGAAAAATTATTACCCGAATTATTTTAACAGTTTTGCGTAGATTTTTTTTTTTAAATTAAAGTACAGAAGTAAAGTAAATATAAAAAACATTAGGGGTATTCGCAGTGATTGTAATAGGCGAGGCACAATTAGTTTTGTTGTTAAACATTCAATCGAAACTGCATATGAGAGTGAGCGAGACGACTATAAAATTTCGTTTTCATTGAGAATGAGTGAGATATATTTCTAGTCATCTTACTCACTCTCATAAGCGATTTATAAATAATGTTTACAAAACAAAAATTATTGTATGTTGCCCATTATGCTCAGTGCACAATAACTTTTGTTTTGTAAACATGTTTTTGACATTTCAATGAGAGTAAGCGAGATCTAAATCTAGTCATCTCGCTCATTCTAATGGGAAATTTTGAAAACATATTTACAAACAAAAGTTATTGTGCGCTGGTCATTATGCTCAGTGCACAATAACTTTGTTTTGTAAACATGTTTGCGGAACTTCTCATTAGAGTAACGAGATGACTATATCTCTTTCACTCTCACTGAAAGATCAAAAACATGTTTACAAAACAAAAGTTATTGTGCGCTGCGGATTATTCTGTAAGTACAATAACTTTTGTAAACATGTTTTTAAACTTTCTGTGCGAGTTAGCGAGATGACTATATCTAGATTTCATTCACTTTCACAGAAAAATCAAAAGAATATTTACAAAACAAAAGTTATTGTTCGCAGGGTATTATATCCTAAGCACAATAACTTTTATTTTGTAAACATGTTTTTGACATTTAAATGAGAGTGAGTGAGATCTAGATCTTTCATCTCGCTCACTCCAATAGGTACTTTTAAAAACATGTATACAAAACAAAAGGCATTGTGCGTATGGCATTAAGAACAGCGCTCAAGTCTTCTTTTGTCATGTAAACATAAAATTGACCTTTTAAAGAAGATGAACAAAACCTAATTCTACTTGTTTCGCTCACTAACAAGAACATGTTTACAAAACAAAACCATAACGAAGCTAAATGTGCGCAGCCTATAAGCAAGGGAAAGTGGTCTGCATTTGAATGCGCCATCTTTTGAATATTTTAATTTTTCTCTTATTTTCCAAGGCAAAAATTCTACTTTCTTAATTAAAATTAATATAAAATAGTTGATAATATTAACTATAATTTATAAGTATAGAATTTTTGCTTTGGGAATTAAAAGAAAAATTGACATATTCAAAGACAGGCCATACTACCCAAGAAGCATTTTTTTTCTTAAAATGGACTTATAGAATTATCCAAGTAAGGCGTTATAGAACCAATTTTTTTGTAATCTGCTTTGTGTTCTTGGTTCCGTCTCTGAGACTGGCGCAATCTCACCGTGGTGTCACATATAAGATTAATATTGATATTAAGAAAAGCCGGAAAGAGAGGTATATAGTATGCAAAATTTCAAATGGAATATCACGTGTATTAGAAAGAGTACACTCTAGTGGAGTAAAACGATGAGTAAGATATTACTGTTCGTATTACAGGCAATTCGAGCAATTTTCCAAGCGTACCAACTGTGTTTCGGTCAGTTTTCGAGCGAAACACAAGAGAGAGGCAAGACAAAACACTTGCTATCCTTTGTTGGCATTCTCGCAGTTCAGAAAGTATTAATCTTAATATTAATGTTATATGTGACATGGTCATCAAGGAGCTTTTAAGCTTCTACAGGAATTTGAATTGCCTTTTAAAGATACATTAAAAGACTTGTCGATGCCCGGAGTGGAAATATAAATTTTCGATACTATCGATAGTATCGATAAATCTGTATCTTTTAGATTCAGTGAATGACGTCATTTAATGCATTATCAAACAGTTTTTAGTATCACTCTAAAAAGAATGCGAGTATTATTAAATATTTATATTATATTATCTACAAAAAGCAGATAAATTAAGAGTTATCATGTTACCCTTGGGTTATACAAGGTAGCTATTTTGCTTCTTGGGTATTCCCTATTTTTGTTCTTTAAATTCAAACATTTCAAAAATTTAAAAACAAAAATTATTTAATTAGAGCGAAGTACTCGTACTAAAATGAAAAAAACACTACCACTCATATCACAATGAATACCCCTTGTGAGTTAATATTATTTGAAAGTAAGAAAGCTACAAAATAACTAACGGCAGGACATTTTTAGAGAATGAAATGATGAAAAAAACGAATATAAAATAAATGGAATTGTTGTAAATTTTAAAGATGCGCAGATTTGTTTTCAATACATTGTAATTTATTGACAAATTATTTAAAATATAACTCCAATTTTGATCATAATGTAAATCTAGAAATATTTAAAAAAGAAAAAGAAAAAAATACCTCCAAATTTCACAAATATTGTCACTATTCATGTCTTGTGAGAAATATCCTAAAAGAAATTCATTTTAAAAAAAAATCTTGGTAGTGAAATAAATAATAGTAAGAACTACCTGTCCATTTCAATTGATGTGTTTTCTGAAAATGAAATAATACCAGAAAAAAAAATACTTCAGTGAAAAATTATGTTGACATATCCATTGGAATGTAAACACCAGAAAGATCATCTTCTACTTAATTCATTCTGAATTTTTGTCTTTTCCGCCAAATTTCTATATAAAGAAACAAGAAAAATATATATATAAACCAACATAGAAGATAGGAAATAAATATAAAATAAAGTAAATGGAAAAAATCCTAATCCTACAAAAAAGAAATAATAGTGAAATATAATGGAATTAAGGAAATTTACAAAGCATTTTGTACAAGTCAAAAAAAGAATCCGGAACAAGATTATATACAGATAAAGAAATTTTTTACAAAGAATAGATGGAAAAAGGACAAAGACAGAATTATTGCATCAAACAAATTTAACATGTAATGGAAATAGTAATTTTTACAATTAAAACACAAACTGTAAATGGAAAAATTGCTTGTTTATATACGAAAAAAAACATAAAGTCTACAAATATTGTGAGACAAATGGAAAATAGTGGTTTTCTAGAAATATATAAACAAATACAAAAAAATTATACAATTCAAAGATGATGGTAAGGATACATTAAACAAAAAGAGAAACGGCTTTTAATATATACATTAAAGAATTAAAAAAAAACACATTTTATATCAGCAATTCAGAACTTTATATCTAATATATTCATATTGCAGAAGTAATGAAAGAAAATTTTTAATTGCAATTTGAGGAATAAGAAAGTCTAAAAAAAAACAGAGAAAAAACCAATACCGAACTATCACACCACCAGAAAAGAAAATAAATAAATATTGAAAAGAAAAGAAAACAAATATTCAGTCATACAACCCTTGACACAAAATATTTAAAAGTGAGTGTATGAATATTAAAATAAATTATACATTAAATATGATTATATTATAATAATATAATTATTATCTTATACCCAATATTGCATACATACATAACTCTATTATATATATAATTACTGATAAATCGCAGACTTTTCAGAATAAAAAGATATAAAAAAAATAAAGGACGACTTGTCGTTTGTGAAAAATCGTAAAACTTGTTGTTTTCATTTCATCATCCCCAAAAGGATTCCTCTCGAGACAAACAGGAAAGGAAAATTGTTGCAATGTTTAAAATATCAATCAGGATTGAGACATGGTTCTCACAACTCTTTGATCTTCTTCCTTTTGAATCCTATTCTTCTGCACAATCTAACAGGGATTTTTCCAAAAGAACTCATGGCATCTTTTGCTCAAAAGAGAATGAGACAACAGGACAATCTCGCTATCAATTTGGATACTCTGCAAACCCCATCGAAAATCCACCCCTTTGACTGTGATTCACGGGAGGGAATAAATTGAAATTTTGTTTGTTTTATTGATACTAAATCGAATTGGGAGTGAAATGAAGTGCCTCCGGCTAGATTGCTGGACAAAGATGAAAGAGTTTCCGGTCCGAAAATTCATGATCACAAAAACAGCTCGTCATTGGATTAACGTTGACTTCAATGCGAAATATTCACTACAAATTGTTGGCAAAAACAGGGCATTGAAATTCAGCAGGATTGTACCAATCAACGAAATATTTAAAAGAAAGGTCTTAAGGTAAGTCACATTGGAATAATTTAAAAAAAATACCCTACTTAGTAAATACAGAAAAGAAAATTAATTGAAAATTTTTGTCAATAGAATAAATTGAATATTCTTTAATAAATATGTTTTACAGTACAGAAAAACGTATTAGGAAAAGCTGGGGCAAAATGTTACAAGTTGAAAATTTCAAAGTTCAATACCTTATGAAAGAAATCCGAGGCTTCATTGGTAGCTTTCATGAGCCTACTTAAACGTATGCACACAGAAAAATGGAAAATTCTTAAACAGAAACACCCAGGAATTTAATTTCAAATCCCATCGAATGAATGCCAATGCCCTAATTCTAAATCCTTTATTATTTAGTTTTAGTAGCAATTTGCAAATCTGTAGACATTTTTCATTTTCCAGCTAATGCTGAATTTAAGTTCCCGATCTCTTAACTTGAAAGAGCTAGGGATTCTAGTCCATTTCTTTCGCTCAGAGCTTCTAAACTTAAACATTTCGGGGATTCACGTCCACTTTAAGTTCCCAGGATCTTATATATTCATAAATTTAGAGTCAAAATTTTTCTGTGTGTGATGTTTTAAAACGTTCAAGCAATTAATATGGAAAATAAAAACATTTAAAATTTAATTCTCTTCTCAAATATATTCTTCACTAGAGATATTATTTTTTAACTAATTTTGCTTTCTAAAATTAATGCATTAGCGAGTGACTTCAGAATAATTTGTATCTACTAAAAACGTATACAATTAGCAAAAAACAAAAATTATTATATCAGGATTAATGATCAATCGGGGTAAAATGGTTCACAACGCATGGGATAAAAAGTCATCTCCAGTACGCCTTTTCTACCTTTTAGTGCTCAAACTCAAAAAGAGAGCTGTTACATAATTCACATTTTTTCAACTTTTGACACGGTTAGAGGCTAAACGGTTAAAGATATAGACTTTCGGTCTTCAACGACCCCTTATTAAGTCAACAATATTTAGGACAGTCTTTTTTCTTCCACCCCCTCTGTTCGAAAACCATTTCGATATCGAATTTTCGAACATCAAAGTTTAACCACTTTAGAGGTCCTATTTTTCAATCGATTTGCTTAAATTTGGATTTTTTAAAAATATATTGAAATTTCCAACCTGACTACATCAGACCTAATCGGTCATGAATCGGTATAGTACCCGTAATTGATGTATCTTTCTCAAAAAATTCTCATAATATTTTTTTTTCGAAAACTTGTGACAAAACCTAAGGCCAAACGGTAAGAGATATCGACTTCCGATCTCCGACGAACCCTCCCCCCATAAGTCAACATTATCTAGGACAGTCGTTTTTTCTTTTTCCTCCACCCCCCTCATTCCCGTAAAAAACATGCTTTTTGGTTTATTTCGAAAACGGCTCCTAGGATTTTTTTTTATTTTCGAATATATTTTAGAGCTAATCCTGGCGAATATTTTGTCCACCTATGTTCGAAAACCACTTCGATGTCGAATTTTCGAATATCAAAGTTTAACCACTTTGGAGGGTCTATTTTTCAACAGATTTCCTTAAATTTGGATTTTTTGAAAGGTCTTCAAATTCACAACCTGACTGTATCAAACTTAATCGATAATGAATCGGTATAGTACCCGAAAATGATTTACTTTTCTCGGATTTACTTTTTTGCTCGAAAGCTTGTTACTCATGCAAAAATATTCTAAATCCTACTTTTCTTAAGCAATTACTTATTTCGGAATGACTTATTAAATTTATCAATAATTTTAGTGAGTAGTAAAACGTGTACCTACAAAGCATGCAGAAAATTAATACACGGATAGCTCTTTCTCGTGAGTTTGAGCACTCAGCAAAGCTGGGACGCTTTGCCATCTCTTTGAAATCGGAAGCAAAATTATGATTTGAAAATAAAAATCTCGCAGAGAAAAAATAATCTGCTTAAAATTTAGACAGGAACAAATTTCTTTAAAACTTCGTAGAACCCTAACTAAAAGTGTCACAAAGGGACCAAGTGGCAGCCGCTGTCATTTATCGAATTTCACATAATATTTTGATATTTTTATTTATATTTTAACATTCGGAGCTTTAGTCAGTTCTTTTCTGGTGTCTGAATCAGAAATTTTATCTCCTTGGGTACTGTATCTAAAGATTTTTACCCATTCGATGTTTTCATCTTTATCAGAGTCATGGAGTAAGGGAATGTGGTCTGCCTTTGAATGCGGCAGAGTTTGAATGTTTAAATTTTTCTCTTATTTTTCAAAACAAAAATTCTACTTTATGAACAATATTTAATACTATTAACTATTTTCTATTAACTTCGCTTAACAAACTAGATTTTTAGCTTTAGGAAGTAAGAGAAAAAATGAAGCATTCAAAAACTGACGCATTCAAAGGCATGTTACTTTCCCCCATAATTCTTCTCAATAATTTGCAAAAACACTTTCAATTTGTTCTTTTAAAGTTTTTATACACTAACAATCAAGAAAATTACATCTGCAGAACGTCAAAGTCCTATATAAAATGCATATGGCAGCAACTGCCACTTGGTCCTTCCGAGTGCAGTTTTTTGTTTTTGCAATATATTTACATTAATATTTAATTTTTATTAAAAATTTTATAACGAAAAAATAGCCAGATAAATTCTGCACGCATTCAATCAGGTCTCCAGGAGAAATAATATATTCTTCACTATAAAAAATTAAATTGAAAACTAAATAGCAGCGGCTGCCACTAGGGTCCTTCTACACTGGTAAAAATAAAAGGGTCAAATTGACCCTTTTCCAAAGGATGGATCATATTTGACTCTTTGAAAGGGTCACCAGGTACCCTTCGAAAGGGTCACGGTTTTGACATCTATTTAATTCCGGAATAAACGAATAAAAAAACAATGAAAAAGTGATCTTTGGTGTTCGCTCAGATGAGAGAAATATGATATCAGTAATAAGTTTACAATAAAACATGATTATTCGTGATAAATGTGCATACTAAATTTCAAGAGATACAAAAGTGAACCTTTCAAAGGGTCAAATACGATCCATCCTTTTGAAAAGGGTCAATTTGACCCTTTTATTTTTACCAGTGTAAGTGTTAAATGCATTTCAGATACTCAACACGTAAGTATAGACCCTATAGGGGTAAGTGGGGCTGCATTAAAGATGCTAAATATTTCTAAAGAAGAACTGGAATTTGGATCTATATTTTTCTCGAAGACAGTCAAAATCCCGAATGTTCAAAATCCTTAAAGGTATGAAATTATATGCAGGATAATGTGTAGAATAATTTCTCAAGGCACAGAAAATTTTCCTTTGTCTCCAGCAAGCGCAGATGCAATCGTGAGAGTAGTTATGACACTTTTAAGAATTCGGGATTTTGGCTTTCGGGATATTGACCAGGACCCATTTTTTCTATCTCTAAATTATATTAGATTAAGGGCAGAATCACATTGACAATAAAATGCTCGCCGTAGGCTTACCGTATTTCGTTAATTTTCGCATTTTCATTGCGCTTCTTACGCAAATTCTCGATTATTGTATTACCTTATCTCATACTCGGTGTCATTAGGTAAAATTAATATAAGAAAATTTAAGGAATAAAACGAAAATTCTATAAACGGTGAGCAAAAAAAAACTAGAAGAGAAATTAATCGTACAGTTTTTTTGCTCACCGTTTATCGCATTTTCGTTTTATTTATTCAATTTTCTTTTATTATTTTCACTTTGGGCCACCGAGTATGAGATAAGGTATACGGTAATCGAGAAATTGCGTAAGAATTGTAATAAAAATGCGTAAATTAACGAAATGGTGAGCATTTTACTGTCAATATGATTCTGCCCTAAAGCCCAAAGCTTCTTTTAGAAATATTCGAAAAATAACGTTTTCAATGTAGCCTCGCCTCCCCCTACCTCAAATCAAATCGTTATGAGCACATGTAGATTTTTAACAATTTCAAAATGGAATTTAACCCTTTCACAATACGAAGCGTCAATTGTAATTGCAATTTGAACCCCGGATAACCTTCCTTCAGAACCACCAACACGTTCTCCATTAAAATTTGTGTAATTTGGCACACATCATCGCACTTGACTGAGCCAAAATTGGTTCATCTAAATTCTGGTCATGAATCTGACCACCTCCTGAGGGCATGACAATCCTTGTCACCCTCTGAGTCGCTGGTTGACATGCAGATTCCCCCCTTGCAACAGGCACTGTCTTCACTTCAAAGGTATGTTCTTGGTGGGGCACGAAAAACGGTTTGGGAGAATGTATGTGACTTCTTAAGCGAACAACTAAGAAAATTGGAAATCTCGCCAGCAGGTATTAGTATTGAGGAGAAAATCCATCCCCTCGGAAAATGCCTGTAAAACCAACAAACCCTAAGCCACATGATTCATAAATCTCGGTGGTGGTATAATTCTTTGAATTATTGTGCCTTAAAATATTGAGAGTAACCCCTTAGCTACACGAGAGGGTTATTCCTTTTATGACAAAAAGTATACACATTATAAAATTCAACCCCTTTTCTTTGGCTCTAAGGTATAGACAAAAGAATACATTGGAAGTCTGCTAGAGTTTATCCTAATGAATTCAGCACCCCCAAAAGAAAGTAAAATTAAGCTCATGGTGGTTTATCGGTAACATTAAGCGTGTTTTTCCAAGATTTTACGTGAATATTCACAATTAAATGCAAACCACGAAAGAGAACATTGTTCAGCCAAGCTATCTAAATAAAGTGTTGTTAGTGTTAATTTTATGATATGAAGGAATTCCACCGCAATAGCATTCAAGATAGATTTTCTTGTACGTCTTTCGTAGAGAAGAGGTAAAAGGACTTACAAACATCCTTCACATTTATTGTGTTGCAAGACGGAGGTGTAATCAAATTTATTGAATATGGCTTCATCTGTCTGGCTGACTCCAATGAGTTATTTTCAAAAAAAAAAAGGAATTAAAAAAGAAAACACCGCGAGAGAGAATTGATCGCGTATTTCATCCATTGTTCCATGCTTCGATACCCCATAGTATTCGCTCTTTATCTGATGAACACCAATAACTGCAAACGCCTGGAAGGACGTACGGTCAGGACATGACATGCCAGAAGGACTGGGTACTATTTGAGACACTTGCTATCCCTGCCATGAAGGAAGAATTGTGTGTGAAAAATTTCGAGTCGAAGGACCGAAGCACGTCCTCTGGACCGTAACTGCTATCAAATCAAAGGAAAAAAAGATGCTATTTTCTTTGAGCTCTAACCCAAAGGGGATGGACGTGGAGAAGATGATGCAGTATCCTGACGAAGCCAAAAGAATAAACAGACACCCGCCAAGCACTAGTTTGGACAAGGATTGTGCTTTGAATATCAATTGAGTGTGAATGTGCTCACTATATTTTCTGTCCCACAAAATCACAACCCTCAAGCATGATTGAAAGCATTGCAGCAGCATTTCTCCAACCACTCAATTTATCCAAGAGATTTTCTTTAATTTCACGTACTCCATCGAAAAATCGCCGAATTCACCTAAATGATATTAAGGAAAAAAGGTTAGAGATAAAAAAAAACGACACATGTGACTTTCAAACTCAGAAGACAGAAGCTAATAGATTTAGCAAAATCTCTGCTGTTGCAACTGCAATAGCCCTACTGTACTAAATTAGTTATATTTAATTTTTTAGGGGCAAATTGTCTAAAGAGAAAATCAGAAAATTCACAATAATTCAAGTTTTCGAAATATATTTAGACCATGTACTAAAAGTGAACATGTGAAAATAAATCTCTAGGATTTGAATTATAAGAGTTAGAACAAAAGTCAACTTGAACAAATGAATAAAAATTCAAACAGTTTCAAACACTTTTTTTTAAAAAATTATGATTCATCCAATGTACTAAATTTAGTACACTTCATTCTGAAACATTTTCTAGGAGGAAATTTCAAATTACTTTCTATTAATGAGTTTCAGCGATATATTTGCTTAATAAATGATAACATTTTCTTCAGACTAATAAATTTAGTACTAATATCTTACTAAGTTCGAATCACATGCAAATGAAAAAGATGAATCTCCTCCTCGATTTGCCTGTAGTACTACATATTACCGTCAGTATTCTACCACAAATTTGAATCAATCGGTAAAGAAAATGAAATTGAATGAAAAGTACTAAAGATTAACAAGGTTTTAAGTACAGTAAAGTCTCTTAAATCTGAACCTCTCAAATTCGAACGACGTTTGGATTCAAAATGTCAATTGTAGGGTTATGTTAAAAAACTTGAATTCTGGATGATTGAAAATCATATTTACGTACTTCTTCCTGAATGTTTACGTACATTATGATCGTATAAAATGAAAAGGAAGTATGTTACCACTAAGACTTGTGAGAAAGTACGGGAATTTAATTCAAAGTACAATTTAATCTCACAAAAATTTCGTTAGTTTTGAAAAAATCGTTCGAATTTGGGAGGTGAGAAATGTCAAAAATACCCCCCGAGCGTTCGAATTTAGAAGACTCTACTGTACTTACTTTCTTTAAGTATGACTTATCCCTGCGACTAATTTTAGTACACTTCATACAAAAACGTTTTCCGAAAGGAAATTTAAATGTTTTTTTTTTATAATATTCAATTATTCTAACTAAACGATATGTTTGCTTTGAAAACGACATTTTTAGAGAATCCTAATTTTAGTACAAATAATCTTATTCATCTTAAATTATCTAAAAATTGAAATGGAACGAATAGCACTAAAAAATTAACAAAGATTCAAATACTTCTTTCTTTTCTTTCCGCATGATTTATGCCTAGTACTAAATTTAGTACACTAAATTTAGTAAGTAAATTTAATTTGATTTTTATAAAAGTTATTGAATCTCAGCGATATGTTTGATTAAAAATTACATTTTAACAAATTACTAAATTTAGTACAGATATCAAATTAGAACAAAAACACTTAGTCATCAAATACGATAATATACAGAATTCCACACAAAAATAAAAAGAGACACTGCAATAAAACTAGAATTACTTATAACCTTTTTATCAAGATATTAATATTCTATCTAATTATTGTAATTTCTCCTGAATAAATCATAAAATTATTATGAATACATCATTAGCGTTGTGTACAACTTCTCATGATGTTCTAATTTTAGTAGAACACGTGTTTCCAATTTTACGACGAATCTAACCTCTAATAGATTTAAACGTGAACCAATCGTTTACGAAGACATTTTTGTGCTTGGGATTTAAAATATATTTGTACTAAATTTAGTACAGCTCGAATTTTAGTACTTAATCTCTAAAAAACAATGATCAAATTAAGACATGCCTCTCACAGATCTGAGATTCAACCAAGATAAAGTTTAGTGTAACAATAAGCGCAGTGCAATAATGTACTAAACCACATTTCAACTATAATTTTGTCCACTATAAATATATTAGTTTGTCTCTCAGTATATCTTCATGTTTGTGAGACTCATAATGTTAACTCATTGCCATTATTTTGACAAAGTTTTACTACAAACCTTTACCCTGATCCTTAAATATTGTTCAATTACTGAATCATACTTATCCCCTTTTGTCGCTAAAATAGACTATGCGGTCTCTAAAGATACCAAGAAGGAAACATGTGGCGACACAATTCAATTTGAGTATCATTTCAATTTTCGTTATCCTAAAGGAACCCTTCTCCGGGGGCGATTTTCCTTTGCAAGTCATTGCTCTTGAGCTTGACCCTTCAGCCTCTGGTACTTTTTGCTCCGTAAAAGATTTTCCAATTTAAATACCATATTCAGTCAGTAAATTGAAATTTTGCCTTCAGTGGAGGAGAGTACAAAAGGACTAAGGCATATTCTGTGAAAAACGACTTTGAGGCAGAAGAATTAAATTTTTTTTCAGGAAAATAAAGACATTCAAGATTCAAAGCACATCATTTTCACCCTCATTTTTGCCCATTTGACTACATCTTTTATTTTTCACCATGCTCTCTAAATGGACAGAACACGTTACATTACAATTTAATACGGGGGGACATGAAAAAAATGCAAAATTTTTTTTGTGGGAGGATGCGAAGACATGATAAATAGAGACCTAAGCTGAAATTGCTATATTTTCCTGACAAATCATCACGTCAATACAGTCGAAGACAGAAGGGACTAAAAGTGTATTTGAATATCTTCTTACTTATGCAATAAACATCCCCAATTCTGGGCAATCTGTCACGTTTATATGTCCGCCAATTTTTTTCCTCCTGGCCTTTCTGGTCAACCCCATATCCTTTAAAAAAAAAAGATGACAGAAGTTTGGGGTGAATTTTAAGATTTTAAAATTTGTCTTTTCCTTCTTGTGTACACGAATGGCAAAAGCTGGCTCAACATGGTCAGAATACGTAATCCAAGCACCTCCTAAACCATTCACAAAGTTCAACAATCAAGGGTTGTTTCGCATTTACAAAATGCTACATGAGAAAATCCTTGAAATATTTATTTGTCCGTTTTCTTATTCGCACGCAAATCGTGATGACACAGGGGAAAAGCCGTCAAACCTTAACACAAAACTTGACTCATATCTCGGAGATAGAGTATCCCTTATACCCCAAGTTTTAGTATTTCAGGAGGGGAATCCAAATGCTGATGCTGGTAACACTTTTTTATGCTACCATAAAAAGCATCTTTCACGCGATAATTATTTGGAATATTACACAAAAGAGATAAGCAAAACAACTATAAAAATCAATCCCTCGGTTGGTAGGTCACACAAAAATATAGTTTGCATATTAAAAATCTTGATGAATTTTTAAAATAAAGAAAACATTAGAATTATCATAAATAAGTTGTTCGGTGAATATTTTTTAAAATAAAGGAGACATTATATCGTTTTGATCCTTTCCGTTTAAATATCCTTTTAATCGAAAGGTTTTCTAGGGAATTATATTTGTGCTTAGTAATAGTGAATCTAAGGGCCTTGACAGACATGAGGATTAGCCGAGAGACGGCTTAACGTAGTTATATTAGAAATAATGGTTAAACTACATTTCCATAATTTTCCACTAAGTCATCTCTCGGCTTAAGTCGTAAGTGTGTCTAGGGCGTAAGAAAACCACTTTGGTGATTCAGGCCTGAGATAAAACTCCCAGATACCTGTTATAATCATTCTAAGTGTGTCTTATCTAAAAGAAAAAGTCGGTGAGAAATTGTATTTCTATCTCTTACTGTCTCTGTGTTTAGGTCTTCTGGAAAACGATTCCAACGATTTTTCAACCACATCCAGGGCCTATTTTGCAACCGAGCTTGAATTTGGAGATTTTAGAAAGGTCTTGAAATTTCCAACCCTGCTGCATCGGTCTCAATCGGTAAAATATCAGTAAAATACTCATAAATGATATTTTTTTTATCTTTTTATTTATTAATAGTACAGTAAAGTCTTTTAAATTCGAACGCTTGGGGGGTGCTTTTAATATTTCTCACCTCCCAAATTCAAAACTAACGAAATTTATGTGACATACTTCATGTTCATTTTATACGATCACAATGTATATAAACATTCAGGAAGAAGCACGTAAAAATGATTTTCATTCATCCAGAATACACTTTTTTTTAACATAACCCAACAATTGACATTTTGAATCCAAATGTCGTTCGAATTTGAGAGACTCTACTGTATATATTTTTACTGCTCGAACTCCACGGAGACAGCAGTATATCTCTCCTTGGAAATTACAAGGAGCCAACTAATTTTCGGCCATTTTTCAGGAGACAGCATGAAAGATTCAACTTTGTCTAAATAAGTATCTCAATTAAATGACTGAACAAAAACAATTTATTTCTTTTCTATTTGTATGAGCACTAATATAAACATCGAAACTTTTATATTTTTAGCTTTCAAAATATGTTTTTTTTATGAGTTATCTCCTTGTCGTTCTAAATCATGTGCAAATTTTGCTGAAATTAGAATGACAAGCGATTAACTTGCTTGAGTTAGTCCCTTGTTTCACAAAATTTTGAACGATTAATATATTTTGTGCCCCTTTACTTCAAACAAAATTATGCAAGTAATCAAAAAGATTAAAATTTTGAAAAACTTTTCTAACAACGAAATTTAATGACTTATATCATCTGAAAATTTATTAAATTGTCTTTCTAAGTGCATTAGAATCTCAAAATCGCAAAAAAGTGAGTTGACCCCTTGTAATTTCCAAGGAGCGATATATACCTCGATTTTTTCACCCTTGGGATTTCCGACAAAACTGAACTGGTTCCAATCGATTTTGAACCGGTAATGAATCCGATCATAACCGATAACTAATTTTTATTCAAAATTCAATTATATTAAGTCCTAAACTATTTTGGGCAATGTTTTGACTGATTTATAAGACCATTCAAATCGGTTGTGAATGGGTAACGAACCGATTATAAACCGATAAGCAATTTTTGTCTGAAAATCAATTACATCACTCTTAAAATTATTTTGTGTGATCTTTCGAGTGATTTACAAATCGGTTTAAATCGGCTTAGAACCGGTAAACGGTTAAGTACTTTTAAGGGTAGCATCTAAGTCACGAGTTCGAGCACTTCGCAAAGCCTAGGGTGCTTTGTCACCCCTTTGAGCTGTAAACTAAACGGTAAAAGATATCAACCTCCAATCTCCAGTGACCCCACTCCCTCCGGAAGTCTTTTACAAATACAGTGAAAAGTTTTAAAGTAAATTAAAGTAAGCCCAAAATATTACACCTTTTAGAATAATTTATTTGGAATTTCTTTTTATATAGAAGAGCGTATAGTTTATTCGACAATTGTTAATCCAGTCGACTATCAAATTCACAATTTAACTTATATTCACAATTTAATTTATAAAAAATAAATTATGAATTTGAGAATTTAAAAATTCGCCATTTTTAAACTTAAATACTTACTACATACCAAATAGCTAGAGACTTGCAAAAAATATTCTAGATTCCTTCAACATTCTACTGTACAATTATGAACAGACATAAGAAAAAAAATTACTTTAGGTAGTCAAGAAAATTTATTTTCTTTATGGGACACCGGTGATCCAATCGTCCTTAAAGGGTTAAGCCTTCGGTCCCTAAGATATAGTGCATTAATTAAAATTATAGGGCTCTTATTATTTTATATTTATAATTTTAGAAAGAAAAACCTTTCTTCTTCTTAATAAAACTTACCAATCTTTTATAACTTATTGCACTTTGCAGCATTGATAAATCTTTTAAACATCATAGAATCAGAGAAGGGGAAAATGTTGTATATTGATGAATATTTGTCAAAAGAGCTGAACGAGGATTTGCGTGGATTTACTGTCCACTCGTCCATCAGTCACTCTCCCTGATTTTCCCAAACTCACCCTTGGATTTTCACCATTTCCACACTCCCTGCATTAGCCAACATCAGCACATAAGTTTCCTTCTGCGTGTACAGCGATGTCCAAATATGATACAATGAACCATAAAGTTTTCGATAAATAAAATTTTATGACCAAATTATCCTGCGAAATGTTTCTATTTTCCCATTTTTCCAAGCATTCAAGTGAAAAAGGAGTACGTGCGAGTCCAAGGTTTGGAAATGAAACATCACTTCGTCCAAAGACTACATTTTATTGAAAACTTAATTACACATCTTCTTTTAATCGTAAACAAAGTAATTGAGAATATGTAAAATGAATCAAATAGTGATTAGATTAGGGTAATCCCGAGAATGGCTGGCTCATCACAGTCATTTCCTGTGGCTCAGTATCTAGACACATCTATTAACATTCTATTGTTTTATTTCTTTTTTTTTCTTTCTTTAAATTCAATATTTATTACAACTCGATTTGGAAGGGATTCACTCATTCCAGAAGCTTCTTATCATACATAAATTCGCCAATGGTTCCATGAGTCTTCATCATCTTGCGCAGGGTGGAGATTTTGCCAGCCAGTTCACGCTGTCCATTGTATTGCTCTTCCAGGAATTCTCCCGTGAGATAGTCCACCAAATGATAGTCATTTACGTCACCCTCGCAAGTCTTGATAACATCACGAATGCTCCTGGTAACCTCAGCCTCAAGTTTCAGAGCCTCCTCCAGAGCATCTACTCCTGACTCCCATTCCAGTTTCTTCACCATCTGGCCCGGTAGAAAGAAATTCAGCATTTAGTATCCAGAACACTTAAAAGCAGAATACGGAATACATTCATTAAAAAACCTACCGGAACCTTGATGAGGGATGTAATGTAGCTGGTCTCATTGAAGGTGTTCAGACCACCACGCATCAGAAGGTACTCGATGAGTTTATTGGCATGTTCGCGCTCCTCTGAAGATGCTTCAAAGAAGTGCTTGGCAAATCCTGGACGATTGACAGTATCTCTGGAGAAATAGGCTGCCATAGCCAAGTATTTCATGGAGGCATCAACTTCCATTTGGATCTGTGTGCGCATCTTCTCAATGCAACTCTTGAACATATCTTGCCAGTCTTTTGGAATCTCCGGCACATCAAGTGAACCTGTTTTTCCCAAAATTTATGATCAACCATACGAAATCATTAGGCAAAATATTTCAATATTTATTAAAAAAAATGTTGCTATTCCAATGAAAAATTCAGATTCTTTAGCGATTTACTGTTATAAATTTTTCTGCATGATCGATTTTTTCTTGTTTGGTTCCTGCCACGATTGTTTGATAGTTTAAAAGGTTTAAAACACGGAAAAAAACTAGGAAAAACAGTAGAGACAGGAACCAAGGCAAAGAAAAGTCGATAATACAGAAGCAATTGAGAACAGTAATGTGCTAAAAAAATATTCAGGAGAGAGATTTCCCCCTATAATTTTGAAAATGTTAAAATGGAATGAAACTCTAACAAACAAATTAGCTTTAATATAGAACAATTTTTTAAAGTTCTTGTCAAATTTAAAGGATTTGGAATAGGAATTTTGCATAGATCTGTTTGTTTAACGAGAGAAATCTTAAATTGCATAAATAATTTTCAATTTTAAAGTAAGAAAAACAACTTTTAGTGCTAAATAATGTTAATTTAATCAAACAATGCACAATATGCAATTGTCGTATCTCTCAATGTCTGCATTTTCTCTTTATCAAAAAAAAATTGTAACAAAACAATCTAGAAGAAGTTACACATAATAGACGTAGAAAAGGAGATATTACAAATATTAAAATTAAAACAACAAAATATGGACAAAAATCAATTAAATACAATTCAATTAAACATTATAATAAATTAATTTCACAATTAAAAAAAGATGAAACATTGTACAATCAGAATATTAAACAAATTTTATTGGATATCCAAGAACGCTGAGGATGTATCTCGTACGGATTGGTCGCACTCAATTTAGAATTAAGTGAAAGTTAAAATTTATATAGTCAGTTATAGAATGTATATTCTTTTGACATGACAATAAACTTATCTATCTATCTATCTAACTTCAATTAGATATTACTAAATTACTTAGAAATCTTCATTTGAAGGTCAAACACTGCCAGGAAATATACATTTAATAAAAAAGCACCTAGAGCTTTATTTTATATTTTTTAAAACGGATGAATTGCTCAACAATTGTTAGCGTAAATTGATTTTTGAACTTGCCAAAGCCCAAGACAATTTTTTTTCACATAAAAAGCTGCATTACATTAAATTTTTTATGCATTGTATATGCTTTGAAAATGAATAAGAGCAAATTATTAACATTGCAGCAAAAATTTTGATTTTTAAATCTATTTTCTTATTCTAAAATATTTAATTAAATTTGAAAAATATTGAGCTCCCTTTTATCACAAAGTCGAGAGGAAAATGGTTTTATTCTTAACTTTAAAGTGCGCAATTGGCAGATAATGATTCCAATTGTAACGCTCTAGGTACTTGAAAAACAAAAGATTTTAAGAACGTCATGATTTTGCGTGCTTAGTAACTACATTGTAAGTATATTTGATTAATCAATGACTAAACACTTCTCATACACTCAGAAAAGAGCTCTGTGGAAACAGCTCTTAATTTAGCTCTTGATATAAGAACGGGCATTCGTGTGTTGAGCTTAAAGACTATTTTACTTGAAGGAAAGCATTTATTTTAAAATATGCTTTGGTTCAAGAACGTACAGTCTTTGAATTTTCAGAGATGGCAAAAATAGTCTCTGGAAGAATTTTAAGTACTAACAAGTTCTTGGGGCAAAGCATAACGAGTTTTGATTCTAGTATCAGATTTTTTCTGCTGTATCGCAACAATTTTGACGTACACTCACAATTAAAAACACAATAGAATTTCACGTTTTTTTATTGCCCTATGCCACCGTATACACTTCTTAATTTATAATATTTCACATTCCCTATTGTTTTCCTAAAATCCAAGCGAAATTGATCAATTTTTGACTAAAAAAAAACTCACATTTGGGAAGATATTTCTCCATCCGATTATCGCTGAGCGAGATGCCCGACATGTTTACAATTTTTTTTTCACCCGAACCATCTCACAAAAATCTTTTAATTTTTCCTCTATATAAGTTTTTCTAAATAAAAAACCACCTTTTCACAACACTCCAGACACTTGAGCGAGCTCGTGGGGCACAATATTCTAATTTTCAAGAAAAAATATTTTCCTATTTTTCGAGCTTCACTTCACCAAATTTCCACTAATTCTTATCGGCACTGTATTTTTTTGCACCACAAGACACTTCACTACTTGTAGAGGCTTCTCCCCACAATTTTCACTATAATTTTATTGAAAAAACTCGCGAAAACAATCACAACTTTGCGAATTAATTGCACTGTGAATTATTTTGTCTGTCATTTGACAGCACTGGAAGTCACTGAAAATTTTCTCTGGAGAGACGGTACTCTCTCTCTCGCTCAAGACGCGGCAGCTCTTAGTTGATCTGTTTTAGAAAACAGCTCTTGATTCTAAGCACGACATGTTTAGGTTGATTCGGCTCTTAAAATATTCTTACAGACAAGAGCTGCATTTTTGCAAATCCCATACAAAGTTAGAACTGCCTTTTTCTGAGTGTATAGTGCAAAAAAATTCAAATATCAAAAACCTTTTCTACAATAAATTTAACAAAAAGAGAATATTTCAAATTTTATATAACGATTTTAGTAGGGCCGAAGGAACACCGGTTCAGCGAGAAACACCTATTGACCATTTTGTCAAAATATTCATATTCATTTAAATTATATAATAAAATGCAAGTGATGGTAGGATGGAGGCAGAACTCTCGTCGCGAATCGGTCAGGCTTCTGCAGTAATGAGGGAGCTTGGCAGAAGCGTGTTGAGGAAGGTCGAGCTTAGTCGATCGGCTAAATTATCGGTCTTTAAAGCTGTGTTCATTCCTATTCTCACCTATGGTCATGAGATTTGGGTAATGACCGAAAGGGTAAGATCGCGAGTACAAGCTGCCGAGATGAGGTACCTTCGAGCGGTTAAGGGAATCACTCGTAGAGATCGAGTGAGGAATGTGGCCGTTCGTGAGGAATTAAGAGTCGAGGAGCTGCTTCTTCGGGTTGAGAGATCACAACTTCGATGGTATGGACATGTTCAACGCATGAATGAAGAAAGATTCCCCAGAAAAGCTATGCAAGCCATTGTGAGGAGACCTCGGCCTCGAGGCAGACCTAGGACAAGGTGGCTGAATCAAATTCAGAATCTTGCCTTGGAACGCCTCGGGATCGAACCCGAACATCTTCCTGAAGTGGCGGAGGACCGACAGGCGTGGGCTGCTAGATTGGATGTCATGGGCCCGCGACCCCAATAGGGATAAGCGGTTGAAAATGAATGAATGAATGAATAAAATGCAAGTAATAAGACGTTTTTTAATTAATCTAGTTTTTTCTATAGGTGCAGATGTTTAAATTTTATATCCTAAATTGTCCAGAATAGTGTGCCAATAGGTGTTGACAAAAACTGTTGAAGTGACGATAGGTGTTCTTTTGGCATTACAGTACATTCATAAAAAAAATTGTAAAATTCCATTAAATAAAATCTTTCTAAATTCATAAAGTTTGGAACTGAAAATGTAATAAAACTTTCTGTAAGAGTTAGGTGTAGACAACTGACTATAAGACTTAAATATTCACACGTTAAAATAAAAATAAAATAGGAATTTTATAAAGCAATTGAAAACGAAAAGAACATCTTTTAAAACCAGAAATAGGATTTATTGTTTATTTTTTATTTTATATTTTATATTTTAATTCAGGTTAAATATTTAAAATTATAATGGATTTCCTTTCCAATCGACATTGCCTTCACTTCCAAAAAAAACCCTAATTTCCAAAATATTTTATTTAATTTCAAATAAAATGATTTTCTTTTCAGTAGAAATATTCAAATCATTCAAATATTTGAAATACTGAATTCTCAAATCAAAATTAAACATATCGGTTGAAAATGAATGAAATGAATGTATCGTGTAGTCATGTTGAAATTATTGCTTCATTTTACGTGTTAAGCTTTTCTAACCCTTTAAGAACGATTGGGTCATCCGGCACCCATAGAGATAATCATTTTTCCTGACTACCTAAAGTTGTTTCTTTCTAATGCTTATACGTAATCTTAAAGTAGAAGGTTGTAAAAATCTTTAGAATATTTTTTTAGAAATCTAACTATTTGCTATATAGTAAATACTTAATCTCAAAAATAACGAATTTTCAAATTACCGAATTGATGAACGATTTTTTTATTCTTTTTTAAATTTCTATTTTTTTTTAAGCCAAAACATCTTGGCACTAGAAACTACAATAACTATACATAATATTTTTCATAAGAACGAAAATTGTGATCCATCATGGTATTGGCAAAAAGTTGATTTAAATTTCCAGACTATTTTTGTCCCTATCGTCCGTAGGGGCAAAAAATACACTGAATCACACTTATTCTGACTTTCCAAGTTTAGTTATAAGACGTTTCACAAGTTTTGTTAATCGGTTTCATTTTTATTGTTGATTTTCGGTCCGTAAAAAGTGTCTCGTCCTTAAAGGATTAAATCAAGTGTTAGAACTATTAAATTCGTGGGTGAACCCAAGTACTTAAACATTTGTGTACATCTCAATATTAGGCGTTCCTTATCGTATTTCTTATGAAGAAGATTTTTGAAATATTTGTTGAAAACCTGTACACATTTCTAATAAATGTGAGAAAATATGCACACTCAGTAAATATTTAAAACATGGGTTCTCCTTAAAACTCCAATACTATTTCTTAAACATATATATTTTTTAAATATCCGCTGTAATTTTAAATGTTTTTTTTTTATTAAAGCCTAAAGAAAGTAATATTGTTTTACTTTAAATATTAATAAAATATTTTTAGCCGTACATATTTTAGTAAATTTAATCACTACACATTTAATTTGATAATGAGAAAAATTAAAAGGAAATTATAAATACTTTATATTTAAATAGTGAAAATATTTAAAGAAGAAATGGTAAAGCACCTTGACAGATTTTCACGGTTTTGACAGAATACAGTGTAGTCAAATTTAGAATTCCAGAAAAGGCAAAATTCCGGACACCGAATTGGAACTAAAATCTTTAAGCCTCCGCCACACCTTTTATATCGATAAAATTTCATGAAATCAAAATTCGCGTCGTTTTCTTTCTCAAAAGATTTGCATAAATCTATCCCACTCTTTCGGACTCAAAATTGGATTGAACTAAATTTAATTTGGTTTTTTTTATCCCCCCCTTACCCTTGATATAGGTCTGAAGCCTATCGGCTTATTGTGACCAAGATCCCATTACAACTAAAATACTTAACAATTAAACAAATGTCCTTAATAAAAATCTATCACTATCACTTATATTCTAATGTCGTTACTATTTAGGAACGCCACAATCTTTTTCAAGGGTCCTTTACTTTAATTTGGTGTGATGTTCAATATAAGAAGTGTGCAAAAAAGTAAGATAGTCATTTGTAAAACTTTTGGGAAAGAAAGGATATGTTAATTTTGACTTCATGAATTTTTTTTTGATCTTAAAGGTATGCCGGAACCAATAATAATCCCAACATTGCAGTAATCATTTTGTAAATTATGCTATTTTAAAAAATTTTGAGGATTATGGATTATTTGATTTTTATCAAGTATTACTTGGTCTTTATCAAGTTTAAAGAGAGTTGTTTGAACTCTAAATTGTTTTTTCCGGAATTCTACACATTACGTTTCAATGCAAAAGTTTGTTACTCTTGGGTTTTGCCTATTTGTTTCTATTTAGTGCATTTCGACCACTCAGAATACAAGTCGAACAACTTGAATTTTTATAAAAATCGTTTTATTCGCTTTTGGATACTTCTTTATACCCTCTACCTTCCTTGTTGATATTATACTTGATAAATAATTAATTTTTAAGGTTTAGAGATTTTAAATCTCAAATATCCTTTACTTTGTATGTAAAATCTCAGCTTCAAATCGCTCTCCTGTAAAATTTTCCTACTACGAGTTATTCGTTTCTTACTCTGAGCGGTCGATTTACAAAGCACCTATTGGTGATACCGATGCAGAATTAGCCGCAGCAGGGGCCTTTCGACATTTCATTTTTCCATACGTTTTTGCATAGAGGCACTGAAGACTATTGGCAAGTTTTTTCCTAAAGAGAATTGACTTATCAGTCTGATATATTTCGAAATCGTGCATTAAAAGCTATCTAAAAATACATATTTCATAATGCTCGCCGAAATAATACAAGAACTACGAGCAAATTTGTTTAAGTCGCAGTGCAGTATCTGCAAAAGTTTTACAAGGAAAAGTGAAAAATAGCTTCACATTTTATTAGGTTTGATGAGCCCCTGGCCGCGGATACAATTAGCCAGGTGGGATTTTATAATTTCGGATTTATTGTAATATTTATCATCCTGATAAAAAAAACATTTCTAAAAATTTCGAGCAATGAAAAATGTTATTTTCTGGCTAATCTACCCCGGTCTCCCTTACCATTAATATGTATTCAGCGGAAAAACCTAAATTAGAATATTTTATTTTAGAAAAAAAATATTTTTCAAAAATCTTATCTAATTTTTTTCTTTTCATTTTTAATTTTTTCTGTACATTTTTATTTTCAATATTTCTTTTTTTTTTCTTTCACAATTGTAGGGTAGAGTAAGCCCTTTTCGCCACCTTAAGGTTTTGTACCCTTGTAATTCATACAATTTTTGTCGAAATAAAAAGAAATTTTCTGTACAAGTGCTTTGAAGCATTGTCTCTCTAATGAACCAGAAAACTTTCCGGGAATTTTTGGGCATCTAGTTGAAAAAATACATTTCCTGCAACAATGCATGTTTCAGTACTTTTCGCCACTTTGTAAACACTTTTTCGCCACTGTGTAAGCACTTTTTCGCCACTTGTTTTTAATTGATTTTTAAGAAACAGCAGCTTTCGAAAATCCGCAAAAGTACATTGCACAGTACTTTTCTTATTTAACACCTATATTAGACAATTAGTAGAGTATTTCGAATGATTTTTTGCACATTTTTTGTTTGCGACAAAAATCAATTGACAATTAGGTCTGTTTCAACTAAATTCCGCGAGGAGCGCCACTTGTAAAATGCTTGGAAAAATGAGTGGCGAAAAGTACTTACACAACCGAAAAAAGTAAGTCCTATTTCACCACATCCGTATTTCTTTATTTTTTGGAAAACATTATTAAATAATGATATTAGAGCGAAGCTTAGTTAATAACAAAGTGACTTTCAGTGAAAAAATATCAAATACTGTACTGCAAAAACATAAAATATTGCAAGACAATTTGTCTGAGCGTTGACAAGGTTATTAAGAACTTCATATTTTTTTGGTGACTGTTCACCTTGTCGACAATTTCTTCAATTAACTTGCAAATAATCTATCGGTGGAGCATCAGTTATGGTTTTCTGATCCGTTGGACTAGAGGTTACGAAGTAATAGTCATTTCGTAGTTCCATGAGCTCATAATTCCCTGAAAAAGTGATTTTATTTGTAGGTGGCGAAAAAGTGCTTACTGGCGAAAAAGTACTGACTCTACCCTAAAAGGGATGATCCTATTTTTGTGAATAAAGTATATTATTATTATTAATATAAAAGTTTTTACAATTTATAGATAGAATATTGAGTGTGTCATTGAATTACTGATGAGAAAATTTTCCACTTCAATAATAATCACAAAGAATCCCGAGACCATATGACTCTCAATATGCCATGTGGTATTGCATTGTCTCTATGGGAAGCTCATGATCATTGTCCAGAAGTGATAAGAGAGAAATTGATTGTTGAAAGTTGGACATTAGAGAGAATATTCGAGAGATAATTGTGAAAACTTCCATTAAATTGTCTCCACTATCTTAAGCAATTGAGGTGAAATTTATGATTTACAAGAGGCGTCAACCTTAAGAAATTGTTCAAGGCTGACCACATTTATCAATTGAAGTGGTCACAGGAGGGATGTACGAGAATCCCACTACGGATAGTACAAAGCCAAGAAGGTTAGAGTAGGAAATGTCAGAAAGAATTCTTATTTTTCTGACTATTTTTCCGTCGCAATTATCGCGCATTAGATTGATGCTGTATGCAAAATGACGAAATGTTGTGCAATAATTTAGAAATGGGATGATATATGACCTAGATATTTGGGTTTGGGGGGAAAATTGATTAACTTACACTTGAGGGATGCTGAGGCCATAAAGACCATGGAGAATGCAATCGCCAAAGCTAGAACTTGCTTCATTTTGCCTTCTTTGGGGGTTAACAGAAAAATTTATGCACCAGAACAGAGAGAGAATTTTATTTTACACTTTTGTCCGATTTCAGTGAGAACTCGATTGATTTTGCGATGTGGTCAAAACCTTTATACGCACTGGTACAGAAGGGTTTCGACTGATATACTAATAGGTGGCCAAAGTAGATTGATCGGCAACAATAGACTTACTGATGAAATATTTTAGCACGATATTCACTTATAACGAGACCTTTTCACACTGCTCGACAATGAGTTTTTACTGCAAGTCGCAGAACAAAACTTTCCACACGGAACGAACAATTTTCTGAAGCGTCATTAGTCAAGTCAACCAATCGATGGTACTTTTGCCTATGTATGAGGCTATCTATATAGGAAAAAGCTGAATCATACGCAGGAACACAAAGAAAATTCCACCAATACTTCAGTATATCCTTATCAGTATTTCTGCCCCTCCATGGTAAATTTGTGATGTGTGCAGCAGCACAAAATACTCTTAGGTCTGACATTTAAGTCGCCATTACCGTGAATACCACAGTTAAGTGACTATCTATCGTGGAAAATTCAATTGTTTGTGAGTTTCTTAGTCTAATTTTCTGAAGATTTAATTGTCGAAATAAGAGGTAATCATTTCCTTCCATCCTTCAAATGTGATAATCCCTTGGCATTCCCTAAGATTTCAGTTGCAATTTTCAATTTGAAATCGAGGATTGCCAAACAATTTCACAATAAAACGAAATTCAATTTGTTCAGAAAATTTCCGTTATTTCAAGTGAGATTTTGCAAATTTATCACAAATTTAATATTAGTAATATTGTATTACTTTTCAAAAGGTTTCACAATGAAAATCTTCGTTGCTCTCGTTGCCATCGCCTTTGCCTTTGTTGGCGCCTCTGCAAATAAACACTGCTATGCTGATGTTGAGAATACCTGCAATAACAATAGTAAGTTTTCCTATAATTTTAAGAAGTCTTTCAATACATAATGTCCCTTTAATCATCCTAAATGCCCTATCAAACTATTATTTTCCTCGAAAAAATCCCTTTTTCTTGCTCATTTTCGCAAAATTTCAACTGCGCATTAGTCCGGGAAGTAGTGGGATTCTCGTACATACTCCATCTCGAGAGATAGTTATTTTTATGATTCATGATAGAGACCACTCGAAGCCACACTCTCTCTTTGTTAGTTATCTCCAATGACTCGGCAAATAACTATGCAGTTTTCTAGAATAATTTGGGATGGATATTATGAGAAAAAATAAGTAGGGGAAGGTGGGGCTACATTGAAAATGCTATTTTTTCGCATACATCTAGACAAAATAATTTTGCACCTAATTAAATTAGGGTAAGTGTGCCAAATTCCGGCCAGCTTGCAATTTCGGCCACCTTTTTTGTTCCTCGAATTTCCATGAACTTTTAGTTTTTGCATACTCTAGAGATTAGACAATGCAAAAAAAACAACAAAAAATGTCACTTCGACGAGCAAGATGATCTGAAAAAGGCATTGCAAGAATTCCCGAAGGAAAAGGAACTATGAGAATGAAGGTGTTCGAAATAGGACACCAAAGCTATGTCTACATTTTTATTCATTTTAAAATGTATTAAGAATGATTTTAGAGTAAATAAGGACGGTACACTCTTTACAAGGTTCCAATCAACACTCTTTCAGAAGAAAGAATAAAAAAAAATCAATTTGTATTTAAAATATTACATTTCAAACTTGAGACTTTGACGCTTGCATGCAACTATGCCGAAATTTGGCACACTTACCCTATAGCTAAATCCAGTTTCCTTTAGAAATATGAGGAAAAAATAGCGTTTACAGTATAGCCCCACTTCCGGCACTTCCGACACTTCCTTCCGAATTCCCATCACTTCCACAATTAATATGAAAAATTCTCGAAACACCGGTTCTCTCTCAAAAAGAAATATTAATATCCCTTCTTTGTCAAGGTCCCGATGACACCCTCCCCAATTGCAATGCTGTCTATTCGGGCTTCCCCCATGCTCAGCTGAATCTTCAGGAATTTACCGTGATGCAAATCCAATCGTCCTATGAGTACCTCCTGCTCTCAACCAAATACAACACTCATGTTAAAAATCGCCCTGGATTCGCCAAGAAATTCCGCGAGTTGGCGGACAGATCCTGGAATCATGGCATTGACTTAATTAAGCACATTACAAAGCGTGGTGGCAAGATGGAATTCCGTGCTGTTGAAAAGCCCCGCCATCTCTTTGGGCATACCCTGGAATTGGATGAGCTGCAGAGTATGGCTATTGTGCTGGAAAATGAGAAATTCCTGGCTAAGGCTGCCCATCATATTCATCAATCTGTTTCCCATGCCAATCACTCCACTCACTACGATCCCGAACTGGCCCACCACATGGAAGAGAAATTCCTGGAGGATCAGGCTGAGACTATCCGTCAGTACTCAGGCTATGCCAATGACCTCAAGCACTTCATGAAGGAGAAGTCTCAAGTGGCCTTGTCCATCTTCCTCTTTGACGAATACTTGCAGAAGGAGTAAGGTAGAGGCGTAAAAAAATAAATCATGTTTATGTGAAAAATAAAATAAAATAAATAATTTTTGGGTAATAATGTTTTTGTTAGATAAAAGAGCCATATGTTTTTTTATTAATAATTAAATACATGTAAGGAAATACCATTGAACGTGATAATTCCATGTAATTTAGAATGATCAAAATAAAAACCTCTGACAAATACCAATTGCAACTTTATCATTTTGGTTTCTGTATTTGGGTGAAAATTTCCCGTTTACATTGTATCAACAATCTTCCCACTCTCGATAGCAGCAACAAACTTGCAAGTGATTCAGTTGAAAGTCACAAAAAAACATTCTCAAGTATACGATAATTTAATAATTTAGAGCACGCAGAAGGTCTTTGGAATATGCATTAAGTTGTTTTGCAAGTTAATCAACGTAGAGTTCAAGACATTTGAGATTATCAATCATATTATACAATTATTTAGGAATTTTTCAATTACTTTCCAAAATGGGGAATTTTAATTGAAAAACAAATAGTAAAATTCATAGCGGAAGTTTAAAAATTGAAGAGAATAATATAGGGGCAGAAGGAGCTTTAGATAGGCTGGAACCCGGTTCGAAGGACCATTAGTTGTGAGAAAGGGTTAGGCATTTACAGAGAATCTAATTTATTTTCTTCTTATAATTCGTTCTTATGATTTTTACGTATCCATTGCCATGTTAAAGTTCTTCAAACTTTTGGGAGAAAGCTATATGGATTATCTGATTGGAACACAAAATTCTGAGAGACACGTTAAAATTCAAATAAATTCAAGTTCCAGTAATCGAAATCTGTACTATAAAGGCATTTTCAAATGTTTCATGATACTTCCTCAAAATTTTATAATTATTTTATCTAGGTATTGTCTACGTAAAAAAATAAAATTTCCACGATATTATTCAAATCAAAATTTTAAAATTTCCTCTCTCTTTTAGATAGGCAAAAAAACACGAAGGAGTACTCTAGCTTGAGTGTAGGGCTTGTACTTATTCAGTGTCTCTTGATCTTTGTCCATCTTAAACAGTGAGAAAATCTTTAATACTCCCTCCGTCCCAAAAAAAAGTCGTACGTTTGGGGAAAAATTAGGGATTAAGGAATTGTTTTACGGAATGTTTTTGTTAATAGTAAATATCTTACGTATGAACTATTCTCCTTCTTCAGTAGTAATATTGAGGTCCACCTACCACGGTAAGATAAGGAACTGGTGTCTTGAAGATTTTTTTTTCACTTTTTTTCGAAGAGCTCCGGTCGATATGTAACTTTTGAAAATTCTGCAATTAACATTTTTAACTAAAATTTCATTTAAAAATTTAGTGTACTAAAGAAGGGATTTATAGTTCTTTTCGTTATGCCATAACAATGGGTTTAAATTTACAAAAAGGGCAATAAAACCAATCTTGCTCTTTTTTTCTACGTTCTGTGATATGGGTGCTGAATAGTTGGAGATAAAGATTTGATGTCTTTGGACGACCCCCACCCCCCGTAGGTCAACTTTTGGATTTTCAATATGTTCCCATTTTCCCCCCGCCCCTCCTCTTCCTCAGAAAAAAATCGCACTATGTGTTTTTGAGCAATCCCAAAAAAGAATATGGTTTTTGGTAATGATCCTAAGGTCGACTTACCGGGGCGCCGCCGAAGGTGCCAAGCTTCTATCTCCAATCTTTTGGTACTTAAATCTTACTAAAAATATTCAAAAGAAAGATGTTTTTAAGACATTGTTTTCTTATCTTACAATCGTAGGTGGACCTCAATATTACCACTAAAGATGGAGGATAGTATGTACATAAGATATTTCCAATACACAACATTTCTACTTTACACCGTCTCGTCCTAGCGATATTCTTCCATACGTACGACTTTTTTGGGACGGAGGGAGTAGTACTTACGAGAAATTAGGAAAGTAGGTAGGTTATACTAAAATTTCCGGACAGCTATTTAGATTAGCTTGCAAATTCTGCTCTCTAATTTTAACTGAAGCAGCTTTAATGAAATGTAAAACATATTGGTAACACTAAACCTACCGACCATTTTTGGTAGATTTTCCTAGCATGCTTGGTCAAATGACAGACCGCGGTAGGTAAGATACTCAACATTTTTTTCTTAAAAAAGAAAAAAGAAAATTTAAAAACTAAAAAATATATAAAATGCATATTTTAAGAAATTCATAAAGTTTTACAGTGAAATTATACCGTTTAAATAGGGTCGGAGGAACGTCTGTTCGACAGGGAACCCCTATTGGCACTTTTGCCAAAATATTGAATATTATTTAATGTATCTAGTAAAATATAAGTAATATAACGTTTTTTCTGTAATATACCTTTTACTATAAGCAGAGATGTTCAAATTTCATATCTCAAATCGTACGGAGTAGGGTGTCAATGTGCTAACACAAGTTCTTAAAGTGTCAATAGACGTTCCTTTCACCCTATGTGTTAATTTTAAAAAGTTTTTAAATCGGTCAATTTGACGGTCTTGGTAGGTTCAGTGTTAAACCAAAACGACATCCAATCAGAGAAGAAACAGTTCCACCATTTGATACTGGAGAATCAACGCTGAGACAGCAGTGGGCGCATGAGGGGGGGGGGGGCGATATCAAAAACAGTACGAAAATAAATTCAATTCAATCTCAAAATTCCAAATTACAAATTATTCCAAATTTCTCCATTCTGCGGCCTTAAGATAACCAGTGCATTGGCAAAGCGTCCCAGCTTTGCTTTGGTTGACTACCGGATTTAAGCTGCTTCAAATTACCATAAGGCAGTTCCATAATTAAAAATTGGTTACTAACCTTAAAAAATTGAAGTTAGAACAATTTCCCATTCATAGATTATGTTCGGAGAAAGGTTTGTCTTATCGGATTTTAAAACATTTCCGAAAATACAAAACATAGTTTAAGTTGTTTTCTAGAAATCTTAAAAGACGTGTTAATTTTTTTTTAAATAAATTAAGATAAAGTGCCCTCAAGTCGACCGGTTCTTCAATTCGACTGGTAGAGTTATTTATTCAATTTATTTATATTTACCCTAATATTTAACATATGATCTAACATTAAAAGGTCAATTATTACCATAAATAAATACGAATCAGTGACAATTTTATAGAAATTCACCATTAAAACATTCAAATATTGACCACCGGTCGACTCGAGGGCACTTTACCTTACTTACGAAATTTACCAATTTATTTTCCAAAAATGTGTTAACAATTTTGAAAGAACAAGAGAGGGGTAAAATCGAACCTGAACATCTTCCTGAAGTGGCGAAGGATCGACAAGCGGTTGAAAATGATGATAATGATGATTCGAAAGTGATGCAGAACATTAAAAAATTTGAAAGCAACAAATAATTTTCAAAAAATCATTTTATTTTGTAGTGACGCTTAAACCTTAGTGGTCGATCGATACACTTCACTTACCTTATTTTGCTTTAAAAAAAATAAAACTTATATCTTGATAGACTTATTTAATTAATTATCTTATTAATAATATTTAAAATAAAATCAATTTTTGTCCACGTCCTAGAATGAGTAGTCAAACCAAATTATTAAATGTTTTTGTAATTTTATTTGTTACAGGTCTCAAAAATCATGTGATTACAAGAATTAAAATTCATTTAACACAGAATGAATAAAACTAATTCACCTGATAAAGAGATTTAGAATAGAGATAATTAATTCGTGACCTCTTACCATCCAATTCGCAACATTGTGAATAAGACAATGACTATGGATAAAATGCCCCTAGAAATAATGATAAGATATGATTTTTTTTTTAAGTAGGTTTATTAAAAATTAACCAAAGATACACGTTCTTTTAAATCAATACACCGTCATTGTCTTTGTCACTACGCTGATACAATCAGGGAATCACAATTACTTTTGTTCAATTGCTAAATTATATTTTCCATATTACTCTGAGATAATTGGAACAATGGGTGTTTTTCGAGTGGACACTGGCACCGTAATCACTGTAGTCTCGTGTCATTACGCAATTACACTCATTAGTAATTTCACAAAAGTTGATGGTTATTGCTATGAAAAAGAGAAAATATAGGAGGAATGCAAATAGTGCAAATTCACACAAACTAGTCATTTGCAATAATAATTTGCAGATATAGTATGCAGAGGTCCCATCAATCCACTCCTATTTTTCACCATTCTGCAATAAATTGATATTTTTCGGGGGGTGCTTTCGGTGAACCATGAAGAACCACATAAAATAAATGACATTCACCGAAAATGTTGTGTGTATATTGGAAATAAAAGTTAATACCTGTTTTAGGGGACCAAGAGCACGAGGGAGTTTAGCGTCTGAATAAAGCAATATTGGGGAAGCTTCTATTCAAATGAAAACACCCTTCAAATATATATGTACATATGTATGCTATTGATAAAGTGAAACATCATGATTTCTACATATTGAGAGCTGAAGGTTTATTCTAAACTCATCTTTAAGTCTTTATGGAAAATATATTTTTTATTTTAATCAGTAATGTTCAAGCAATAAAACATAAATATTTGCTTATTTTAATGGCCAGCGCACAATAATTTTTGTTTGTAAATATGCTTTCTAAATTTCCCATGGGAATGAGCGAGATGACTAAATCTAGGTCTCACTCACTCTCATTGAAATGTCAAAAACATGTTTACTAAACAATAGATATTGTGCGTTAGACACGCACGATGCACAGAAAAAAAACTTTTGTAAAATTGTTCATGAATGTTCGTGAAATCGCATTAGGAATTTACGAAATGCTTGTAAATTCTATAACCCACTAAAAAGTTCGTAACTGTTTGTACATTTTCACAAACATTCTTCGTAACATAAATTACTTGACAAACATTCTATGTTTATTTACAAATATTTGTTCGTAAATATTCGTAAATGTTCGTAAACGCACAGACCAATGTAGGTAAAATATTGTCATTTATTTGTACTGTACAGTTTGGTCAAACAAACAAAACTGCACGAACAAATGTTTATAAAGAATCAAAAATGTTCATCAAATGATTACATCATATTACAAACAATGTTTGTGAAAAGTACAAACTTTTACGAACTTGTTTGTAGGTCTATACGATTTAGTAGCATTTCCTAAGTCACACGTTGAAATTCACAAACATTACAAACAAATTTATGAAGTTTTTTCTGTGTATAGAAATGTTAGCAAGATTTTCTTTAAAAAAAAACAAAAACTCAGAATTATATAAATTATATAAAATATTATATAAATAGAATTGCATATGAATTACGTTTTTCTCAAAAAAGCTTTCTGAAAGGCTCCTAAATTCTTTGAAATAAAATAAAATAGTAAATATGTCATAAAAAAAAGAATTGTAAATTATGCATTCTATGAATGATTAGCATATGCGACCTGTGAAGGAGTTTTCCACCCTTTTCACTCCGGAGGTTGGTCATCAACGCTAAGACGGCGATAGCCGCATAAACGCAAAATATAAAATTACTTGAAAAGGACTCGAGTGTAAGCACAATAAATAAAAAATAAAGAAATAATATAATCAAATTATTACTGGTTGAATAATTTAACCTTTTAAGGACGATTGGAACACCGCTGTCCCATAAAGAAAATAATTTTTCCTGATCACCTAAAGTTATTTTTTTTATGTCTGTACATAATTGTCAAGTAGAAAGTTGAAGGTATCTAGGATATTTTTGCAAATCTCCAGCTATTTATAGTAAATATATAAGCTCAAAAATGATGAATTTTTAAATTCTTAAATTTATAATTGATTTTATTTATTTTTTATACTTCCAATTTTTTTTAACCAAGTTCCCTTTGGCAATAAAAACTACAATACTCATACGTAATATTTTTCATTAAAACGAAAAATGTTATTCATTGGTATTGTCAGAAAAATTACTTGAATTTTTGGGCTATTTTTGTCCCTATCGGTCATAGAGGTGCAAAATACACCGAATCAGACTCTGTTGGACTTTCCAAGGTTAGATGTAAGACTTATCATTGATTATGTTTCCCAGTTTAATTTTTATTGTTGAATATCAGTCTGTAAAAAGTGCCTCGTAGTTAAAGGGTTAAAAGAAAAACCAAATGTTTAAGGATAATTCAATTCAAGCACTCCTCAAAGTCCCTCAGCTTTCGTTCCTATTCTTTAGGATAATTCAGTGTCCCTGTTAATAGAAATAAATTCGTGGCATTTCGTGTGAGAGTTTTGCACATTAAAAGTGCTCCTTTATTGAAAGGATGGAAAGGTGCAGAATGTGGTGGGATTTTGATAATCTTCTTGTGGCTGTTGTGAAATTTTAATGTCACCAAGGAGAAATTGCGCCCAAGGTGTCAGCAATGTTCGCTGTACAATTCAATTGATAACTAACTTCTCTTTATGGCCCAAAGGGAAGGGCGGAAATCCTATAAAAATCACCCCAAGATTTTACTTTAGCACAATGATAGGGTGTTTTTGCGAGAAATTTAATGGGCCTCCAAAACGAAATGGATCATCTTGGAATATCGCTAGAAGTTTACAAACAGTAGAACACCATATCAGTTACGGTTTATTATTTTAAGGATAATACTAAGAAAAGTATAAAATGAATTTGATGGTGCATTTGTGTCAATATTACATCATCAAGACGACTCAAATTTGATGGATACGTTTTATTATGTATTAAGAATAGAACGCGCAAGTGAAACAGTTAACAATTTCATTACTTATTTGCAGAATGACTCACAAAGTTCATTGCATCTCCTTTCTCTAAAAGTATTAAATACATTTTGAAGATAATGTTTGTGCATTTAGGACAAAGACTCGCAATACTTTCAATTTTATTTGCAGTTAATGACAATGGTCAGAAGATTACCAAGAACACATTTGGAAAATAAAGAAAATCCATTGGAAGTTTACTCACAATTTCATGGACACAACTTTAATCCATTCTAAAGTCTTTAATCCTTGTTACAGAAGGTAAGTTCAACAACATGTCACTTTTATCAAAAATCCCTCTCAAACATGTTGACCGGAAATCAAATGTGACACATCAAAAGCATCTCCAGCAGCAAATATGCTCAGTAAACAATACTCTTTCCGCAATGCACAAAAATCCAAGTCCAATTTCTGGGGGGTGGTCACATAATTTTCACTTATTGTTCTACAAAAGGGGGATTCTCAAAAGGAAGTCACACTGTCCCTTTGTTTGATCTCTGAAGAAAATTAGTTTGTGGTGTTTGGTCCATTCTTGTGGAAGGGGAATCAGAAAGTAAATTCGAAAATCCCTCAGAGAGCATTGAATTCAGGCACGTGGACGGGGCACTAAAATATTACAAATTGAAAAGCCTAAGATGTTCTCAATAGACACCATTGTCACTATTGTTAAAGACTGAAGCATTTTTAACTTTTAGGCTGAAATTTAAAGTAACGTTTTTACGAAAAATAGGGGAAAGTGGGGCACCTTTGAAAATGGGGCACCTTTGAAAATGGGGCACCTTTGAAAGTGGGGTACCTTTGAAATTGAGATTTTTCTCCTATGTTTAAGTGGAACTGAGCCATATCATAAGATAATTTAGCTTCTCAATCTGTTTGTGCAGCTAAATTATATCACGATAAGGCTCAATTTTAATTAAAAATATGTGAAAAATGCCAATATCAAATGTGCCCCACCTTCAAAGGTGCCCCACTTCCCCCCAACTAAAATTGCAATCCTTTACTTTGAGAAAAAATATTGTTACTCAAGAAATATTTTATAGCTACGTTTGATACCTTAAACGATTTTAGGCCACGCCTTTTTTCTTCTCTTTTTTTATTTTTCTCTTATAATTTTAAATGTTGTAAAACATTAAACAGAAACTGAAACAAACAACCATCATCACTTTAGATGGTAAGATTCCTTAAAGCCCGCCCACTAAAATTATAGACCACGCCTCAAATCTTATAAAATAACAAGAACCAAAAATAGTGACCGGCACACAAAATCCTCAAAAGCTCTTGCATTTTTTATCATTTATTTCATTATAATTTACTAAAGGTAGATTTAAATAGAGTGTTTTCATGAATTATCTCTTTAAGGGGTTACGTAGGTCAAAAAGACTGGAAAACACCATTTTTAAAAAAAAATTCTGAAATTTTCCTCTAAAAATCTTTGCAATTCAACCGTTGGATCCTGATTATCGGACATTTATTATGAAAAAATAAACTTTTCCGTGGACAAGATCTCTTATCACACCTAATATAATCCATCGATTTTCCCAAAGTGCTTATTATCAAGCTGAAATTCTCAAGGTATATGTTTTAAACATCCCTGAAGCCGGCAATTTCGGGTTTGGAAAAAGATAGAGGAGAAGCTCATAATTTTATCAAGTTTCTAAATTTGGACACTGAGGATAAAATTAGACAATAAAATAACTTGATTAAAATTATGGATTTTTATTCCAATATTTTTTGAATAATGAATTCTATCTAAATATTTCTTCTTTTTGGAAGATTTTAACACGAAATACGTTAAATTTTGAATATGATTTGAGTTAAAATTGCTTTGTTGAAAATTCAGTGTGAGCAATTGCTTACGAGAAATATGACAGAACTTTGTGTTTACTTCAGTCTCATTTAGCTGTGTTGAAGTACTAACAATTTTTCCTAGCTGTTTTTCAGTCATATTATTAAATATTCATTGAATATTGTGATAATTCACATTAATGAAGATTTATACATTTTACCTGAAGTGAGATTTGCCTTGTGAATTATATTTTTCGTGGGAAAAATGGGAAATTTTCTCAGAGATTCACCAGTGAGGTGATAGGGGTGATAGTCTTTATTTTGGACAGGTGTTTTTCTCTCGAAATTTCATGAAATTTGAGCTTTTGTGATGACTAGGTTGTATAAATGCCTGGAGAAACAGAGGATCATCAGCTCTACGAACGAAATGTATTGAGAAAAGCTTCAAAAAGGCTCCCGAAAAGGTCAGGGAATAAGCGAATCCGCGAGTACTTCGATTACCAAAGTCAACTCACTTTAATGAATGATATTGCAAATTACTGGGCTTCTTGTCACATTTTACGGTTCCTTTACATGAACAGGAAGAGGACTTGGTAAGATTGGTTCTTGAAATGGAGAACAATGAGCATCCTATTGAGGCAAATTAGCTATCCAAATATACAACCAGGTTGTCCAAAATAATAGTAAAATTCACCTCTACATATCAAATTATTTTTAAACGTATTAAAACTAATTTTAGTAAAAATACGATCATCCAAATTTATTCATTTTCAAGTAAAATTTTTCACATCTCAAACCTAAAGATTGAAGCCTCTATCTCTCATAGTTTCCGAGAAAATCGACTTTAAAGTTTTTCAGATACTTTTATGCATTTCTCATCCAATTATCCTCTATAATAACGATAATAAGTTATATACCGTTTAAGAATTATTAAACGAAATTTGCATTATTTATGTATAAATATCGTTCGAGTTTTACACAATCCAAATTCGCAATGAAGCAATCGCACCTCTATTCTGATCTAGGCTCATCACTGGACTTTAAAATCTTGAAATGAAAATTTTCAGAAAATATAGTTAAAATGTTATACTTTTATATACTTAAGAACTCGAATTACTTTTTTGTTTGAGAAAAAATGTCAAGGAAATATGTTGTTTTTTTTTCTTATAATGCGCGACCCATGTAACCCCTTAACAGAGACTACAAAATTAATAAAAGTTTTATCTTGGATGGTTTAAATGTCAGCATTAAAATTAGTGAGAAACATTTTCAGAAAGATAATGAAATATTAATTAAAGTTTTTGTAAAATTTAATTTCTTTACATCTTAGATTAAATATCATCCCAAAAATTCTCATAAATTTAATTAAACATAAATGAGCGAAGACCAATTCATTCCATAAGATAAATTATTAAAATTGCAAATCACAACAGAGAGTACATATCCAATGGCAATAAGAGAATACGATATGAAATTGCCATAGGGCTTGTTTCGAATAAATTTTGGAAATTATTATTGCTTGGTAAGACATAATGTGATATTGTGTGCAACAAAGAGTCTCCAATGGCGAGCAATTGCTTCCGGCTATTTTGTCCCCTATGGACAATAGGGATGCTCTCGTCACCGTATCTACTCATGTTAGAGAATTAATTGCCGTGTTCTAATAAAATCCAGAATAACGATAAAACACAAGCACTACCACAAACATTAAACGCCATTGTTGGTTAACCAGCATCTCAATGTCGAATGCCGTTGGACTATTTAATAAGCATATAAACATTCTTCCATCACAATATAAGACGCTCAGGGACAATTAATTCCTTTGATATGTGATTAGTTCATCTTAGGCCAGGAGGGTGACTGTCTCCCAAGGCACTGCACGCGCCATATGGGACTAGGCTTACGTGAAGAAAATAGTTTAGCTTGATATTTATTGAATAAACAATGTTCTGAGGAATATGGCAATGTTCAAAATTCTTCCACCACCTCATGACTATATTTTCAATCAATATGGAAATTAGGATGTTCTTGAGATTGGAAGAAGCTTCTCGAGATTGCCAAGGAGGCAGATGAAAGAGAAATTAAGCTCAGAATTATTCAATACTAATAAAAGCATATGTTGCAGCTAGTTTAAATGTTTCATGATAGTACTTACTTTAAATTTTAATAGGAATATTAATGAATAATAATTAAATTCTAACTACAAACTATGCATTATAAATTTTGCGAACGGATGTCACTAAAGGCACATTTAAAATTTTATTTTTACAAAAAAAAATTAAAGATTATCGTTAACTATCGGTCGATAAGTACTTCTAAAGTGCACAACTTTTATAGTTCAGGGGTTTTAAAATAGAGGAAGGCTTTCACGCTTTGCACATACGCTTTCTCCGAGCACTTCATATTTTTCCCATATTCCTTCAATGAACTTGACCTATTTTTTTTCAGGAAATGTGACCTAATACTAAAATATATTACCATTAGGGGAAAGGCACATAATTTTGTCCAGTTTCTTATTTTGGACACTTTGAGGATAAAATTAGACAATAAAAATAACTTGATTAAAATGATGGATTTTTATTCCAATATTTGATGAATAATGAATTATACCTGAATATTACTTCTTTTTGGAAGATCTTAACACTAAATACGTTAAATTTTGAATATGATTTGAGTTGAAATTGCTTTGTTGAAAATTCAGTGTGAGGAATTGCTTACGAGAAATATAACAAAACTTCGTGTTTACTTCAGTCTTATTTGGCTGTGGTGAAATACTAACAATGTTTCTTCGCTTTTTTTGAGTGATATTATTGAAGATTCATTGAATATTGTGATAATTCACATTAATGGTGACTTATACATTTTACCCATTTTACCTGAAGTGAGATTTGCCTTGTGAATTAGATTTTTCGTGTGAAAAATGGGAAATATTTTAAGACATTTACCAGTGAGGTGAGACTCCTTATTTTAGACAGGTGTTTTTCTCACGAAATTTCGTGAAGTTTTAGCTTTTGTGATGACTAGGTTGGACAAATGTCTGGAGAAACAAAGGAGCATCATCTCTACGAAAGAGATGTAACGAGAAATGCCTTGAAAGGCTCCCGGAAAGGCCAGGAAATAAGCGAATCCGCACGTACTTGAAGTACCGAAGTCAACTCACTTTAATGAATAATATGGAAAGTTTCCGGGCTTCTTGTGACATTCTGGGTTTCCCTTACATGAACGGGAAGAGGACTTGGTAAGATTGGTTCTTGAAATGAAGAACAATGGGCATCCTATTGAGGCGGATTAGCTGTCCAAATTTACAGCCAAGTTGTCCAAATTAATAACCAAGTTGTCCAAAATAAGAACCAAATTCACCTCTACATATCAGTTCATTTTTAAACGTATTAAAACCAATTTTAGTAAAAATAATAGGTAAATACCTTGCTAAGTTTCTAAACAACTCTTCTAAAAAGAGAGTAACAAAAACAGTCAATTAGTATTGAAAATATCGCACTTCAAACTTGGAACATCGATGATTATATAAGCAGACTGGACAAAATTATGAGCCTTTTTTACCCTAGTCAGATTAATTAAAGAAATATAGGAAAAATATGAAGTGTTCAAAGGCAGAGTGTGTACGAAGCCTGAAAACCTTCCCCTGTGTAAATTGTGAGAAAAATTAAAAATACACTTGTCACATTTTTGTCTACATATTTATAGTATTTATGTATTTCCATATACATAACCCTCATAAATTAATGCGTAGGTGAAACAGAGGGTAAAATTGCAAATCTGCAAATATGTATGTTGTACAATATCGTGGCTTGGATGAAAATTATGAGAATGTAGAACTAAACAGTAACATTGCATTTATGTGAGGATTGGGAAAAGATATGACCCTTCTGTAATGTGAACATTAATATTCGAAGAATGCTCGTTGGAAAGGTTTTGTGCTCCTAATGGCTTTTCTTATGGCATGGTGTGCATGAGCGTTTTAGGACAATTTCAGATGAAATTAAAATACTTTTGGCATGGAAAATTTCATTCTAATATTTTTCACCTCCCAACATTCTTTTCTCCTGGGTCTTCTAGTCTTTTTTTTAATGGCAATCCTACATCCAAAAGCTAAAAATTATTTAATTAAAAATATTTTTGAGATCATTTGGTCATGGTACCAGTCGTACATTTGTACCCAAGGAATTTAGCATTTGGTCCCTTTTCTCTGTCCACCTATAGCTCCTTATATATGCTTGAGTGGGAAAAACCACATGGAAAACCAATGAAGCAAGAATTTCAATTAAATTTCGGACACAATCTGCATGAGAAAAAAGTCCTCTCTGTCACTCATTCAAAAACTCCTCATAGGCACACGTTTTATTTCAAGAAAATTAAACTCAATTTGAGATTTAAGGGGGAAAATGCTAACCCCTTTAGCACTCATAAATTCCATTTCCACTATATATTTTCACAGCCGCTGGTCCTCTTGTATCGTATGTGTTATTAATTATTTGTGCCAATTTATGTGCAGCATGTGGGGCTTCGCAATTAATGGGGCTCTCTACTCTAAAATGGGAAGTTTATGCAAATTCTCTCTCATTTTGGAAGAACTTTCATGTCTTATAGCTCGTATTTTGCGCCTCGTTTATGCCAATAGAGCCACTGTGCCAAAATTTCTAATAGGTTTTTGATTAAAGGTTTATCTCCAATTAAATCTCTTTGTGATAATGGCTATTGTCTTTCAACCAGAATCATTGTATCTTGATCTGAGTATTGTGTACAATTGCGTGCTAAAACTCAAATCATTATCAGTTAAATCAATGAAATCCATTGGATTTATCCTTTAAACCACAATCTGGAACTTCGCCAAATCTTATAAAATAAGACCAAAAAAATCAGAATAAGCACAATATACAACTTGCCTTTCCTTACAGTTGTCTGAAGCAAATTCAACCTCCTCAATTTCAATCCTGAATATTGTGGTTTGGTGTTAATAAAGAGTCCACAAAATGGGCTGATTAAATGGGGTGTTAATTGTCCTTATCTTCCAAAGTACGCATTACATTCACGTATTTTAGCTCCTTTATCTTTCGCTTCTTACACTATTTCTTCCAGATTGTCGCTTTAATTGCAAGCAACACAGAGCTCTTTTCTAAGACTTAGTCTTCAATAAAGTCTATTTGGTTGGATAAATACTTATAAACTAATTAAATTTTATGAAAAATAGGAGAAGGCTTTCAGGCTTCATACACTCTGGCTTCAACCATCTTATATTTTTTCCATGGTCCTTTAAGAAATGTGACCAAATTCTTTAAGAAAATGTTATCAAATTCATTAAAATTAAAATAAATTAAAATTAAAATTATCAAATTCAGTAACCTTTTAACGACGACACACTTTTTACGGACTGAGAATCAAAAATAAAAATTAAACTGAGAAACATAATCAATGATAAGTCTTACGTCTAACCTTGGAAAGTCCAACAGAGTCTGATTCGGTGTATTTTGTGCCTCTATGAATGATAGGGACAAAGATAGCCCAAAAATTTAAATAATTTTTCTGACAATACCAATGAATAATATTTTTCGCTTTAATGAAAAATATTACGTATGAGTATTGTAGTTTTTATTGCCAAAAGGGTTTTGCATAAAAAAAATTAAAAGTATAAAAAATAAATAAAATCAATTATGAATTTGAGAATTTAAAAATTCGCCATTTTTGAGCATAAATATTTACTACATAGCAAATAGCTAGAGACTTGCAAAAAATATTCTAGATTCCTTCAACCTTCTACTTTGCAATTACATACAAACATAAGAAAAATAACAACTTTAGGTAGTCAGGAAAAATTATTTTCTTTATGGGACACCGGTTTTCCAATCGTCCTTAAAGGGTTAAAAGAATATGGGAAAAATATAAAGTATTCGATGCCAGAATGTGTTCAAATCCTAAAAACCTGAAATATTCCATTTTTTTAGGTCTAGGTCATAGGTATGTATGAACGAAAATTACACATGAACTACCTCCAAAATATTTCCAAAAATAAAAGAAATTGTAGAACATGTTTTCGAAACAAACTAAAAATGTAGTTTTAGTGAAGTTGCGGGGCGGTTGGAGAAAAATAGGTTGCACTAATGGTCCTTGAATTGACTTATGGGGAGATCCTCCGAACACCAGAATATCGCATCTCTTACTGATTGGCATCTTGTTGGATAACAAGTTTACAGACAGATTAAGATTGAGATTTGTCTTATGGGTCGGCTTAAACCTTTGTCGATTCCGCTGCATCCAGACCACTTATATGAGCCCATTATGCACTTCCCATTACTCTATTTTATCTGAACCCCCAAGGCGTTCCTCCAGCTCCATATCTCGGCTTCTGTATGCCTGAGGTATACACACAGTGCCGTTTCTATATTGCGGCAGACCAGCCTTGGTTGGATCAGTTGCAGTGAATGTGTATTTGTATCAACAGATCTATTTATGCCGAATTCGTTTCTGTACCGTTTCTCTTGATTAGGCGGTTCATTGTTAATGCATTAGACATTATTTTTTCATTCATTTACTGAACTAATTCGATAATATAATAATAATGCTGGCACAACATTCCATGAAGGAACTAGGCCTTCCCGCCGCAAGGGAATTTCTAAACATGCATTACTATTTTTTTGCACGGGATGAGGTTGTCAGTCCCATGCCCGTGGATTCAAATGCAGTGAAGCTCACTGGATGCAATCCCAACACCTTTAACGCCAGAATAATTCCTGGTGATGTAAAGGGGATTCGAACCCGGGACACTTGCATCATAGAGCGAGTGCTCTACCACTTAACCCATTGAGTGCCCTGGACTAATTCGATACGGCTGCTGAAAAATCTGCAGCTGCCGAGTTTCGAACCCGAGACCTCACAGTCATCATCACACTACTCTATCAGCTGATCCACTGAGGCTCTAGTCTACAGACAGAAAAAAGGATTCAAATTAAACCTAATCTGTTGAAAAAACAACTCTCTAGAGAGTAGTTTAACGGGTTAAACTGGAACATTTAAAAAAACAAAGGAGTAGGGTAAATGTCCTAATTCAAAACCATTTGCAGACGCTTGAACTTTGACAGAAGATTCAAAACTTTGACTCGTCTAGAATGTTACTGTTTAGTGAAAATTCTTTAAGAATAATTTTAAAAATTTCTTAAATACAAGAAAAATACGCAAGCGTAAAATGCTTCTATTGGAAACATATTAATCCAAATGGAGACAAGGGAAAGTTTCTAATTGGAGACAAACAGTGTAAGTGAAACAGCGATGAAAGGCTTCCAAAACCTTGTTGAGTTGCTCCTGAGAGCAGAATTTGTTCTTATTTCTGGTCTTTTCTCCTTTTCCATCTAAAACAATAAGAAAATCTCCAAAAAAAGTCGTATTTCCGGGGTTTCCTATTGAAGCATTTGCAGATACTTCAGAAATAAGTAATAAGTAATAAGTGGTCACGAAATAAGTAATTATTTCATTTGAAAACTTCACGTACCGTTAACAATAAAGATTAGCACTTAATTTAACTAAAAGTAGCCTGAAATGTGACATTTAATGTTAAACAAAACGAATAAGCAACAGTCACTTTATTGTGTTTTTCATTGAAAAACATGGTCGATCTATGAAAAAATTAATGGTGAAAAGGTACACTTTTATTTCTTTCTGAGAGATTACCAAATTAAAATTTATGAATATGAATGGATTTTCGTTTTATTTGGAGCAAAATTAACTAAATAATGAAACTGAGGTATAGAAAATACATAAATATAGTAATTTAGTATTGTATTTATCATGAAAACAGTGATATTTCCATTTGGAGTAGCCAAAAATTTCCATTTGGAGCAGGTTTTGAATTAACTTAATTTACCCTATCAACTGATACATTGAGGCTCTAGTTGACAGACAGAAAAAAGGATAATTAAAAATATAAGTCGTTTTTGGATTCATTGCCGTTCGAGACCAATGCAGTTGGGTTGGAAATTTGAAGACCTTTCCAAAACAAAACTCTCTAGAGTAGTTGAACGGGTTAAACTGGAGCATTTAAAAAAAATAAAGGAGTACCTTCAAAACATATCAGATAATAGAAGAAATCATATTAACTATTTTCGAAATAAACCAAAAAACATGGTTTTGGAAGGATTGGAGGGAGGAAAGAAAAAGCGTCTGAAGATATTGTTTTATATTGGGGGTCACCGAAGATCGGAAAGTGATATCTCTTACCGTTTAAGCCTCAAGTTGGTGACAAGTAGAAAAAACGGACTATAATAGGGTGAAAAGAACACCTATTGACACTTAAAGAACTCGTGCCAGCATCTTTTGTCACCTTACTCTGTAGAATTTGTAATACAAAATTTCTATTAGATTTTTTTAATGAAAATATGTGTTATGAGAAACATTATACAAGCAATGTTTACTTCTTATTCATTGTTTATGTTCGAATCCTAAAGCGTGATTTATTCTTACGGGACACAAATCTTCCAGCTCCGCCAATTACTTACTTACTTTCCTTGGAATTCTTGGTCAGATATTGCATATCCCCATAAAATTATTATATACATATTAGTATTACTATTCAGAATATATTTTAAATGATTTTTATTTCATAAATTTTATATTATTTTGTATTTTCCCACTTCCATTAGCAAAATGTCGTGATATCAATACCTAGTATAAAAACTCTTACAAGACCTGCTTTCAATATTGCTTAATAATCAAATTTAAAAGGTTCCGGTAGCACTCCATAAGGAAATCAGTTAAGCAGGAAGAGGGATGAGAATTGAAAGACTGTCCAATCAAGGTCAAAATAATCAAGTTCAATATTACGCAGTTGCACTTGAAGAATATGTACATTATACCGAAACATATAAACATTATATAGCTAAGGTAATCAATAAAATCTTCCCCTAAAATACAATTTCCAGGCTTGGAGAACAAACATCAGGCATTATGTGCATAGGGATATTTGAAAACTGCGACCACACCCAAATTGTACAGCAAGAGTTACCAATGTGTATGCTTCAGGAGCAAGCCAACCCCTCATTTTAAAGCCGTGAATGTGAAAATTTGCATGATTCCCAAAATAATTTTCCACGTTCAATAACGCATATTTCAACGAAGAGCTTTTATAGCAACATATTGAATGGATTTCGGTTTCAATGGATTGCTGTTATTGCAATCTGTAGTGGTGACCATTATGTCAACACCCGATAATGGATTTGATTAAATTGCTAAATTAATACCATAGGTATCCATTAATCTGCAAAATATAGCCAATGGTTTTTCGCTCTATTACGATCTTATTGAGAAATTTTCATTTCGAGCAGAAATAAACATTCAAATATTCATGAACAAATATTAGGGGATGTTCACTGGATTCGCAAATTTAATAACATTCCGGGATAATTGAAGTTATGGTGGATAAACGAATATAAAATTAAGGAAGTACCACAAATTCAAATTTTCAAACTCTATTACTATTTGGTCACACAATTATTTCCGTAGCAAAACAAACTGTACTAGAATAACTGAAATATTTACAGCATATATCAAGTAATAACTTATAATACGAATAATAATAACGGATAATAAAATTTTCGGTCACATTCCTTTCAAGTTAAATTCGTATGATATCAATACATTTTAGAATATTTTTAAATGATTTTTATCATTTTTTTATTATTTTTATTTTATTTTTTTTTTTTTGCATTGTATTAACATTTCAAAATTTCTCATAACTCTCTCTAAATCGTTAGCAAACTAACAAAACTGATAATACACTCTTGTTGCAATTAAAATATTTGTATAGGACTATTTCGTATATTATTGGCATTTATTTAACTTAATTAATTTATTAGAAATATGAGAAAATAAAAAAATTATCTTCGAGATCAGCAATAAATTCCTCACAATATTTAAAATATTAAATGAATACCAAAAATTATATAAAATTAAACTGCAATATAATGCCATAATACTTTAAAGAAGGTCATAAAATATTAATTTTAATCACATCATTGAATAAAAGGTGACGTGACCAAGATTCCGAAAGCCAAAATCCCGTAAAGTCCAAAACCCCGAAAGATCCAAAATCCTGAAAGCCAAAATCCCGAACATTAAAATCCCGAGAGGTCCAAAATCTTGAAAGCCTAAATCCTGAAAGTCGACAACCCGAAAAATCCAAAACCCCGAAAGATTCAAAATCCTGAAAATCAAAATCCCGTATGCCGAAGTTCCGAAAAATCCAAAATCCCGAAAAATCAAAATCCAGAATAGGCCGATATCCCGAAAAGCCAAAAATTTGGGAAATTATTAGTTTCTCTAGAACAGTTTTCTGTTTTGGGAAATCATTAGCTACCCTTATTGAGACAAAGTGAAATTATTCAGGATTTTAGCTTTCAGAATTTAGTTTTAGCTTTCAGAGTTCAGTTTTAGCGTTCGGGATTTTAAACCTTTCGAGAATTTAGCGTCCAGGATTTTGACTTTCGGGGTTTCGACTTTTGAAATTTTATCTTTCAGAGTCCTGGCGCATTCGGTATTTAGATCTTCGGAATTTTGGATTTCGGATTTTCGTTTATTCGGGATTTTAGTTTTTGGGCTTTTAACGCCCAGGATTTTGGACTTCGGGATTTTGGCTACCACCAAAATAAAGGTATGAATGATATTTTAAAAATTTGTATTAGGTTTCCTAAATTTCAATTGAAAAAAATAATTTTTTAAAAAAAATTATCAAATCAAATGTTTCCCACTATTTTACTTTAAAATTAATAAGTCATCATAATTTTCAACCGCTTATCCCTATTGGGGTCGAGGGCCCATGACATCCAAAATAGCAGCCCGCGCTTCTCGATGCTCCGCCACCTTGCCCTAGGTCTGCCTCGAGCTCGACGCCTCCTCATAATGGCTTGCATAGCTCATAGTTTACCAAAATTTTTGTGAATTAGGGCAAGTGTGCCAAATTCCGGCCAGCTTGCAATTTCGGCCACCTTTTTTGTTCCACGAATTTCCATGAACTTTTATATTTTACGTACTCTACAGATTATACAATGCAAAAGAATAACAAAAAATGTAGCTTCCACAAACGAGATGATGTGAAAAAGATATTGGAAGAATTCCCGAAGGGCAAGGAACTATGAGAATGAAGGTGGCCGAAATAGGTCACCAAAGCTATGTCTACATTTTTATTCATTTTAAAATGTATTAAGAATGATTTTAGAGTAAATAAAGACGGTAAACTCTTTACAAGGTTCCCAGAAACACTCTTTCAGAAGAAAAAATTAAAAAAAATCAATTTGTATTTAAAATATTACATTTCAAACTTGAGACTTTGACGCTTGCATGCAACTATGCCGAAATTTGGCTCACTTACCCTATTTGTAATAATTTTTAATTGTCGCAATTATCAGAATAATATTGAGAGGTACAGTATAAAGAAAAATATACCTCTTCGATGTAAAATACGTTAATTAAATTCTGTAAATCTATTGATTGTATTAAGAGTAAGTACTCCTATTGTACTAAATTTGTTCTTATTAACAAACACGCATAGGCATTCAATACGTTTCGTAGCCAATATGTTGTATAGGTACATATATAAAGAGAGATACACTGGTTGAAACTAAAGGGTAGCTCGTATTGTTTGCTCCTCTAACCACTTAAAGATGGAACAAGTGCTTGTACATAGAGTTGCATAAACATTTCGTCGTTTGCATCACCAATAGTCGTCGTTGGATAATATTGGGATATTGCAATTTTATGTCCATAAACGTATTTTTGGACGATTCGAAGTTACAATGCTATTTAAAATTTTGTTTGAAAGTATCTGAAAATCTAAAAACAGTTTCGTAAAGCTCAATTTTAAATTTTCAGAGTTTTCAACAATTTTCATGAGAGAACAAAAATGTAAATACGATAACGGATGATGCACCCGGCGATATTTTGAATGAAGTTTCATATTCGTGCTCTTCCTCATCTTTCCCATGAATTTTAGATGCACATCAGCCATGCCACTGAACTTGATATCTGCACAGTGATACACGAGAATTTCCCGACATGTAGGAAATTAATTAGATTTGTTCCTATGGAATTCAGTCTGGCAGATACTTCCCTTTTACAATCAATGGATGCTCGTGTAACAAGTCATTTTATGCTAATTAAATTTAAACCAAACTTATTTTTAGCAAATTTATCAAAACTGTCTTCTCGATTGATTCATGGTGGTTCTGTTTCATTTTCAACCCATCAAATTCCCACCTTGTTTCCCGATTTTCAGGAAATCTCCTCTCAAACATTTTAGGTTATTAAATTGCAATCAGGGGGCTGTGAATCCATTAATCTCTGTGAGTGTCGGTTTCTCGAAATTGACATCATGCATAAACCTTATTGCACATAGTACATGCTACATAGCTTTTATGTATTCCATTCTTCACAAGTGACGTGACATTTGAGCTTATGCATTAAAAATGAATCCCCCCTATTATACCTCCCTCTCCAGGATTTTCCAGAATTTTCCCCAAAATATGGATAGGCTTTCAGTATGGGAAAATTTTCGCTTCGTTGATTCACACTTCGTCCAACATTTTATCATATTCAGCCCAGAGTATGCAAGCACTTTCCATGAATGTATGCAAATTCCGATATCACGTTGTGGGTGGTGAGGCTGAACTTGAAATCCTCTAGTTGTTGGACACAATTGGGAGCAACAAGGGTGCGTCTGCTGAATACAAGATAGACAGGATAGGTGAAAATACCAGCATTTCCGAGGCCTCCCAGCTTCACTGGAACGCAAAATGATTGCGATGACCATACAAACATATGGGGTTCTTGCTGGCTCCTCAATTAATCCCCAATGTTCCCTGTTCCCGTGTATTCCAGGGCCATATGCAAATATACCCTGTATACACAAAGGGCAATAATCAATGCCACTCTCCAAATTAACATGCAACGAACAAGCTACTATAGCCTTGCACTTTGTCAACTTAATGTGAACTCTTGCAATTGGTATGTTTCAAATCCCTGGTCCAACAAACGAATATGCACGTTGTAGGGGAGAGAAGGGTGATAACGGGTATTCAGAAGCTCTAGTAAATTTCTCATTGTCTTCATCTTTTGTATTTATTTATCAATTCAATTATTTTTATCTTATTTTTAAGAGAATTGTCTCCTTTCTTCAATGAAATTTAAAACATATGCATTCAATAAGTCGTTTACATAGGGGAAAGTGTCCATACTTGGTACCATTGGAAGCTTCGTAATAACAAAATTTTTTCTATGTTTCTCCATAAACGTGACTTCGCAATATATTTTAAGAACTGGCCACTTTCCCATAGTTTTTAAAATATGGTTGCGATGAGTCACATATATATTGTAAAACATATTTAGTCATTACGAAGCTTCCAATGGTATCAAGCATGGGCACTTTCCCCTAATGTCATAAAAGCATGTTTTCATCAATAAGATCATCAAGCAAGATTAGTTATTAATACTATTAAAATGTTCGTAATTTAATGGGTTTCATGTGTTAAAAATGCTTTTAAAAAAATCAAAATTTTTTCTTTCCTTTTTCACAACTAATTTTACCAGACTAAATATAATCAAAAATACGCAGAAAATGGTATTTTTTGAATGAAAGTCTCCAAAAAATTATAATTTATTTTTTTATTCGTTTAAGTGCGACTTTCACTCGTCTAAAGATAGCAATTAGGGGAAACTGGGGCACCACCAAACACAGGGTGACACCAAACACTAATTTTTATTTCTAAACTATTTGGACTATCTCGACCATTTCTTCAGTGAACAAACATCTCTATAATGCCTAAAAATTTGTATAAGTTTTGTCCTCTGAAGTCGAATATCCTATTAAAAAAATGGAGTGTTTGGTGCTACCCCGTGTTTGATTATGCCCCAGTTTCCCCTATTTGTTTTTTTTTACTTTGAAAGAACATACTCTGAGCTAATACATTAAGTACTTATTAAGTTAAATAATAAGTGCTTAACTCAATAAGGCTACTTACACCGCTGAATTCCCCATAGCAAAATTCCACGGAAATTCCAGTGGAGAACTAGCGTCCAAAGTGCAATAATCCGCGGAATTTAACGCTAAAATTCTAGCAAATTTTCCATGGAATGTGGAGTCGGAAATTCCATTAAATCATAGCTCTCCATGGAATTTCCAATACAATCCACTGGAATTCCAGCATTAAATTCCGCAGAACTCCACAGAACATTTATATGGAAAATCAAACATGAAGCGTGGGCGGCACAGATGGAAATTCCATGGAAAATTCCACTATCTTTCCAGAGGGTTAGCTAAGTTTTCCACAGTTATTCTTCCTCAATTTTTCTCGAAAGTCTCCCCATAGCAAAATTCCAGTGGAGAACTAGAATCCAAATTGCAATAATCCGCGGAGTTTAACGCTAAAATTCTAGCAAATTTTCCATGGAATTTCAAAAATGATCTACTGGAATTACAGTATTAAATTCCGCGGAACATTTATATGGAAAATCAAACGTGAATCGTCCGCGGGATAAGCTGGAGAAATTCTGTGAAAATTTCCACTGTCTTTTCGTAGGATTTTCCACGATTTTTTCCACAATTTTTCTCGAATGTCTAGCAAATAAAATGGTGTTGCGACTGCGACAACATGGATAATTTGTTTCCAAACCTTCCGCAAACATTTTTAGTGATTCCTGCGACAATTATGTACAATAAAATTAATTATGCGACACTGCGTTTCGTGTAGATGTAGATAATAGTGAAGTGATTACATTAAATACGTTGCCAACCTAAAATAAGATTATTATTTAATTTAATGTGTATTTTAGGAAAAAAAAATTATCAAATACTTTTTTATTATCTAAATCTAAAGTGTTAATTCGTTATTGCTGGCGTAGTAAAACGAGTAAAACATATTAAAATTCTCGTAATCTTTGTTATTTCTCTAATGCTCGGAAATAAAGGAACGAGATGCATGCGACAATTTCATTTTTCATCTATTTTATTTAGGTGGAAAAACCCACATAAAATCCACAAACATTTCCATGGAAGTATTCCACAAAAAAAATCCTCTATAAATCCATGGGAATTTCTTTGGAATATTATTATGGAAAATTCCTATGCATTTTTTCAAGGAATGATACAGGAAAATTCCGAGGAATTTTTGTAATTCCTATGTTATTCCTAAAAGGGATACCTCTTTCTTTTGCTATGGAGTTAGATTGAAATTGAACTGTCGCAAAATCGAATTTTGGGTAAATTCAGTCTCAATATGGCGATATTAATGGCCTCAATGAAACCATTCAGATTGCTGCCTTACATTGAGACTGAGTTGTCCCAAAATCCTATTTTGGGACAGTTCAATCTCAATCCAATGCAGCGATGTAAATGTTCCCAATTAATTAATTTTAAGGAGTTGTGGAATATCCAACTACTTAAAAAATATATTAAAAAGAGACAGACCTCAGCGCGTTGTAGCGAATAGCGAAACTGACATGGCATGCTTTAGTCTTAACACTAAGTACTTAATTAAGAGATTGTGACCAATCACTTTTTAAGTAGTTGCTCTAATGCCTATAAATCAATTTTTTTAATTACTCATTTTTTTCTCAAAACAGGCACCTTCATACACTTTATCTTCTTGCCTTAAAAAACTGCAAAAAATCTAGTTCAAAAACAAGTACAAGTCTAGTTCAAAAACAATATAAGCCTATGGACAATATCTTTAACTAATTTAATATTGTGCTAGTAAAAACTTACCTTGTGTTACCCGGATGTCCATCGTTTACCCAGTTTTTTTCTTTTCTTTTTTCGAAAAGGTGTCCGAAAATCCAGCCCCAACAGGTGAATTTTTAATTTTTTTAATGAAAATTTCAGAAAATATTGTTTAAAATTTTGTACTTCTTGTATATATGCTTAAGGACTTGAATTAAAATAATTTGCTTGTGATTTATAATCACCTTTTAAATAATTTCCTTTTAAATTATGAGTTTAATAAAAGAATTAAAGAAGACTAGTCATCAATTCATTATTCAAAATAGAATTTAAAATATGTTATTCAGACATATATTGAGTAAGAAAAATATTTGTTAGATTTCAAGGCTTTCGAAATAAAATTTTAGGAAAATTCAGAATCAACTTCAAGTAAAAGGATTGCTCTTTAGTTTCTCCTGGAGGAAAGAAAGCAAGCAAAATTGTTCTATAAATTTAATTGATTCTCCCAGCAACCACAGGATTTTACTATAATGCTGTTTTTCTTCCTCATAGAAATGCTGCATGAGTGCTTCACATTTGTGCTTAAAATTTCAACTAAAATTATTAAGTTAGGACTTTATGTCTCGACTAAAAGTTTCTTGTGCATTCTCAGAAAATTTCCAGTCTTGGTAATTGGTGTATTTTCCTTATCTGCATTGAATATTTTGCATCAGGTATATAGAGGAATGCTGATCAAAAGGAAGAATTCCTCCTGAATAATTTGATGAATTAAGAAAAGACTCTAATTAGACTAATTATGTTAACAGGAAGAGTTGCAAGATGGGAAACTTTACGGTTCAGCACAAGGAGATGGAAAACTTCAAAGCCAAAATTGCACTTATTGCACAAACAGAATAAAATAATACTGCTCAAGGAATACAATTTCGATGTAAGTTACTCCATAGAAGAAATAAAAAATTAATAATAATTAAAATTGCTTGACCGTACTGGACCACAAATTAATTGCCATAGGTCATTAAGTGATGAAATTGGTGAACATAATGATAATAACACGCTGCGAAAAGTCAGAAAAAATTCCATTTTCCAGGAGAAGAACATTCAATAACTGTCGGAAAATTCTTCTACTGGAGTTCAGAGTTAATTGAGTTCCTTCCTACATTCGCATCATATTTCTTTTGAGTTTTTTTGCTATATTATCCCATTGAAAATTTTTCACTTTTCCCGTAATTATTTATCAGCTTTTCCCTCTCCGCATGTCTTCCTAAACGTCTTTGCGGAAACCATAATAGCCACAATTCCCTAGCCATTCTTTACTCCTTGAAGGTCGTGAAAAATCAAGGGATTTTCTCATCTTTCCCTCCAACTTCATACAGGTCCTGCACCAATATTAGTCTTTTGAAATTAAGTCTAGAAGAAAAATTGCTCTTTGGGTTTTCACTATATGACAGCCAAAGTTGTCTTGAGTCTCTTAAAATATTAATATAAGAAACTTTATGGTAAAAAGAATGAACTGTGGGTAGATGGTTCGGTTTTCTGTATCCTGCTGCGATATTTTCAATTACTTTATATGATGTTAATTTCTTTCTTCACCAGTTCAACCACGAACCATCATAATGATAATTTATTTTGTCGGAAAAAACTCCCTTATGGAAAATTTAATTCATTTCGGGAATAAATTGAAAAAGAAACCCATACACTTTGTAACATTGTTGCAATTTTATGGAGAATGTCAATTGTAGGGGGTCCTTTAAAGCAGCAATAACTATATCCATAATCGTTTGGTCTTTATGAGTAACAAACGGACAAAGAAATCTAACAAAAATGTGTTCGCAAAAAAGTAAAATTTGAAATTCGAGCAAATCATTTTAAAGTTAGACAACTCTTTTAAAACTTAATAAAAAACGAACTTCCAAATTGGTTTGTGTGGAATTTTACGTTGTTCGAGAATCTAGATTTCACCAAAATATTATTTTAGCATTATGAGTTGTAATTCCAAGATTGTACAGAAGTCTTTTACAAATTCGTCTGAACTTAGCCCTTAGCAAACTTCGAATAGATAGATTTAATGAGAAAATTTTGTGGTACATTTTTACCGCGCTATGTCTGGAAGGATGATTCTGGAGCGCATATAATTCCAAGATACAATCAGTACGTTAACCCTTTAAGGACGATTGGGATACCGGTGCCCCAAAAACGAAAATGATTTTTTTGACTAGAGACCAAAATAGCTTTCTAATCAAAAAAATAGTTTTTGTTTTAGGGGGAAACCGATGTCCCACTCATCCTTATAGGTTTAATATTCTGATTTGCAAAATTGAGAATACCTCTATGCATCAAGACTTTGGGTATTACGGTACTCACGACGGGTAATAAAGTCGGGACAGAAGTTAACGAGAGATTTGCGGCGGCTAGTAGAAGATACTTTGCACTCTCGTCGATTTATCGATCAAAGAACCTCTAGTGGTCAACAAAGATCAAGATATACAGAATCATACTCTAGCCAGTAAATACGTATGGTCTAGAAAGCGTACCGTTACCCACATAGAAGAAAGAAAGCTGCTGATTTTTCAAAGACGGGTCCTGTTCTAAAAGAAATGTTTTGTCAAATTAACAAGAAAAGTTTGTCAAAAGGATATTCTTCCATTTAGAACATGGAAAAGTTTTGTCAAAATCGACGGCCAACTGAATTTTGTTAAAAGTTTGTCGAAGAGATGTTTTACCATATAAAATGTAAGAAAAAGTTTTGTTAAACTGGTAGACAACATCCTTTTTGGTGAAATTTGAACAAGATCCATTTGCCGGTTTAACGAAACATTTTGTTCAGAGTACGACGGATCTACGGGCCATTTTACGAGGAAACTGCAGGGGAATTCCGAACAAGGGTCAATCATGAACTGGAGGAGCATTATGGAGAAGCCGACATTGCAACCTCTACCCGGGTGAGAAGATTGAACTGTCTCGGTCTACCATATACCAGAGGAAAGAATGTCCAGGAAACTGTATGAGCTAAATTTATAGGGAACGAGAAGTCACATTGAACATTGTGAAGTATGATCAAGCCCCTGCTGAGACTACAACGATGCTAGAAGACACTGTCGTTTAATGTGCACATAGAATGGCGAGGTATTGTGCAGTAGACCGTGTCTCGAAAAGAGACGTAATGACCACTTAAGTAATTCTATGCCTCAAGACGACAAGGCCAACCTAGACTCAAATGGATCAACAGCAGAGACTAAACATCCATCCCAGTAAGTAAGTACAGTAGACTCTCACAAATTCGGGCATTTGGGACCGAAATGTCACCCGAATTTGAGAGAAATTCGGGCGACAATTTTTTGAAATAAAACGATTTTTATGATCTACGTACAGATATTGAGTTTACTACATACTCATATATATATATATATATATATATATATATTGCAAATTTTATGAAAATCCCTTAATAATGCAAAATTACATGAAAACTCAGACAAACCACGGCAAATTTGAGCATATTGGGTTCATTTGATAATCATAATCAAACTTGAAAAATGTTAACAAACTTTTTTTGAATTTAACTACCTAAGAAGCAAAATAGCTGCCTTATAGAACCAAATATAAAACAAGTCTTTTAGTGCACTTTTAAAAGACTTAAAGTGATAATTTTCTGTTAAAATTCCTATAGAAGCTCTTAAGTTCCCTAAGAGTGCGCCACTTTACTTATAGTAATCTCAGAGAAGGAACCTAGAGCGTTATAAGCAAATACAAAGATTTTTGGTTCTATAGTGCCTTACTTGAGGAATTCTATAAGACTATATTAAGAAAAAATTGCTTCTTTGGGTACTGTACTACGAACTTCAGACCTAAAGCTAAACCATATGGCTTAACTTCTCTAAATCCTTTTCAGTAAGGATTTTTGGTAAAATTTTGACTTAGGATTGGATATTAAAGGAAAAGGATTCATTATATTCTAAAAACCTATAAAATTGCTTGCTATTTAAGATTTTGAGGCCTTTGGGTACTAGGCTAAACCGAAGAAGACCGCTTCAGGCTCCGGAAATTAAAAACACAGGCGTGTAATCGTTTCGAATGATGATGAATCCTGGATAAAAAGAAGACCAAGTAATCAATCGTAGCGCAAATAAGTAAGTAAATAAATATTTATATAATTGTTATTATTTATTTTTTAGATTTTTTTGTTAATTCTTCGTATTTAAAAATTGTCCAATCCATTGGACTTAGACAGTTGAAGAGCATAACCCTTTAATAAGGATCATACGTACTTTACTTGCCTTTTTTTACAAGTTATAAGCTTTATAGAGTGGAATATTTTTAAACTGACGTAAACAAACCTATAAATTATCCTACTGATTTGGCGTGGATAATATAACCTAATCTAAGACCTACCTATTCAAAATAAAAACCCATAGTTTTATACACAGCTACTGAAGCCCTAATAAATTCGATTCTGTTAAAACATGAGTCCGTTCTAAGAGGTAGGAAGGCAAGATAAATTTAACCAAAAAAACAAGAACATGTATATCTTATATGCATTTACCCCGTATATATGAACATATCTTACTCAATTCATTTCACTTCTGTTTTTTTTCCAAAAGGTAGAATTTGCATGCTAACAAAAGAGAGGAAATTAGTTAATTAACAATTCTGTATCCCCTTGAATTTCAAGTGAACTTCTCTCTGAGTTTTTGTTGCTAACATCCCAAGATATTATTGCATGAGAAGTTGTCACCGTATTGTGGTGAGTGCGACACGTAATTTCCCATTGTCGAGCCATTCCAGAAGGACTCAAAAGCATCCTACCCACCATCAGCAACTTCACATGCAGAGTGACGTGATAACAAGTGACGGATTCTCACACCAACTTCCTGGATGGTCTAAATTTTTTCTTCGCACAAGAGAGTTTAATTAAAATTTCATGACTATAGGCCCTAATAAGCCCTGATGCACAGGGGGAACTGATTTTTTTTCTCAACTTCGTTATGACATTTTAATCTCCTGCTAATTAGTAATCAACACAAGTGTCTTCAATAAACCTCAAACGACGAAACAGCCAATTTTTGATTTCTTTTTTATTAATCTCACATTTTTTTCTAATATCAAAAGAAAAATCTGTAATGAAAAAAAAAGTTAGAAGGGAAATGATTCAGGAAGTGTCTTGGGGTGTTTATAATTATCACAATTTAGTGGTTGAATGCAATTACGTGTGGGGAAAATGGAAGTGGATTAAAAGTCGTTTTGCAGGGCATAAAAAAATATTGATCCATTACTTCTGTGTTTAATGAGGGTGCGTTTCCCTGGGATGAATTCAAATTAAGATCTGGTATCAGAGTGTTAGAGTGTTGAGGGGTTGATTTCTAAAATTTTCGATAAACGTATGGTAGATTAAGAGAACGTAGTTTAAACTTTTAGCGTAAATAATAAGAAAAATATTTTTAAAAAAATAATTTTATTATTTGCAAGTGAAATATTATATTATAAATATTTTAAAAGATCTCTTTGAGGAGTCGATTTCGCTTTTCCTCTTTTTTTTGGATAAAGCTCAAAAAATTTCTTGGCTGCACTCTTTAAAATATTACGCTTATAAAATGGTAAATTTTTTAGATAAACAGACTAGAATATCAGAAAAGAGAAATACTTTTTAACATTTTACTGCTCGTACTCAAAGAAAGAGCAGTTATAAATCCACTTTTTTTCAACTTGTGACAAGGCTAAAGGCCAAATGGTAAGAGATTTCGACTTCCGGTCTTCGACGCCCCCTCCCGCTAAATCTACATTATCTAGGAGAGTCTCTTTTCTTTTCTCCTTCACTCTCCCTGCTTCCCCTAAAAGTTTTTTGGTTTATTGCGAAAACGGCTCCTACAATTTCTTTCATTTTCGAATATGTTTTAGTAGTAGTAGTAGTCAAGACGAATATTTCGTCCTTAAACATCTATGTTCGAAAAACATTTCGATATTGAATTTTGGAACATCAATGTTTAACCACTTTAACCAATTTGCTTAAATTTGGATTTTTTGAAAGACCTTGAAATTTCCAACCCGGTCGTTTAAGTCCCCGGTCAATCTAATATATCCGTAAATGATTTACCTTTCTGGGATTTACTTTTCATTTGTTCGTATGCTTATTGTTACTCATTGTTACTAATATTTTAAAACCTACTTTCTAACCGTTTCTCATTTCGAAAGGGCTTTTTTCAAATTTATCAATCAATTTAATTGGTAGTAAAGCGGCATGTACCCAAAAAGCATGCAAAAACATAATACACGGATAGATCTTTCTCTTAAGTTCGAGCACTCTGCTAGGCTGGGACACTTTCTTTTCGCAATCCAAGTATATCGAGATTAAATCTTCTGATTTATCTAATATTTTGACTTATTTTCCTTTAAATATATAAAGCGATACTTTTTCTAGCATTTATTTCAATATTTTTTTGCAAATACTGCATAGAAAACCACTCTCATAATAAAAAAAAATTATTTCTTATTAATTTTTCAGTCAATTCGTAGGAAAAATATTTAGAGATCAAATTTAAAAAAAAATATAAGAATTTCCGTGGAATCTTAGAGACATCCTTTGACAATTCTGCGGATTTCCTATGGAAATGTCTATAAAATTACTTAAATTCTAAAGCTTAAAATAAATCGTTCGAAGTCTATACTAATCTACTTTGAAAAAAAGTTTTGTCAAATTATCAGGAAAAGTCTGTCAAAAGATGTTCTTCCATGCAAAGCATACAAAAGTTTTGTCAATTGTGAAGCCAACTGGATTAAAAGTTTGTCAAAAGGATGTACATATTTCCATATAGAATGCGAAAAAAGTTTTGTCAAATTGGTAAACAACCTCCTTTTAACAAAATTAAAAAAACCATTTGCCCACTAAAAAAACTTTTTTCTTAGAATAACTTTGGGTAAGTGTGCCAAATTTCGACATAGTTGCATGCAAGCACCAAAGTCTCAAGTTTCAAATGTAATATTTTTAATACAAATTGAATTTTCTTTTGTTACCTCTTTTTAAGGAGTATTTCTTGGAACTTTGTAGATAGTTTATCGTCTTTATTTTCTCTAAAATCATTCTTAATACATTTTTAAGTGAATAAAAATGTAAACATAGCTTTGATGTCCTATTTCGGACTTCTTTATTCTCATAGTTCCTTGTCCTTCGGGAATTCTTCCAATGACTTTTTCATATCTCGTTCATCGAAGTGACATTTTTTGTTATTTTTTTGCATTGTATAATCTCTAGAGTGGGGATCTCGGTGGCGCAATAGGCAAGACCGTTGGTCTTGGGCGGATGAGATCTCTGACTCAAATCTCACTGTCGTGAGTTCGAGTCCCGCCCGGTGCAATACAACTGAATGTTCGGAAAGGCATTTTCACTGTAATAAAACTTTAATATAAATGCACTGCCTCTGCCCAACAACTCCGGGACCATGGAAGAAGCATCCACACTGCAGGGAAGGCGCTCCTGGGCGGTCTACAAACGGACTTAGCAGATTCTTCCAACACGGGATAGAACAACAGTATCATATAAACATGACATTGTAACAAATATTCCGATACGATTAATAATATAATAATATAAAATCTCTAGAGTATGCAAAAACTAAAAATTCATACTATGAAAAAATGTCTTGTTAAACGAACAAGCGGATTTTGTTGAAATTTTGTGAAAAGGATATTATTTTCCAATTTGACAAAACTTTTCCTTACATTTTATATGGAAAAACACCCTTTTGACAAACTTTTAACAAGATCCAGTTGGCCGCCGATTTGACAAAATTTTTGCTTATCCTGTATGGAAGAACATTCTTTTTACAAACTTGTCTTGTTAATTTGACAAAACATTTTTTTTTTCAGAGTAGAAATTTGAGGAACAATAATAGTGGCCCAAATTGCAAGCTGGCCGAAATTTGGTACACTTATTACCCTAAGCATGATATCTCCTTAAAATTCACACCAATGCGATGGGCTCTTATGCAATAGAATTTACCACCCTTGCATTAAACTCGATTAGACTGAAAGTGGTGACATGCAACATTTCGCTGAATTAAACTCAGAAGTTCACTCAATTAGAGTCAAAATATGGCAAAGGGGATGCTCAAATGAGTCTTGATGTTGTAAATTATTCGGTAAGAGCGCTTGCCAATAATAAAATCATAGATGGATGATCTCAAAGTTCAAATGATGTTAAATAGATGAGTGTGTTTTTATGTTTGAAGATAAAAGTGGACGTGAAATTTATTTCTCGGTATAAAAGCTAAGAAGTAGAAGGCAGTAGTAAAAAGTGAAATGCAATAAAAGGCGAAAAAACATAAGCCTATAAAATCCCAAATGACTCCTAGGCCTAATCCTTAAGACGGTGGAATCGCGTCTCATAAACAAATTGCCCGACACCCGCTGCTCCATAATTATGCGAAGAGCATCAATCCCGCCCCTATTAAAACGGCTTCTAGTGTGACATTAATTGTGCCCAAGGAAATCAACCCTTTTGGTTCTGCAGCAGTTCTCCTTTTTTTTCATATCATCTTATTTTCGACGCTCTGGGTGGATTGGTGGTTGCAATTTACGATAAGAATAAACTTGTAAAACCCATCCCACTAATGTCCTTAACGATCACCTCACACTGTCTTATTTGCATGCAAATTGGAGAATCTCATTAAGAGCATTGTCTTCCCAGCACCAAAAATTTGAATACACGAATTTCCAGGATAATTTGAGTCATACGAGATGATGCCACAAAATCTCCTGCAAAATTCACTCTTGGATAAAGTTAATTATTCGACTCTTTGTTTCGTGCAACTTTTTTTTTGCAAATGATTTGGGGTGCTAAATAAATGGGAATTTTCTTTGAGGGCAGAAAAAAAGGAAAATGATGAAAAATTTTAAGTATAAGCACTCAGGCAAGAACAAAAATGCTGCAGTTTGTTTGGCTGCAAAGCCATAAGCTCTTTCCACCTTATAATGTGACTGAAAACTTTAGTTCTTTAGTCAAAATGAATCTTGACTTTCTTCAGCAACTTTTCCACCTCTATAGGGATATTTTCCTTTGAAGCACTCTCCCTAGAGTATATGAATATTAATTAGGATTAGCATTATGGGCAACTTAACTTTTTAACTGTCTGATTTGGTTAAACAAAACTGTAATTAAATTTTCTGTAAAGTTTTTCTGCATGGAGCATGATTGAATTCATCAGTTGGGAAAATGAATGGTGTTAGAAAGGGAAAATTGTCTTGAGTGAAAAGTCTGAAAGTGAAACTCTCTCGACTTCTTGTTGCAGGATAGGCACCCTGCTACCATAGTCTAACATTACACATTATCGTCATGACACTAATATCCTTCACTCATGAAATTCAATTTCAATCACTGAAGCAGGAATGCCGACTAAAAAGGAAGTCATATGTAGCTTTTCACCATATCTACGACTTCTTCCTCTTCCTTATACAGCAAGATTATGTCTCAACAAAAACGATTGACATACCGGAACTTCGAAACATTGCTCAACACATTCTTTGGGATATTACCAAAGTTGGAAAGATACGTGATATGGCAGAGGGTGGGAAAACTTATCCAGCATCTGCTCATTTTGAATATGTCTTGCTTAGGAATGGTAAAATATTCCTGTACTTTAAAATTAATATTGCTTTTTGGTATAATTTCAATGCTTTCTCGAATACAAATCCTTAAAATAATTTGTTGCAAACTTTATTTCTAGAGCTTCACTCTCTGAAAAAAAGTTTTATTAAATTAACAAGAAAAGTTTGTCAGAAGGATGTTCTTCCATTATAGAAAAGTTTTGTAAAATATACGGTCAATTGAAGGTAGGTAAAAATTTGTCAAATTGATAAACAACATCCTTTTGACAAAATTTTAACAAAATCCATTTGTCCGCTTTACAGAACCTTTTTTAAGGGCAGAATTTCTTTAATATTTTCCACTATAAGCATTTCTATGATTAATCATGCTCTTCCGCATTTAAATGTCCATTTAAAGAAGAAAATTTTCGTTCAAAGTTTCCCTTGGGAAATAAAAGTGTCCTATTGCATTTTTATTTAAAATAAATTTGTCTATCTTTCGGGAAATAAATTTTCTTTTCTGAAAATAATCATGTTTTAAATATTTTCAAAAATCCTTGCTTTTAAAAATCAACTGCTAATAAATACTAGTCATAATGAGTTCGGAAAAATTGATAAAAAGGTTAGGAAAAAATCCCAAAATATGTTCCTAAATTAGTTAAAACGTTAACTGAAAAAGTGAGACAAATTTTGTACAATTACTTTGTTTTACTTTTCAATTTTTTCAATCAAGCAAATTAAATTTTTATAGAGTTTTCTAATTTAAATTTTAATTCTTAAAATACATATAACAAGTACTGAGCAATAAATAGAAAATCGGGACGCACTTAGAAAGATTATAGAAGATGGCCGAAATATTTTCTCTAAAGAACGGAACACTAAGCAAGATTTCTCGAGATTCACTAGTTAGTACAATTTGTGATTCATTCTAAAAATACCTCTTTTCATACTGACGTTTATTGTAACATCAACCAGAAAGCAAAAATCTCGAAAGTCAAAATCCAGAACATCAAAATTCCGGAAAGTTCAAGATTCTGAAAGGTTCAAAATCCTGAAAACCAAAATTCGGAAAGTCAAAATTTCGAAAACTCCAAAATCCCAAAAGTAGAAATCCCGAAAGCCAAACTCCCGAATGATCCAATTCTAAAATGGACAAAATCATTTTCCAAAACCACAGAAATTCTCCCTTTCCCTGCAATAAGCGCGGGTGCAATCCTGGGAGTAGCAATGACACTTTTGGAAATTCGAGATTTTGGCATTCAGAATTTTGGCTTTCGGGACTTTAGCTTTTCTGGATTTTCGCTTTGTGGGATTTTGGTTTAAGAGGGATTTTAGCTTTTCAGGATTTTGGCTTTTCGGGATTTTGGCTTTTCGGGATTTTGGTTTTTCGGGATTTTGCATTTTTCGGATTTGAGCTTTTTAGGATTATAGCTTTTTGGGATTTTGCCTTTTGGGGATTTTGACTATTCTAGATTTTGGCTTTTCAGGATTTTGGCTTTTCGGGATTTTGAATTTTTGGGATTTTAGATTTTGGGATTATGGCTTTTTGGTTTTTGACTTTTCGGGATTTTGACTTTTCGAGATTTTGGCTTTTCAGGATTTTGGCTTTTCGGGATTTTGGCTTTTTTCGGGATTTTTACTAATAAGGATTTCGACCCATTCTGTCTTTCGAGACTTTGTCGTTTGAAATTTTGGCCTTTTCAGAATTTTGACGTTTGAAATATTGTTTTTACGATTTTGGCCAGGACTCCTATTAGAGGTATCCAAGAATTAACTGGGTATTTCTCCTTGAACTACCAATCCTTATATGAACATAATCTAGTAAAGAAAAAAGATTTGCAGGTTTAGAAGTTTGAGAAAGCAGGTGATCATTAATGGATTACATAAGTTTCAAAGTTTTTCAAAATATTCAAAATCTATTTTATCCTAATAATGTATGTTTCCTGGTACTAATTCTGGTAATTTTCTCAGGTTAGACAACAATTAACTATTTCATATAACATCATATATTAGTATAACTCAGAAAGGGTTAGTTTTGCCTCATCATGGTCTTGTAATATAAAGTTTTCATAATAAAACTTAACAATTCTTGTAGGGCTAAACTTATTTATCAACTTCATTTCCTTAATTGTAAATCTATCGACTTCTCCTTCGCAATTTGTCCGGAAATTGAAGTCATATTGAATGTTGTAAATTTATTTTTAAGATTTCTAAGATTTCTTTCAGTTTGATTTTGGCTTGAGGCCACAATTTGAAGGTATTTCATTCAATTTGAGTAATAAGACGTAGGCTTTGAAGGATGTTCCCCATTTTGGTAAAGGCCGCAGTTTGAGGTTGAAATTGTGTATTCCCCGTACGCAAATCTACCTCCGGAAAAATTGAAAAGAAATTGCGAGAAAGGGGTGGAAATGTTTATGCATCATGCTCAGAATAACTTCTTCCATTCATCTAATTTAAAGTTTTTTATTGGAAGACACCCTGATAAGAGGTTACCTTGCCTTTTGCTTATAGGACGAAAAAAAAAAAGATCCCCTACCTTCCCTTCCAAATGGAAATCATTGAAGCATTTGGCATTCACAAAGAGGAAGTTTTTACGGAAAAGAAAATTTCCAACTACAAGTGTATATACAAACAGGGAGAAAAGTCGTATGTGGGGATGGTCTTTTACATATTACATTTCCAGTATACATGCGTTTAAAATCAAAGAGGTTGCGTGCATAAACCACTCATGCGATGTAATGTGCCCACAAGGAGTATCTCACAAATTGCTATGGGAAAATGTAATTGAGAAAAATTCAAATTCTTCCCCAGAAAAAAAAATCCAATGATAGAGGAAAATCCTTCTACAATTAGGTGGTGAAGGAATTTTTTTTGTCTAAATTTTCACAAAACTTGAAAAGTCGTTTTATAGTGATTTTCGTGGGTGAACATTGGCATGTATACCATGGCAGCTCATTCAAAAGGTGATTTATGATCCAGGAAGAATATCCTTTTGGTATTGAAAGTCATGCGACAAGATGCCTTGGATCCTAATCCTTCAATTTACATCAACAAGTAGTGCATAAATTCGCTTCAAACTGAGACATTTTCCATGTATTGTGTCCCTTATATGCAAATAACAAACTCGGCATGATGTGAATAGAAAAATATCCGCGGAATTTTCCTTCAAAAATTCTTCAAACTCACTTTCAACGTTCACTTTTGCAAAAAGGGGTTCGAATAAAATACTCTGTGGGCAATTGATATCAACCCCTATTCAACTTTTAACAAAAGGAGAAAGTCCTTTTTCTGGGCAGATGGGAAAGGAATACGACAAATGTAAATTATTTAAGTATTTCACTTTCCAGGGAAAGTTTTCATCAGATACCATTGCCAACCATAAATTCACCATGATTGACAACGTTGATAGAGTCATCGTGTCACGAATTTTCCTTACAAAACTTTAGCTCAAAATAGAAGAAAAGAGTTTCAATTTGTGGGGTGAACAGCAAAATCTTGACTTTGTTGAAATTATAAACAATTTTGGTAGACGTGAAAATTAGGGTGTAAATACAAATAATTATCCAATATGAAGATATTATAAAGATATTTATAAAATACAATATATTTAAAATATCAGTGTGTTATGCCTGATGATGCCCTAGACACACTTACGACTTAAGCCGAGAGACGGCTTAACGTAATTGTAATCAAAATAATGATTTGACGAAATTCCCATCAGTTTCCCACTGACTAAACCGTTTCTCGGCTTAAACCGAGAGACGGATTACTCAAAATCTGAAGGAAATGTTATCTGAGCATTATTTTGATTATAATTACGTTAAGTCGTCTCTCGGCTTAAGTCGTATAACTGTGTCCAGGGCATAACTCACTGGCCCTCAAAAATTAGCATATACCTATCCTTCCACGGGTAACACAAGTTAAGATGTTACTCGGATTTTACATTCGATAAGCAGTCAGCTGTTCCATAAACAGTTAAAATTAGGACATTGCATAAAATTAAGTACTTAACGTTTCAGTCAGGGTTATTCCTCAAACTATTTTTTCTCCAATGGATAAATCTAATGCAGGAGGAAGTAGGGCACCTTCGGATTGGGGTTCCTTTGAAAATGGACTAATATACCCTTAAACATTTAAACTTTAGTCACATTTTAAAAGAAAATAGTTTAGACTAAAAGCCCAAGTAAAGGTCCATGCGTACCCAGCCCGGTATGGTATACCGGGGGGTACCGGTTTACCACACCGTCTAAATTGAGTCATGAATCATAAAACTATTCCAAAATAGAAAATCGATTAAAAAGTGAATTTTAATATTCTTCAAAATCATAAAAACAATTCCATGTAGGGAAATGTCTGTTGTACAGAAATATTCTTCTTGAAAAAGAGTATCTGAAAATCACAGGATCCAGAATGCCATTCTCCAAAACCTTTAAATAATAATTTCAAAGTTAAAATATTACCAGGAAGCTACTATATTTACTCTGAATCTGAACCTTTGTTACAAATTTCTTTATATCGGTACATTTTTCGACACTGTGACGTGTGAAGAAGAAACGTTTTTAGATGTAATCTTTTTCGTTTTTTAAATATTTATAAGGACAACCTAAAAGTCACGGGGAAAATAAAACGATAGCATTCGAATTTGTTTTAAGAAAGTCTTCCTCGTTTCCTCTAGAAATCGTTCCTTAGCACCAATAACTTATCGTTATTATTAAGGAGAAAGCAAGTTTTATAAAATGATTCTACCGATTTTTTCTTAATCTTCTCCTTAAAATATCCTAAATAGAAACTTGACGTGATGGATTTTAAGTTTCTTCTGGAAATACCTATGTTTAAAAAATAAAGCATCAAAGACTCCGAAAGTTTATTTGGGTTTGGGAGCCATTAGATGGAGCAAACATAGATGAAAATTAATATATTTAAAGATGAAGTTGTACATTATCCATCGACTTTGAGCCGAATTTTTCCAATCTTAAAAATTCAGCTTTGGGACTTGATTTTCGGAATATACGGATTTCAGACCTAAGGCTCAACCATATAGATTAACTGCTATAATTTATAATCAGTCAAGATTTTTAGGAAAAAATTACATAGAATTGAATTATTAAGTGCAAATGTTCCATTTGATTCTGAAATACCCATAAAATTGTTTATTATTTAGGATTTAGAAACCTTCGGGAACTGGGCTAAGCCTCTAGTCTGAAGATCGCTTCACTCTTCGATGAACAAGTTTACTCAAAGTAGATTCTACGATCTACCGGAGTTGATTTCTTCGTCAACCTCCGGAGTGAACACGTAGGAAAACTCATTCATCATTTCACACGATGTTTCGTCTCCTAAAATAAATTGTGATCGAGCTACAAAAATCCATCGTTTATATACGAAAAAAACTCATCAGTTTGCAGGAAATTACTTGGCTGTTTTTTACATTGCAAACGTTGGACCAGCTTCTATACATTTTTGTCTATACTTTTTTTCGATTTTTTATTAAAAGGAAAATACCAGGCCGCTCCTCCCCCTAATTGAAATCCTGGGTACACCCTTATAAAGGTCTCTAGACACTCATAAGTGTTTATGACAAACTTTTGTGCCGAGAACATGCTATCCTATTGTCTTTCTAAATAATTTGAAATTTAGTTAAATTTGTCTCAAGACCCAAATAGATTCAGGCTGATCCTCGAGATCATTTGTTATTAGTTATTACATTAGACTCTCGCTAATTCGGCTAATTCGGTCTACTTTTTAATTCGGGCAGCAGTTAAATTCGAAATATGTTTGTTGACATTTTTCAAGTTTGATTATGATTTTATCGAATGAAGCAAATATCCTTAAATTTGCCATGGTTTGTTTTAGTTATATTGTTATTTTGCATTTTTAAAAGGTCTCCATGAATTTTACAATAAATATGAGTATTTTAAATTAATTGAAATATGCAGATAAACAAGAATTCGTTGCATTTCAAACAGTTTGATGCCCGAATTTCTCTCTAATTCGGGTGACATTTCGGTCCCAAATGCCCAAATTTAAGAGAGTCTACTGTAAATTTAACGGTAAAGGATCAGGCCAAGAGTTAATGCCGAATATTTCTAATCCCTTATCCTAAATTTTCCAAGGCTAAATTTAAAAGTTAGGTATTGTCCAGGATCAGACTGAATTTTTAGAGCTTTGAAATTAAGGGATGTAAGCTATCCCTGCAGCACAATTTTCAATTCCCAAAATTTCTATATTGCAAAAATGACATATATATATATTATTGTATATATGTACATTCCGAAGGCCTATAATCAAGAATCATGGACATAAATTAATGAGTGCATTCGGAAGGGTTGGATTTACAGCCTCCTCGTAAATTGAAAGTACAACTAGCAAATGTAATTTTCTGCACGTGCAATCGCCCGTGAATGATGTCACACCCTGAAATTTATTGCACACATTTTATTTTCTCCCCAAAAATATCACAAATCTCTTGTATTTTGCGGAAAAGAAATACTACAAACGTAACACATGACATTCATCAAAATTTTTCTTTTTCCTCGAACCCCCAAAAATTTTCCCTGCAGCATATTTATGGTGGAAGCTTGAGTGTGCAGAGAGTATGACAATGAGATGAATAAGTAATGAATAATTGATTATTATTGATATTAATGCTATGTTGTTGTCAGGCTCATTGTCATCGAAAAATCTGTGCAATTGACGGCATAAATGTACATCTCTTCGAGTGTAATTTTCCCCTTCTTGTTTGCAGAACTCTATCTGCCAGCCTTTTCCAGGGATGCTTTTCCCACCAATTTCCATCATAAATATGTATGTTTGGGCCATCAATCTCCGTTACCCTTTGATTTGATCGGTGACATTTAATGCATTTCACCAAATAAAGCGTGCACAATCATCACAAAATTGGTTCATTTCCAGAGACGTTCCACTCTGATAAATTTGCAACTTTGCCAGGGGATTTCTTTTTAGAGCCAGCACCAAAAAAGGAGAACCAACAAAGATGTTCACGGTGGTAATTGAATTGGAAAAAGGGATATAAGAGAGACTGTTTGGATGCTAAAATTACATCAGTAAACAACTGTTTATTTAACGACAGTCTGCTGGAAAGAAGAGTAAAAATTTTGCAAATGGAAGATGCAGTTAGTACGTGATGCAAATAAAAATGTGCACCCATATGGATGCGGTTTTTATTTCAGTGAGATTTTCACAAAAATTGAATGAAGAACATGGCCCCACAAATTTCACCACTTCCACGCGGCTTCAATACCCCACATCTTTCTAAGAACATTATTTTTGGTCACATATGCAAAACTCTTTGACTTCTGCCTCACATTCAGCATACTTTTTTTTAGTCGCCTTTTTATGCTCCTTCCTGTGTATACATTTCAGTCACACCCAGTGATAATTCGGCTATACCCCAGAGAAATAGTCTTCTCACTGTGGTGAATTTTCAGCAGCCCCCTCTTGCCAGACCACGTCGAATTTATCGCCCACGTCGTGAAATTAAACTCTCATCATTGTCCCATACTATAAATCTGCCTTTTGTTCCAATTGTAAATTTTCACCCAAGTCCCATGGATTTGTTGTTATTTTTGGGGCCCCTTTTTGCATGTTTTGCAACTCTTTTTCTTGCTGCCTTTGCACGTCAGTCTTTTATTTAGCGCACCACCGCCAAAAATTTATTGTGTTGTCGTCGCGGAAACAAGCGTGACGCGAAAAAAGCATTTTGCACACCCAATAACTTCCAAATCCTGCAATTCTTACACCAAACACCATCAAGTACAAGTTGGATATTACCCAATTTACTGATTTTTTTTTGGAATACTGAAATCGATTTTATAATGTCTCAATTTTAAGAGCAGTTGTTGATTTTATTGATGTACAGTTGTTAATTAACATTTCATCATCATAATCATTTTCAACTGCTTATCAAGCTTACCATCCACGCCTGTCGATCCTCCGCCATTTCAGGAAGGTGTTTACGGTCAATTCCAAGGCGATCCAAGGCAAGATCTTGAATTTGATCAGCCACCTTGTCCTAAATCTTCCCCTTGAGCGAGGTGTCCCCACAATGGCTTGCATAGCTTTTCTGAGGAATCTTTTATTAATTAACATTTATTTACAATATTTTATAAAACTTCCTCTTCATTTTCGAGATATGATGTTCTGACTGATTTGTATTCTGAGATAAATTTTTTTAATATTAAAATGTAATTTTTTATAAGACTTAACGGAAAAGGCTTGGCAAAGCGTTCCATACTTTCCGAAATTCTCGAACTCGAGACTTAGATGCTATACCTTAAAAGTACTTTTGCATATTTAACCGTTTACCGGTTTCACAACCGATTTGAACCGATTTATGAATTACTCAAAAGACCATCAATAAATGGCTTATGAGTAATAAAATTGGTTTTCGAATAAAAATTAGTTCAGAACCGACTGGAACCGCGGTTCAAACATATCAGGAACTCCAAGACCTTTCCAACGATCCCAAACATGATACCATTCGGTTGATAAATGCTCTATCTAGAACATTTTTAACTTTTGACCTTAAAAACCATTGGGGGAAAGTACTCCCGCTTCGAACGTTCATGCCTTCGAATAATATGAATTTCTTTCATTTTTCCTAAAACACTTATACATAATTATCACATAGTTATCAATAAATTAATCATAAGATAATTAATATTTAGTAGGAATGTGTAAGTCTCTTGGGAAAAATTAAAGAAAAGTCACATTATTCGAAGGCATGAACGTTCGAAGGGAGAGTACTTTCCCCTATTAGGAATTATTCAATGGTGTGTTCATATATGTACACAATGTCCGCTCTATTTCCAAAATTCTGTGCCATGCATCTGCCGGCGACTTTTTTACGAAAATAAATGCCAAACGGTAATAAATTGATTTCCTGTCCTTCTGGGCTCCCTTTCATTAAAAAAAAAATTATCACGTGACTTTTTCCCTTTGAAAATATGCAGAATGGTGTTTTTTGGTATTGCACTCTCTGTCAGTCCTCCGTTCATTACGCCTGGCCGTTATCAGGACTGGAGACTAAATCCTTAGATATAACTAATCATGATCTTCGGCGACCCCTTCATTGCCTCTATTTCTATTTGTATTTCTCCTAAAGCCGTCTGCACACTAGGAGCAATTTGTTAAAAATATGCCTTTTTAGAAAATTTCTTTTTTGCATGTTTTCTTTTTTTTTGAAGTCTCTATATAAAATTGCCATTGATCCTACTTTCTAAGAGTTTTTAAGAATCAAAGATTAATCAACTTCAGAGCTTATACCCCAGCCGATTGAGGCCAGTATGAATTCATTTGAAAGGTCTTGAAATTCTGTACGATTCTCAGCCGGTTTTGATAGGTAATAAACTGGAAATTTAACAGCAAGGTAAATGAAGCATGTATCGACCATGAAGGTTGTATCGTCTATCTACTTTTTTGTGAATTATTCATCGGTTTTAACGAATTATCTTTTACAACGTGTATTCCATTAGTAGGGGAGACTGGGGCAAAACTTGTCAAAACGCATATTTAATTCTTTCACGAGCTCTGGGAAAACTTAAACGTTTCATAATGAGCATATTCTTATAGGAAATTTACTGCTCTACAACATTGCAGAAGACTATTTTCCTCTATCTCGAAAGAAATGTGATTTTCGAATCATACTCTAAAAGTCGATTTTGTGGTGAGTCTCAAAATTGCTGGGGCAAATTTTGTCAGTCTTCGGATAATTTGTGACGTTTTACTCTCGCAAACGTTAAAAATATCAAATAGACATATTTTTATAGAAAATTTATTCCTCTACAACTTTGTCCAAGATAATTTTTCTCTATCTTAACGAAAAATGTGCTTAAATTGAGGTAATTAGCATTGATATTTTCTGTAAGCCAAATATTCCAAAAATAGAGCTCAAAATTTCATTATTTTTTATTTTGAATAATCCTTGCTCGAATCCCTTGAAACCTTGTAAATTTAAGAAGGTTCATGAAGGCTATCTATAATAAAAATTTCATGCCTCAGTCTCTTTTATTTTAGAAAATAGTGAATATTGAAATTTTCGTTTTGACAAATTTTACCCCAGTCTCCCCTATCTAAAGTAAGGTATTTTATTAAAAAAAAATAGTAAAAAGCAAGAAATAAATTTAAAAAAAATCATTTTATTTCAATCAGAGTCACCAGAGTTACTAGAGAGAAACGGCCTAAAATGGTATTTAAACTAGAGTTTTAGCCTAGTTTCCGAAGGTGTCAAAATCCTAAATAGCAATCAATTTTATTTTTCAGAATTTAATAGATAATTTGCCATTAAATACAATCCTGAATTATTTTTTTCTAATAAATCTAGAATGGTAAGAAATTAAAGCAAGTAACCCAAATGGCTAAGTCTTAGTCAAGCCTGTATAACAAGTTTGACTCTCTCAGATTGAGCAGCCCAGACTTCCAAGATATCTTGGGATTGCAAAACATACAACCTTAACTTTGCATCGTTTTCACCCCGGATTAGGCTGGAAACAATGTTAAGACGGCGATGGACGCAAAGGAAGGGGAAGCATTATGCTCTGGATACACTTACGATTTAAGCCGAGAGACGGATTAGTCAGAAAACTGATGGAAATATAATCTGATCATTGTTTTGATTATAATTACGTTAAACCGTCTCTCGGCTTAAGTCGTAAGTGTGTCTAGGACACTAATTTGATGACTAAACTGAATTAAATTGATGCGGTGATCTAATCTTCATACAAGCTTCAATTACCTTATTTAATTTTAATGAACGAATAAACGAAGAATGGTTTAACTATTTAATTTTTAATTTTTTACTAAGTGGTCACATTAAGTATTTACAAAGGTCAGGAGCTCGAGCATTCCGCAAAGTTAAGACACTTTCTTATTAGTTACAGGATCTTGAATTTTTTAATAAATCTGTCCAATCCTAATCTATCATTTAGGCTAATTTTAAGCAATTCGGGTAATTTGGCAACATAACACATCACAATTTTTTTTAGGAGCTTGATGAAGATATTCTCTCACGAAATCCCACTCTGAGAAACAATGTTTAACTGATAATTTACGTTTTTGCCAGCTTTTGTCCATTAATCACGTATTTCTCCGAGAACTATGGGACATAATTATGAAATATGAAGAGGATTATGCAGCAATACACATGGAAATGGATTCATTTTAATATTTAACATTCATCATAATTATATTTCCATTTTGGTACTTGGCGACATTTCTTTCACAATGTCTCAATTTGAATGTGAACAATAGCACGACTTGTTAGTCGAGCTGATCAAGTGTGAAAATAATTTTATTAATGAATTTTTCTACCAAATACCAAGCAACAAACGGGGGCTCCTCTCGCTAAATTTTGGGCAACAAGATGAATGAATATTCACAGGAAGATATTCGACAGCACTCCCTCCCTACATAAAACATTTGCTAGCATCAGTAAATCATGTGTTTTTGACTTTAAATATAAGTATTTGATAATCGTAAATTGCTATAGGGCTGCGCGTTCTCAAAATTATTAAATCGACTGAAAATACAATTTCTCAGATATTATTCAAATCAGGAAGAGAGATGATAGATTAAAAAGCGTTGATGGCATTCTTTCGCGGCACTTTTTGCCCTAAGGTCGAAATAGGATAAAAGAAACATTCCTGGCGTGTCCCTTCCACAAAGTAGGAAGGAACTCCTGGGAGGTTGGAAAATAAAAGATGTGTCCTTTTTAAAATCACTCAACAATGGGCTAATTTTACGATTGTGTCTTTTTATGTGTTTGTACATCATTCGTATATCATTGGAGTTATATTGAGGGGATGTTGCAAGATTTATTGATCATTACTATCCGTTTTTGGTATGGAAAAAAACATTTATAGATATAGGAGGAAAATAACGATGAGCAAAAAAAAGAGGAAACGTAAAAAACTCTGTGATATTTTGTGAATTCAGAGGCGTGATAATAATATGCTTATGGCTATGCGTCATATTATTTTATTACTTTGCAATAATACTACTGATTTTGCTTTATGTCCGGTGATAATATCTTAACTAGTGAAATCACATTAAAAAAAATACCAAAAAATATTTTTAATTATTCCCAAACCATAAAAAAAATTCAAATTGATTTAATCTGCGTAAAATAGAGACAATGTACGACATTTGTTTTACATTAAATCTCTTCCACAATGCTGTAGGAATTAATACAATCCCCGAATATATCAACCCTTTCTCTGTACCACATAAGACATAACACTTGGATGGAATTGAATTGAAGTATAATTTCCAATTATCATAACTTCGCTATGCTGAGATCCATTTCGACAAGTTTCCCTTTTGTATTCGCATCAATTGAGAGCAACAATTCATAAGCTAAATGAAAATGTACACAATATTTCTCCAACTCAAATACAATAATTGTACAATTCACTTCTATTGTGTCTACCACGTAAAAGGATTCTCAATTGTGAAATTGAGAAATTTTGGTGGATTTAAGAGAAATGAAAATCTTTTCAAGACCAATAAAGAAACCGCCAATAGAATACATTATGAGGAGTATACCATGATTCGGTACCAATTATATTGATGAAAATGTGATTGAAAAGCATTATAATCAATAATATTTAGCTATTGTGTAAAATAAGTCATGTTTGGGAATCTCTGAACTGGAACATTTTTCGAAATTCTAAAGAATATTTTAAAAAAATTGTATCCTTTGTATTATCAACTTATACTTCAGTTATTATACTTTAGTCTTTAGTTAGTTTTCAGAAGATAAAAAAACTGTTTTCGTTTTCTGTCAATATCTCTGATTACTTCTTACAAAAATGACACCATACAGCTTTTTCATGCTGTAAAAATTTGTTAAAAACATTTTTTGAAGTGAACTGTAAAATTTTCACTTCAATTCTGAGAGAAATCTTTAAGCATTACATCTTAAAATCGGGACAGTAGGAGAGACTGGGGCAAAAAGTCACAAATCGAAAAATTCAAAATTTAATATCTTCCAAGGTAAAAAAGATAGCGCCTCAAATTTTTTTCTATTGAGAGCCTCCATAGACCTTCTTCAATGTCGTAAGTTTCTTAGATTTCGAACAAGGAATTTAGAAAACAAAAATTTATCGAAATTTTCAGTCCTATTTTTGAAATATTTTTCTTGCAGAAGATGACAATTATTACCTACTTATTTTCCAAAATTGATGCACTACTGGTGAATATTTTCTAAATAATTCGGATTCTTTGAATACGAATCCGCTATCTATTTTAGAATTTCTCAAAGGTTCTTTACTCCAGAAATCCTTTTATTAAAAATGGCCACTTGGGGTAAAAAGTAACAAAAGGTATAGAGCAAAAAGTGACAAAAACGAAACAATTTCTGATGTTGCACGGCGAAAAGAAACGTCATTGCCATGTCTCGCCGCTTGTTGTTTGCATTGGTCAAAAGATTTGTAGTCTTTTGTGTGTTTCTTTCTAAAATAGCTTGAAAAGCGCTTTCATCGTTTTCTCACTTTTCTCGCAGAGAAAACGGTGTTTTACAAAGGTGTAGATGAATAAATTTTCTACGAAAATATGTCCTCTCGGTATTTTTTCAAATTTACGGAAGCCCGTGATAAATCGAATCAAAATATGATAATGCCCCATGTCTGTTACTATTTGCCCCAGCTTTTTTGAGAATGGTCACAAAATTACCTTTTAGAAATCGGCTCGATAAACGTTTTTCCTTACAAAATAGAGGAATATTACTTCCACAAAGTTGTAGAGCGGTAAAACTGCGCTAATTAGAAATTTTTGAAGCGATCGAGTAGCTTGTAAAAAAAATAAAATATCCGTTTTGTGATTTTTTGCCCCAGTTTCCCCTACGGCTATTAGTGTGTAAGGTGCCCCTTTTTGTTATTTGTTTTTTCTTTCTTATTATTTGTCGAAAAACAATTTTGTAAATTAATGTTTTTGGTATCTATTTCTAGATGCATTTATTTTTTCTTATGTTTTCAACATAGGATATTGGTCAAAATAGGCCTTCTTAAGGTCTGAGACCTTGGATATGGGAGTAGGTAAGGGGTAACAAAAAAAATCTTAAAATAGACATTTAAAGATTTATTTATTTTCACCGTTAAAGATCTTCAATTTTAAAGCCTCAAAGGACAATGGGCAGAAATGTATGGAAGCTGGTCCAACCCTTCGCCAGAGATGGGATAGACGGACAGGCCTTGGACTAGGCCCATTTTGTAGGTATTGGACTTACAAATTACCAAGGCCCAAGTCAAAATGGACTGTCAGTCTTTGGCAAATTAACAATATCCTTTTGAAAATTCACAACTCTCACATTTTAGTTATAGAAAACGGCCTAACCGATCTTAATGAAATTCGGCTCAAGGTCGCTGTATAACTTAAGCCTAAAATAAATATTTTTCAAGATTTCCCTCTAACTGCTCTATCCGGTAGCTCACATATGGTAGCTAGCCAAGTTTTAAAGCCATTGGTATCATGTTTAGGCTCATTGAAAGGATCTCGGTATTTTCCGATAAAACTGAACCGGTTCCAAAGTTCCAATCGGTTATGAACCAGTAATGAACCCGTTCATAACCGATAACTAATTTTGGGTGTATTTTGAGCAATGTTTTGGTCATTATGATTAATTTATAAATCAGTTCAAATCGGTTGTGAACCGGTAGGGTGCAGGCATTACTTATGGCCACATTAAGAACATATCTCCTCATAGCCGTTGATCTTTTTGACCAATTAAAGCAAAATTTTAAGAGTAATTTCTTTCATGTAGTTACTTTCGATATATTCAAATGAATTTACTAGGAAAATCTCTCAAACCCCGGAAAATATATGATTTTCCCAACCATGTAAAATTCTTAACTTGTGGCCTCTTTTACGAACTTATGGCCACTCCTGGAATAACTTATGGCCACAATTTCAAATTATATAAAACAAACTTAGTAATAAAGAAATTTTAATACAAAAGAAAAGAAAAGCATTTTAGGTACTTTCAGATGTTTTTATTATTTTGTTTAACAATTTTTCATAGTTTCTTAAATATTTTTCTCATAATTAGTCGGATACTACTAATATTGATTCTCCCCATAGAGGGATCCAATCCAATCAGACTTTTGTGATGGAAAAGCTTCATTTGGCTGGATGAAGAACTCATCTTATAATTTTCTTTTCCGTCTGCTCTCTTAGGGCACTGTGAAAGCCTCCGTGATCTGATGTTTCTTCCGGAGACTTTCTGAAAATTTTAACGCAGAGTTTGCGAGAGGATGTGGTATTGCTGGAATGACTGGAATACTTTGATCATGGTCATTCTATTCTCAATGCTTCTCAATGCCCCTTTTTCATCCTTTGAGTTCAATAATAAGGCCTTTCTTTTGTTGTTTTTTTTTTGTGTTTTTCATTCTCCTAAGAGGGGAAAAATAGAAAAAGTGAGGTTATTTACAACAAAATGCAGGTTGATTGAAAAAATCAACAAGATCATACACATTATACTTTTATAATCAATTTTATGTTATAATTTGAACACTTACCTTAAATTTTATTAAATTTTTGCTAGAAAACTCAAATTCACTTAATCAAAATAACATTAGTGTCAACTAGCTAAACCAAATATCTATGAGGGCGCCACACGTCAAATGCTGCGGCCACAAGTCAATAATCTTATCAAATTGGTCATAACTTATGGCCTTGTCATTATTTTACATTTTTGTTTGAAAAATCATCAAAATCAAGTGGTAAAAGAAAGTATAGTTACTAAGACAATAAGTTTTGAAAAATAGTACTAAATATTTTTGATTGAAGATATAAAACTTATTCATTAAAAATTCTGAGACCGTTAGTAAATTTCTTAACGATTTGACGTATATTTGATCGTCAGGCGCATCAGTAAAATAATCTTCACAAAATAATTAAAATTCTACCGAAATATAAAAGTAAATCAGTTTAAAATTTGCATTTAATGATAGCACATTAAATATTCTTAATTTCGTGTTTATTAGAAATTAATTTGTGGGAAAAAATTGAAGATATCTGCGAAGTGGCCACAAGTATAGACTGGCCATAAGTAATGCCGCCACCCTACTGACCTGGTTATGAACCGGTTACAAGTAAATTTTTGTCCGAAAATCAATTATATTCCTCTTAAAACTATTTTGAGGAATTTTTTGAGTAATTTACGAAGTGGTTTAAATCAATTGAGAACCGGTAAACAGTATGATGCGAAAGTACTTTTGAGGTATAGCATCTAAGTTAACCCTGGGATGTTTTAGCACCCCTTTTCTATTTATTATTTTCATAATTTTTTATTATAATAATTCCTCTATAAGTAATAATTTTTTAATTTATTCAAAAAATCCTTTATTTGCTGAATTTGTGTAAGACATTTAGCGTCTTATACAAGAATACAACATTTACAAGAATTAACAACATATAATCCACCGTAATCCGTATTTTCTGGTCATCTTAGTGTTGGGTAAATGTTATTTTACAGCATGATGACTCACCAATTTGAGTAGGAAGGTGCGTAAATGCGTATTATCGTCCTCCCCCCATGAGATAAAATCGACGCAGAGCGTCCAAGAGAATTCTCAATTGCGTCGTTAGACTAAAGCATATTGCAGAAGGAAGACGTGCGAAGAAAATCTATTTGATGCCTTCTTTCAATCAACTTTTTTTCACGCTGAAAGACAGACATTGTATGATGGAAATGGATTTTTCAGTGATAAATTTCACAAAATCAGCAAATTCCCCCATCAAAGAGGTTTCACTCCATAAAAATCCAATAGAAAATTGAGGGAGTTATAGTGCCTAGGATCTGCTCATCACTTTCCTATTTTTTCTTCAGTGCGGAAAACAATAAAATGTATTTTCTGTATTTTTTTTTATTCCCAACATTGTTGTACATATTTATCACTAAGCATAAATGATTTTTCCATAGTGCTCAATCGCTGCGGTGTGTATTAAATTCTGCTTCAGTGATTTTATGTTTTGAGGATATGTTGAGGATATGGGACAAGAGGGGATTCCCTGGTCCTTATTTGGGCGCGCGGGAAGAAAATTCACAAGAGACAAATGGATAAGGACATCACGGGTTTTATTGTCGTGGAATGAACAATAAAAAAATAATCTGCATAAAGAGAATTGAAAGTTTTTAGCATTTCCGTTTTTGTTTTTACTGCCATAGGAGCATTTTCGATTCGTTTTTTTTTTATTGCACAAAAGGGAGGGATGAAAGATTTTCCTCTTGAGCCCATCCCACTGATCATCTTAATGCACATTTACTGTGTGCGAATGACACACTCGAAAACAATTGTATACCCCTTGTAAATTTATTGTGACAGAATGGAGAAAATGATTACTAAAATTCATCCCTTTATCATCCTTTTCAGGAACAATAGGAATCACTCCTCCCTGCCACATTGTTTCCGCAAATTCTCATATTGAAGTTTATGATAAAAAAAACACTCTCACAGAGATTACCTCTTCAAGGCAAAATGGAAAATTTTTAAATATCTTAAAGGGCACTTTTACTGCTATATTTTTCTCATTGAGAAAAAGCCACCCCAAACTGCAAAGCATAAGAAATTCCATATAAAATTCCACTGAACATAAAACATGTAACGAAAAATCGAGAGAGACCATAAAGATTCATTTGCATATTAGTGAAAACGTGATACATGGTGATTCTACACCAATTCACCCAATGGAAACGATGGATTTATCCCAATAAATGTGAGGTGAGAGAAAATTTCCATTCGGATAATGAAGCTGCTTTTATGGGTTAACACATAAAAAGTGAACATTTTAGCAAAACAGTTTAACCAAAATTGCATTTTGGGCAAAAAGCTTAAGAAAATAAATAGTCCAAATGTTTTAAAGTGGTTTTTCCCTCAATAACTTCAGTAGTTTGCACAGAGAAAAATATTTCCTACAAATAGTTTATTCGGATATTAATGGTAACTAAAGAATTGTTAATTTTACAATATTTATACCATACATAAAATAATATTAGAAATATTTATCGACAGTAAATAGAACATCGATAGAAAGAAATAGTAGAAAAACCTTAAAATTTTACTAAATTTAATTATTGAATTATTTAATAAAATTGAATTAAAAAATTTAAATTGAAAAAAATAAATAAAAAAGAGATGGCAAAGCGTCCCAGTTTTGCGGAATGCTCGAACTCACGAGATAGAGCTTACCGTGAAATAGTTTTTTTTGCATAATCTTTTGGTATGACTGATCTACTTTCATTCATAAATCACAAAAGCATTTGGAAATCAAAAAATCGGTACTTAACCGGTTCGAAATTGCAATACCTTTCCAAAAAATCCAAATTTAACGAAATCGCCTGAAAATGAGCCTTCCAAAGTGGTTGACCTTTGACCTTCAATAATTCAAAATGGCAAATTTTAGGTATGTTTGGGCGAAATGTTCGCCTGGACTAGCTCTAAAGCATGTCCAAAAATCATTGAAAAAGCTTGGGCCAATTTTGAGAAAAACCAAAAAAGTGGTTTTGGAGGGGATAGAGGGGAGTGGGGAGGGGGAAAAACAAACGTCGAGATTTTGTTTTGTTATTGGGGGTCATCGAAGACTGGAAGTCGATATCTCTTACCGATTAAGCTCAGTGAAAAGTTGTGAAAAAAAAAGTGAAAAAACAGTGAAAAGTTGAAAAAAAAGTCGATTATATAACTGCTCTCTCTTTGAGTTCGAGCAGTAAAACAGTGATAAAATATTTCATTTTACTTGATAAAAAACAAAAAAATTATAAAATATAATTGAATTTGAATTTATTTCATCTCATTCTTGACCTTTCCCACCCTTCAAGCGTCCACCGCCGTCTTAGTGATAATTCCAACCTCCAGCACTAATCAGTGGAAATGTCCTTTCTCCTGTTATATGTTCAATTTTTCAATATGTTTTACATTTCATTAAGGCTAAGCCAGTGAAAAAGAGACAGCAAAATTGCCAAACTTATCTAATCAGCTGTATGGAAATTTAATTTTATCCTAATTTCATAACTTTTCATAATCACCACTATTATTATTCTTCAACACTATATTATATAATTGGTGTCATATCATGTACAATAAACCCTCTCAATTCTGATAAGGAATGCTTAAATATTTTAAAATCAAAAATTTACAATTCTGAGTCAAAGGATAATGGCGTTTTATTTAAAAGGTCCTCTCGATTAGCTTCAAAAATTCTTGAAATTCTAAAATAGTTTCATATTTTGTAATGTTTGTAAAATTTTAGGTAAAGTTCGTAAAACTTAAAGCACTTTGGCAATTTAAAATTAAACATCGGTATCGGAGAATACAAATTAATCTTTGAAGGTCAATTTTAAACATAATTTATTTTAAGATTTATCTCAGTATTGAGGATAGCATCTAAGACCGTTGCTGTTAAATTGAAAAATGCTTTATTTTAGGTCTAATACTACTCAAATGCGATTTTTTACTGCTCTTTTGTACAGTTTCGCAAAGAGTTATTAAATTAATTAAAATATTAACAGCAATAAGTAAAAAAAACTATTTCATTAACTCTACGAAAAATTCATGTAATAAGAATCTTTCATTGATAACACGAAAGAAATAAAGTCCCGTCTGATACAGAGTCAAGTGGGCTCAGCATTAAAACTATAATTAATAACACGTGGCTATAGACATTATTTTAGGCCTTATCGGTAAGATCTGAATGGTATGTTCTAATTAAAGACTAAATTTTTCTGAAGACTAGGGGTTAATTCAAGCTTGAATTCAAGCGTACCTAGTGAAATGGGATAGATTTCCAATATTTCTGAATTTTGACCGATATTTAAATCTAAAATAATTTCGAGGTTTACATTAACATTTAATAAAATCCAACTAGAGTAAAGTATTTTCGTTCGTGGTGATAAATTATTTATATAAAAACCAAAAATAAATAAAATGAATCTAAAAATAATTACTATTGAGAGATCTTTGTTTTATTAGATTTTCAAATTAAAAAAAAAATAATTTGTTATAACAAGCAAATTTAGACATCATTTCAGTAGGTTTCAGTTAAAGCCACTATGAATCAAATAGATTGAACCAGGAGCCTCTCGACATTTCATTTTTCCATACGTTTTTGCACAGAGGCACTGAAGACTAGTTTTTTCCTAAAGAGAATTGACTTATCAGTCTGATATATTTCAGAATTGTGCATTAAGAGCTATCTAAAAATACATATTTCATAGTGCTCGCTGAAATAATACAAGAACTACGAGGAAATTTGTTTAAGTCGCGGTGCAATATCTGCAAAATTTTTACAAGAAAGAGTGAAAAATATCTTCACTATTTATTAGGCTTAATGGGCCCCTGATTGAACAATATGCCCTCTACAGTGGTATAAATGGGCTTTAGATCTAAGATTTTTTCTGGTTTAGCCATATGGCTTAGAATATCATGGGCAAATGATCCAAAAGATTTCGGAAATCTTTAAAATTGTTTATTATTTAAGAATTCGAGACTTTCGAGAATTAGGCTAGGCCTTTGGTCTGAAACTCGCATTTACTTTAACCTTGAAAAAATTCAAATTGGTGAATTTTTCAATAATAGAGTGAATCAAGAGTGGATGAAATATCGATGTGTACTCCTTTCAAAATATATCCGAAAATCCAAGAAATTGCCAGAGGGTTTTAAATAAACCCAATGAACTATGGTTTCGAATGATAGGAAAGGATGGAGATAAAGGACAAAAAACATCTGTAGCTCATATGGCTTTACGGAGGGGTTTCTGAAGATCGGTAGTCATTATCTCTTACCGTTTCAAAAATATGACGGACGGACAAAATGGGAAAAACGGGTCCCGGCGCAAGAAGCAATTTTTTCTTAATAGTCTTGTAGAATTCCTTAAGTAAAGCACTATACAACCAAAAGTCTTTTTATTTGCTTATAACGCTCTTAGTTCCATCACAGAGATGACTATAAGTCAAGTGGCGCTATAAGAGCTTCTATAGGAATTTCAACAGAAAATTCTCACTTTAAATCTTTTAAAAGTGCACTAAAAGACTTGTTAAATACTTGGTTCTATAAGTCAAGTATTTTGTTTCTTGGGGATCGAAGTCCCGAAAACCAAAATCCCGAACGTCATAATCCCGAAAGCCAAAATACCAAATTCTCAAAAGTATCATAGCTACTCCCACGATTGAACCCGCACCTACAGGAGGCAAAAGGAAATTTTCTATGTCTTGGGAAAGTATTCTAGACATTATCCTCTATATAATTTTATCCATTTCATCCCTTTCAGGATTTACAACATTCGTGATTTTGGTTTTTTGGATTTTGGCTTTCGGGATTTTAGCCTTTTCGGGATTTTAGCCTTTTCGGGATTTTGGCGTTCGGGATTTTGACTTTCTGGATTTTGGCTGCCTCCGGGGCAAAACAGCCTTCCATAAAAAAAAACCTCAAACTTCCTTTTTCATTTTGCAGCAGTATCTGAGCCAAAAACAAAGCAAATTAACTACTTGCTCATGAGCACTATAGCTTCTTCAATGAAAATTTGTAAATTGTACTATCTCGTTTTTCTCCGTGTAAGATTAGTGGCTCATTATCAAGTACTTATCTTTATTGCCTGCCTATTTGTCTTCAGGGGGACATGTTTGTTATCTTTTTTATCAGTAAATGAACAATATGATGCAAAGAAATTCTCCCAAAGACTCTCAGCTAATCAGTAAGCTTTCAGAAGTTCTCTGTCTTAGCACTGAATGAAGTGCCCTAAGCCAAGTGAAAATTTCCCCTGTGAATAGTGCTATCGCAATGAAATCTTACCTTTTGATATTGTTTATCTGCATTTCTACAGCATTTTGCAAATATCATTTACCATCTACTTCGAAACCCAATCACTATGACCTTTTTTTATTTATTGATGTCGATGGTGGAGTATTCAATGGGAGCGTTAAGATCAATTTGGATGTGATTGAACCTACTGATAAGATTTCTCTAAATTATAGAGATATTACAATATACACTGAGTCAATTTCTTTAAAAACCCAAACGAATGATTATGTACTCAAGGAGACATTGTTGAACACAAGTTCAGAGATTGCCCAATTCACCTTTGACCAACTGCCAATAGGAACTTACGATTTCTCTCTGGAATTCGATGGATCGATACGAAATGATTTGAAGGGACTCTACATGAGCTATTACTGGACTGAAGATGGTCAGAAACATCAAGCAGCAACGACATTTCTAGCTTCAATTTATGCTCGTATGATCTTTCCCTGCTACGACGAACCACATTACAAAGCTACGTTTACGGTTAGCATAACTCATTCGAACAAATACCATGCTCTCTCCAATATGCAACCTTTCAATGCTCCAGAAATTGTGTAAGTTATTACTAAGTTAATGTGAACTAGGGAAACCCTGGGGGAAATGTGAAGTAGTAAACATGGAGTAGTTACAAACTGATAGACACTATAGGGATCTTTGTTCCCCGAAGAAATGTTCGGCATAGTTCAAGGAGAGTGTAGAAACAAAAATCAGTAGGCGAAAGCGCCCTACTTTCGGACGACTGAAGCTTCGAACATTTCGTTCTCTTGAATATGTTTTTAATGAATTTGACCCATTATAATATTATATTTTAATAGGTAGTCCGATGCATCAAATTTCCTGGAAAAATCCATGAGTCAAATCCATTTGGAATATAGAGAAAAGATTGAATTGTTCGAAGCTTAAGTCATCCAAAGGTAACGTGCTTTTCTATACCGTAGATAGTGCCTTTACACTCCGGGGGTTATTTTGCACCCCTTTTTTTGAGCTCTCTTTTAACTATATCGCTTAATGATGGTATAAAGACCACCAGAACATTTACGAATGGTTTAAAAACCATTTATAAGTGCTAGAATTAAAGAAAAGCTTATACGAAAAGTAGCTTACGCAAAGTTACCCGCTTCTACGGTACCCCATCTTCCACTAAATTGAAATAGTGTTGTATTAACCTTGCGATTATTACAGGGCACCAGGAATACTCCAAACAAACTTCAGGCCTACTCCTAAAATGTCAACCTATCTCCTAGCTTTTATCGTATCAGATTTTTCTGAAAACCCCAACTCAGCGGGAAACTTCAGTATTTACTCCCAGCCAGAGCACCTCTACATGACAAACTATTCACTAACGATTGGACAGCAGTCCTTGAGGAAGCTTGAAGAGTACTTTGAAGCTCCTTTCCAATTGCCGAAGCTAGACTTGGTGGCATTCGATGATTTTTTAATGGGTGCAATGGAAAACTGGGGTCTCATCACCTTTCTTAGCAGCCGACTCCTCTACGACGAAGCTACGGTAACTACGAAATCTCTTCAGCAGATGACAAAAACCATCACCCATGAACTGGTTCATCAGTGGTTTGGGAATGAAGTAACTGCTGAATGGTGGTCCGAAATTTGGCTCAACGAGGGATTTGCCACATTTTACGAAGACGTGATTACTGATCAACTGTACCCTGAGTGGGAGTTGATGGATCAGTTCGTAGTTCATACGCAGCAAAACGCAATGGAACGGGATGCTTCACTTAATGCTAGGAGCATGGCTGATAACATTGAGACCCTAGATGACATTTGGGGTGTTTACACTTACATTCCGTATCAGAAGGCTGCCAGTGTTATTCGCATGATTCAGAACGTAGTGTCAAAAGAAGCTTTTAAAGATGCCATCAAAAGCTACATTAAAGCCATGAGTTACAGTTCAGCAGTTCCACAGAATTTATACGATCACCTTGAAAATAATACTTATGGAATTAGAATTGATAGAATTTTCTCAAGCTGGGTTGAGAATCCTGGATATCCCCTTATTACAGTTACCCGAGATTACCAAAACAGAATAATGGAAATAACTCAGAGACGTTTCATTGCAAGTGAGGATGTTGAAGTTCCACAAAACCGGTACTACGTTCCTATTAATTATGCTACAGCAAAGTATCCAGATTATTCAAATACTGAACCAGTAAACGTCATATTTCCAGAATTACCAACAATTTCTATTGCATTGCCTGATGAAATTAACGACGACTGGGTGATCCTTAATAAGAGAGCAACCTACTACTACCGCGTGAACTATGATACGAAAAACTGGCGGTTAATTACTGAAAGTCTCTATAGTGAACCCACTACAATTGCAGTAGCCAACAGGGCTCAACTTCTCGATGATGCCTTTACTCTAGCTAAGTACGGTCAAGTCCCCTATAAGATTCCCTTGGATCTAGTAAAGTATCTTCGAAACGAAACCGATTATATCCCCGTAACTGTTGCTATTAAACATATCCGACATCTGGAACAAATTCTAAGAGGAACCGACATCCCATTTAGGAAATTCTTACAGGGGATTGTTACAAATATTTACAACCAGGTTACTTTCAATGAAGATAGGGGTGATCCTCACTTGAAAAAGATGTTGCGAAGTGAAGTAACAAAATTAGCATGTGAGCTGGAAGTTGAGGAATGCGTCGAGGACTCTATTCAGTATCTGGATAATGTAATTCCTAACACTCGCCCAGCTGTATTTTGTGGATATCTGAAGAAAACTGAAGAATCGTCCTGGCCCCTTCAACTGTATTACTTCAAGTTGTCTGAGTACACTCGAACGGAGAGATCAAGGAGAAAGTATTCTCAAGAACTTGGTGATATCATAGCGTCATTTAGCTGTGTAAACAGTCAATCTCTTAGATCATCTATCCTGCAAATGACTTTGAATAAAGATCCCAACATTAACTTCCTCCCTGGGGACTACAATGATATATTTGCTGCAATTATTTCTTCAGATCAATATAGCGTTACAGAAGGCCTAGAATTCTTCGCTCAATTCTACAATGAGATTGAGCAAGGGTATGAATCGCTGTCTCGAATTTACCAAACTCTGGGCAATAACATAAAAACAGAAGAGGAACTTATCTTGGTAATATTGCAGCCTGACATTTAAAACATTTTTTATTGCAACATTCTTATCGTTTCAGTTGAAGAACATTGTGGCCGAGAAAGTTGACCAAAATCAAGGTGCAGCTCCAAGTCTGAAGAATATTGCCCATTCTGCTATTGCAAAAGCAGAAGAGAATATTGCGTGGCTCAATAAATATTCACCTGCAATCGCTGAATGGATTGAGCAGCACAATTCGGCTTCCACACAAACGAAATCATCAATTACTCTAATTGGCTCCATTTTCATAATCGTTTGCCTAATCGCAAATTTTAAGTAGATTGTAAAGTTCCATTGAGATTATTTGCTATCAGTCTGTGAAATGATTGGACTGAATTATCTTCGAGATATAAATTAGATAATGATATATTTTAGTATTAATTACTATTTCACAGCTATTGTTACCATTTGCTCTGTTGTAATTTAATCTTTTGTCGTTGAAATAAAGTGCAATGGGTTGACCATGAAAATGTTCTTACAATTTATAAATCACAAAATGAGGTGCAACGTTGTTCAATTAAAATTTATTACTTAAGCTCGTTTTGTTGTTTTGTGGGAAGAGCATCTTTAAAATGCATCGAGAAAGTAAATAGCGGAAGGCTTTGAGGCTTCGCACATACCATGGCTTCGAACATTTACCTATGGCGATATATTTTGAAAGCTAGTCTTCAGTCACATATTTCCCGAAAATATAGATCAGATTCATTCCTCTCGTTCAGTAATAACCTTCCCCACCTTCCCGATTTGAGAGCTCTCTCCGGTTGAAGTGTTTTCTGTACCGATTCGAAGGTATATCAGAGAAAATTTACCTAAAAACCCTTTGGAAGTTCGAAGGTTTAACTTTAAACTGACGAGTTTCACAAAAGTCACAGTAAAAAATTTTTGGCTGCTTTACCATGATTTTCATTGTAAATTTTATATTAAACATGTGTAGTAATACACATTTGTGTAATTTGTACACATTTTGTCTGAAAACTGTGTAATTTGTACACCTTTTATTTGAAAACTGTGTTATTTTACACGAAATATGTAAGAAAATATACAAAACTGTGTAATCATTCCCAATTGATTACACGGTTTACAATTACATAAAATTTAAATTACACATTTTCAGATTACACGTTTTGTTGACATACATAATTTGTGTAACTTTACATGAATAATCGTGGTAAAAAAGCAAACCAACGATTATCCTTGTAATTTTTTTTTACTGTGTGAGCAAGTTCATAAAAAGGACATTTTTTCAATGAAATCGCAATCCAAACGTTCTGCCATTCTGAAATTCCCCAAAACTACACAAAAATTCACTTTTTGCAGCAAGCATTTACACATTTTTGTTGACATTATTGATGATTGAATTGTCAAGAACAGCGAAATTAGAAAAGGAAGAACAATCAGCGCTAAAGCGGCGAGTACGTGAACTTGCACTTTAGGCTTCCTATAGATTTTCGAATAGGTTTGACTTGGCTTTGGAGTGGCTTTGTCTCTTCGAAAGGATATTACGGAACAGAGCTATTAAAGGAATATAGGAAAAATACGAAAAATATAAAGTGTTCGAAGCTACAGTGTGTGCGAAGCCTGAAAGCTCTCTCCTACATAGGAACATGGGAAAAAGAAAGTAAAACACTTAAATTGTGAAGAAAATTATTCATAAATTTGTAAAGGTACTGAAGAAACAACTCAATTTGATATGTATTTGTTTTCCGAAGTCACCTTTCATAGTCCCACTTTCTTGTGTGTCCGAGCTTCAACACTGGCTGACTTTTAGTAAAATACCCTATCCAACATAACTCATACATTGCCTATAATGTTTTTAATCAACAAACAGGTTAAGCTTAAATATACTTTTTTACGGATTATCAAAAACCAGAGACCGATATCTCTAACTGTTTAGCCTCTAAACCATGTACAAGGTGAGTCAATTTAACTGCAACTTTTGAAAGTGCAGTATTTTTTTTATTTGAAAATAAAATTATTGACGTAAACGAGAAAAGGTCAGAAAATACTAAACATTTGAGAATCTTTGGAATGGACAATAGCCCTGTGTTAATCAATGAACGGATCGTACGCTGCCCGAAGATCAGACTCCGGCATGTGAGCTCATTCAAGACGAAGGGTTGCCTTCAGCGGATTGACACTCTGATATTTTTAGTCATAGAATTGAGCAACAAAATGTCCTTTTTGGAGAATTCGAGAGAATTTGCATTCGCTGTTCGTGGGGGCTAACGTGCGCTCGAAATCAATAACGAAAGGTTGTTTTGTAGCCAATCTTCTTTTGACGCGCGATTTCTGTAATGGTTCCGAGGCTTATTGAAATCTCCGCTATTTCTAACAGATTTTTTTTTGTATACTCACGGCTTCAGGGCTTCTTCCAGGACAATTTCCCCATATTGATATGTATTTTAACCCCATAGTCCAAAAATACCAAAGGAAAGCGATAATTTGTCATCGCGGAAGTCCATACCATAAAGAATGATAACCCTTGATTTCCGGTGGACGTTCAAAGGTAGACACAACCGTTTTACTTGTTCACAGATTGCTCAATTGGATAATTTGGCCATCAGAGAAGCTGATCTTCGGCAATTGGCCTCTAACCCTTTAAGGACGATTGGAACACCGGTGTCCCAAAAAGAAAGTATTTTTTCCTGAATACCTGAAGTTACCTTTTTCTTATGTTTGTACGTAATTACAAAGTAGAAGGTTGGAGGAATCTAGGATATTTTTTGCAAGTCTCCAGCGATTTGCTATATCGTCAGTTGGATCAGCATTTGTCGTAACTTCCTTATCGTCTCATCAGCACTTCTTCTAACAAAATGGAAATACACACAATATACAAGAACTGCTGATGAGGTGATGAGGAAGTTACGACAATTGCTGATCCAACTGACGATATAGCAAATTTTTAAGCTTAAAGATGACGAATTTTTAAATTCCAATATTGAAAAATGATTTTAAATTTTTTTATACTTTCAATTTTTTTTAAGCAAAATCGTTTTGGAAACGGAAACTACAATACTCATACATAATATTTTTCATTAGACTGAAAATTATTATTCATTAGTATTGTCAGAAAAATTACTTAAATTTTTGGGCTATTTTTGTCCCTATCGTTCATAGAGGTAAAAAACCCATCGAATCAGAATCTGTTGGATTTTCCAAAGTCAGATGTTAGACGTTTCATTGATCTTGTTTATGGGTTGAATTTTTATTGTTGATTTTCGGTCTGTGAAAAGTGCCTCGTCGTTAAAGGGCTAACGGCCAAGCGAAGCAACTCATTCACCCAATCGAGCATAACTTTTTCTTGAACATCGATAAAATCTTATGCTTTTTGGAATTTTTAAGGCTTCATATAAAGTACCTTTGCAAATATTTGTCTCATGGTTATTTGCGATATGTGCGTCTCAGGGACCGTTTTTCTACAGCTATGACGCGGATTTCATTCAATTCGCTTCTTCACCTTAAGGACGATGGTTGACAATTATACAATTTTTTTGGACACCCATCATAGAGTTTTATAATGCTGGCAGTATCTCTGTATCGAGTTATATTTCCAAACTCGAAAGATTTAATCCCATTCGGGTTTTGAAGGGACCTAAAGATAACCATTGGAACCTTTCAGGTCAAATATAATGCAATTGCGCCATCATGTTTTAGTGCCATTACGGTTAAAAAAATCATAAAAAATTTTTATAAATACTTTTGTAAGCTTGTAACCAATAAAATGAACTAACTTTATGCAAAATTTGAACATGCTGTCCCGAACGGTTTCAAAATTATAGCGGTCTAAATTTAGTTGCAGTAAAATTTCAAGCATAGTACGAAGTCTCTTGCCTCAGCTTTAGCTATGCATCGTTTTTCTAATTAAAAGAGAAGTACTTTATCTCAATTGACTCTCATTTAGTCCGCTGGTGGATTTGATGAGTCGCGGATAGACAAGGTGAAGGTGGATTCTCAAAAATGGATAAAAAGTTTTTCCTACTATTGGTAGTATTTTCCACACTCTGTGTCCTCTGTCCTGCCCATCCGACAGTGATCACCAAAGGATCATCCCAAAATGACGATCTTCAGTACAGATTGCCAAGAACATCCCGACCATTTCACTATGATTTGCACATGAAGATCGATGTGGATGAAATTGAGTTCTTTGGCTGGGAAACCATTCACATTGATGTACTGGAAGCAACTGACGAAATAGCAGTTAACTACAAGGATATGACGGTGACTGAGGAAACTGTGAGTCTTATGGATAGCAATAACAATCTTGTGCAGCTTCAATCATTTGACTACAACAACATCACGGAGATCTTAAGATTAAAATTCCCCCAATTGATCCCTGAAAAATATTATCTTTACCTGGAATTTAATAGCACGATAAGAAACGATCGAAAAGGGCTGTATATCAGCACTTATTTCAATGAAACTGGTGATAAAAGGTGCGTATCTGGCCTATATAACATAAATAATCTAACTTGGGGTTTCTTCTCTAAATGCCCGATAAAGACAATACTAAAAGCAACATAACAATTCAATACCATTATTTATGTTTTATTTTATTTTACAGAAATATCGCCACAACATTTATGGCCCCTAATTATGCGAGGTAAAACAATAATTTAAAATTAATAAACAAAATTAATGGTTTCTTCCTAAAAATTCTTTAAAGAAAATTATACACGGAAACTCCCAATTATCTCTTAACAGAATGGCATTTCCCTGTTACGACGAACCAGAATATAAAGCAACTTATTCAATCCGCATAAGTCACAGAGATAATTACTTTGCAATCTCCAACATGCCAGCTCTTCGAGTCGAACCAGAAGGGTAATTGCAACTGTAATTTTTTAATTTCAATTTTCTGTAGATGCTTTTTTCTTCTAGAACAACTGATGGATGGTTGACTACAGTCTTCGACAAATCCTTAAAGACATCGACATATATTGTAGCATTTATAGTTTGCGATTTCGTTGGCAACAAAGATCCTGTGGCAAATTTTACGATTTTTTCACAACAGTCCGTTATTGGTGATACCGACTTTGCTCTTCAATATTCTCAAAATGTCCTAAAAGAACTAGAACTGTATCTAGATCGAAAGTTTCAATATCCCAAAATGGATATAATCGCTATCGATGATTTCCTGATGGGAGCCATGGAGAACTGGGGCATTATAACGTATTTGTAAGTTCGAAAATAACTCTTCAGATCAGTAAGGTCATGACTCATGACATTCCAAAACCGTTCTACTTTCAGGAGTAGCCGAATCCTGGTCAACGACAGAACAGATGAGAAAGCCAAGCATCAAGTAGCTAAAACCATTGCTCATGAATTGGCTCATCAGTGGTTCGGCAACGAAGTTACCCACTTTTACTGGTCAGCCGTATGGCTTAAGGAAGGTTTAGCATCACTTTTCGAAGATAGTATCAGTGGAATAATTTTCCCAGATTGGAAAACTGAGGATAAATTCACACTAGATACTATGCTATCCGTTATGCAAGATGATGCTGGGAAAACCGGTGTTAGACAAATGTTTATGGAAGTTGAGACCGTTGAGGAGATCCGAAATATTTACGACTTCGTTACGTATAAAAAAGCTGCATCAGTTATGAGAACTATGGCCAATATTTTGACCGGACCCGTTTTCAAAGCAGGACTAAAGAAGTACATCAATGATTTCAGCTTCGATGTTGCCGCTCCCGATGACCTATCCGGAAGTTGGCAATGGGCAATTGATCAAAACGTTCCAGGATCGCTTCCTCCGATAAAAGAAGTCTTTGATACGTGGATAAACAACCCCGGGTTCCCATTTATTATAGTCACAAGAAACTATGACAGCTCACGAGTTTCAGTTAGGCAACAACGTTTTATGGCAACTTTGGACTTTACCAAAGTACCCGAAACACGTTACTACATACCTTTGAACTACGCTTCTCCGTCGAAGAACTCTGATTTTGCGGATACATCTGTCGATCATTTTCTTAAACATACTGACAACTCGGTTGAATTTCCAGTTCAGGCCCAAGCCAATGACTGGGTAATTTTTAATTCAAAATCCACAATGTACTATCGAGTGAATTACGACCATAGGAATTGGGAATTAATCATCGAAGCCCTTACTACGAATCACAACACTATTGATCCTTCCAACAGAGCTCAGCTGATTGATGACTCCTTTAACTTAGCACGCTACGGATATCTTCCATATAAATTTCCTTTCGACCTAATGAAGAACTACTTCAAGAACGAACGGTACTACTATGCTGCAGCTTCTGGTATTCGTAACCTAGAATATTTAAAGAGAAACGTACGAAGTATCGGAACGGAAAGGTTCTCAACCTTCATCCTAGATCTGTTAACTCCGGTATACAATGAAATCGGGCTTGAAGAACTACCCACTGATGATCATTTGCAAAAGATGTTACGAACTGATGTCCTACTACTTGTTTGTAGGACTCCAAAATCACCTTGCATCCAAGATGCTTACAATTACTTGAAAGAGAATTTGCAAAATGACATTTCTACCAATGTCCGACGAGCAATATACCGTGGAGCCATTCAATACGATTGCCGGGAATATGAAGAAAATTGCCAGACCGATTTCCCAGGATTCAAAATCCTAACGGACAAATTAAGTAGACTTACAAGGTCAGAAGCTAGTCGCAGAAGAAACTCATTGGAAATTGGGGATATTTTTTCTGCCTTTGGTTGTGTTACAGACAGTAGCTTAATAAACGAGATCCTTAGTATGACTATTCAAGGATATCCTTTCGTTGAATTTGAAAATTCTTACTACAACACAATCTTAAACAATTTACTGTACTCCGAAGAAAAGATAATAAAACACGTTCTTGAATTTCTGAGGGACAACTTGCAGACTCTCCAGGATCGCTTGGATAGTTTTTCTGGCATTTTTGCAAATATCGGATATGTAGGTGTAACAGAAGAACACAAATCACTGGTAAGGCTCTGATTTTCAAACTCCCAAAAAATCAATAATTTTATTTATCTTTTCTCTCAGATACTAGAAATAATTGAGAGGTACATGGCTCAAGCTGAGGATCCAATTTCCGAGAGTATGCAGAAAACAATCGATACAGCTCTCGACGATATCGAGGAAAACCTAGCTTGGAATACTAAGCTTTCTGGTGAAGTTCTCGAATGGTTAACCGAAAATACAAGTGGGTCAGGAACGATTTACATGGTAAACTTCCTACTTTGTATCAGCGCCTTGTCTCTTTATTTCTTGAATTAATACCTTTCCAATATAGCTGAAATTTATATCAAATTATCCTAAATAAATTAACGAGTACAATAGTATCTTGGTTTATAGGTAACGAATAGGGATTCGCCCTTAAGACATAATGTCAGAAGGGTTAAATATTTGTTTATGTTTTCTTGAGGATTTACCTCTAAATTTCCTATATGGTGCCTCAACTTTAATCATTTTCTTCGCCACATCCACCTGAGGGGGGAATAATCTCTGATGTAATTTTGTCAAAGAACAGTCCAAACCTCATCCTACTCTCCAATTGAGTTCTAATACATGGGACATGGGTATAATTCATGTGTATTCTAAGACAAAGATTGTTATCACTCAATCAATCTTGGTAGCAATATGCGTACCCAAGTAGCCCACAGATATTTAACTGTTGGAAAATCTTTTAATAACCTCGTTGAATGTGTAACTAATTTTGAAAACGTTATCCGAAAGTTTAAAAATTGGTTATCAAGACGTTGTCTAGCATTGAACTCTTTGCAAAAAAAACTAGGACATAATGGAGTAATTTGAAGGAAAATCACGAGAACGTACAGAGAAATCCGAAAAAGTTAAAATAACATTCCAGAAATGTTAATTTTACCCTGCATTATTGATCCGAAATCGGTGTAAATATTACCTTTTTTAGGTGTATTAGGGGTTAAATTAACCCTTTTAATGTTAATTTTACCCTTAAAAAGGTGTAAAATTAACATTAAAAAATGTTGATATATTTTTACACCTAAAAAGTGTTAAAGTTACGTGGAAGAAAAGTTAATCGCACCCCCTTTTTTTCTCAGTGTATGTGTCCCATACTACTTCTTTGAGGAAATTTTTTCGTTCATATGAAACAGTAAGGAAGCCTGCATGTTCAGAATGATTCTGTTCAAAATTGCCACATTCTACCCTATTCATGAATAATTTTAAGATAACCCGCCACTAAGTTTCCGATTTGAATAATCAGAACGCAAGTTACGTAGAGGGAGTCGTATTTAGACGTAGTCCTATCCATTTACCGGGGAAGCCAAACAGTGAGAGATGCCACCGTGAAGTTTTAGAGACAGCCTCTCATAAGTCTAACCCAAACTGATATCATCATCATGACCTACCTTACTCATATCCTAATCATCTTTTTTATCGTCTATAAAGTTCATGATTCCGGTATTGTATACCGAAACAACTCCGAAGATAGTTTCTCATCTTAATTTTTCTTCAAAACTTAAAAAAAAACTATTTCTTCGTATTCTTACATTTTATGCAAACTTTTAAATTAGTTTTAAACAAATATGAAAACAGTGTCAAATTTCGGGCATAAGCTAACTAACTTCTAACTAACTTAGATAACTTCTAACTTCGAAATGTAATATTTTTAAATTAAAACTTTAAACAATAATTGTTATTTTTTAAACCTTTAAAAGTAGTTAATCTTATTTCTTTTCACTAAAATTATTCTTAAAAAAATTAAGTTTGAATAAACTTAGGATAGATGTGACTGCGGCAAAAAGTCACAAAACGGATATTTTAGTTTTTTTTTCAAGCAACCCGAACGCCCCACAAACTTCTAAGTAGCTCAGTTTTATAAGAAATTTACCACTCTATAAATGTAAGAAAGTAATTTTCCACATTTTTGTACGGAAGTACATTTATCGAGCCGTTTTTTAAAAGGTAATTTGAATTGAATTGAATTTTATTGTCATCTCTGTTTCCTTTCCCACCCCCCATACGGCCATCGCCGTCTTAGCGTCAATTCCATCCTCCGGGATGAAAACGATGGAATATCCCTTCATTGCCCAAGAAGCAAAATAGCTGCCTTATAGAACCAAGTATTAAACAAGTCTTTTAGTGCACTTTTAAAGGACTTAAAGTGCGAATTTTCTGTTGAAATTCCTATAGAAGCTCTGAAGATCCTTAAGAGTGCGCCACTTTACTTATAGTAATCTCAGTGATGGAACCAAGAGCATTATAAGTAAATAAAAAGATTTTTTGTTCTATAGTGCCTTACTTAAGGAATTCTACAAAACTATATTAAGAAAAAATTGTTTCTTGGGTGGGTGTATATTTCGGGACCGTACGTATGCACGTAGGTGAATTATATGGGAAAATGGGTATGCTCACATAGAGAAGTTTGAAAACCTAGCCACTAAGGCTGTTTGGTTTCCTATCTGACTAAAATTGATAACTAAATATATAAAGTTTTCACTTAGTTTGTGACCATTCTCAAAAATGCTGGGGCAAATAGTACCAGGAAAGAGGTATTATCACATTTTGGTTGGCTTTATTTTGGGCTTCCGTAAATTTAAAAAAAAAATACCGAGATGTCATATTTTCATAAGAAATTTATTACTCAACACCTTTATAAAACATCGTTTTTTTTTATCTGAACGATAAAAGCGCCTTTAAAGCTATATTTTAGAAAAAAAAACACACACACAAGAGACTGTAAATCGTCTGACCAATGTAAACAATAAGCGGCGAAACATGGCATTGGCGTTTTTTTTCGCCGTGAGACATCAGAAATTGCTTCGATTTTTGTTACTTTTTACCCCAAGTGGTCGTTTTTAATAAAAAGATTTCTGGACAAAAGAATCTTTGCAAAATTACAAAATAAATAGTGGCTTCGTATTCAAAGAATCAAAATCATTTAGGAAATATTCAGCATTACATCAATTTAAAAAAAAAAATGTAAGTACACTGAGAGAAATCAGAAAAAGTTGACATAACATTCCGGAAATGTTAATTTCACCCTGCATTATTGATCCGAAATCGGTGTAAATATTACTCTTTTTAGATGTAGTAGGGGTTAAATTAACCTTTTTGCATGTTAATTTTATCCTTAAAAAGGTGTAAAATTAACATTAAAATATGTTGATATATTTTTACACCTAAAAAGTGTTAAAGTTATGAGGAAAAAAAGTTAATCGCACCCTCTTTTTTTTCTCAGTGTAATAATTGATATCTTCTGCAAGGAAAATATATCAAAAGCAGGGTCAAAAATTTCGATATTTCTTATTCTATAAATTCCTTGTGCGAATTCTAAAGAACTTACGACATTGAAGAAGATCTATTGAGGCTATCTATCTATCTAATGGAAGATATCGAATTTTGAAATTCTCGATTTGTGACTTTTTGCCCCAATCTCCGCTACTGCTCTGTTTGCTCTATTGGACACCAAATTACTCAAAATTCCCTGCTCTTCCGTAGAGGCCACGGTTTTCTGTTTCAGTGATTCTGTATGTCCTCTAGGATTAAAAAAAAAACTGAAAATTAATTGAATTAAAATCAAAAGAGATGTCCGGTATTGCAAGCTGTCCGAAATTTAGCACAGTTCCCATAACCGGAAAAATAAGTAGCGAATAGTACTTTAACCCATTCAGTCAATGTACCAGAAATACTTCAGATAGAATGTTCATATTTTGGGATTCGTTTCCTACAGATTAATAGTTGAATTTTTTGAAAAGAAAAGAATTTTATCTATTATGGGGTTTCGGGGAACCCCTGTCAAATACACATCTTAACGGTCACTGAATTTAAATTCTTTGCATTAATTCAGTACAAACTCGATTGATTTAGATAGATTAACAATCCAAGAAAACAAATTGGCAACTACAATTGAAATTACGAAAGAGGAAAGATGCCAATTTTAACAAATCCGACGAGATGTCGTTTTTTCCGTCCGCCATTTTTAGCCAAATTATTGCATAACTTTCCGCAAAGCGAGAAAAGAGCAACAAAATATATTTTCATCTCTGCCGGACTATTTTTCTCAAGTAATTGAAGAACTAGAGTTACTAAAAATCCATTCCCGACAGCAATTCGGATAAAAATGGCTCAGGAATAAATCATCTAAAATCACTCAATTTGCGTAAGATGTATAATACCATGGTAAGGAATGGGTTAATAGTTAACATCAAGATTCTCAGGCATTCTACAAAGCCCTATCGACCCCTACAAGGAGAAAAACATTGCACTTTCCTGTCTTTCATTTACCAGGAAATTGTTATAACTTCTATTGATGCCTTAAAAGCATATTTTCAAGGCAAGATGAAAGAATCCACTCTGAAAATTCATCACATTCATAGGTAGAATAAAAACAAGACCATGTAGCAATGTAATACCATAAAAGGTCCATCTCATACCCTTATTTACTCCCCCTAAAAACATCTGTGTCGTCTCAGGTGCACAACAGTCTGGAATTTCTGCAGAATAAGTGGACTTCTCTAGTGTCCTCGTCTATGAATGTTGCCCAAATTAAATGGAATTAAATAAATATTCTTGGAAAAAAAAGAGAATGTATAACGTCGGAGAAAAATATCAAACTTCAGCTTATTAAAAGAGCAATGGGTAGTCGATGTTTCCCTTTTGTTAGCTAGAATTTCATGCTGCTTTCCCAATTTACCTTTGCTCCTCAATTGGGATGAATGGTAAAGAGTTTTCCGATTTGAGAAGCGTTTTTTTTTTGCAACTTTTTCTTTATTGCCAACATCTTTTACTTTGTTGAGAATCAGGCTTGTGGTAATTGAAAAGTTTCCGGGGAGAAAATAGTTTGTTGGGGACTTGATTGTTAGAATTGATTGAATCGCTTGTTATGAATTGAAAGCAATCAAACATAACAATAATGACGCCGACAGCAAATAAATGTATCAAATGCAAGTTATCGAATCATGGAGTCTCCCATGATTGTCGTTTCTGAGAATCCAAAAGCCCTAATGTTGATGGATGGACGATGACGAGCAGCCAGGGGATTCCCAAGAGACATTAGAATAGAAATCACCGTGAGCACTTTTTCCCTTATTCGAGCCAAAGCTATCGTGTTTCATTTGAGATTGACGAGTGGGTGGAAAAATTCCCAAGACAATTTCCACCCAGAGATTTACCTTCCTTGATTTAGATTGCGAACGTGAATGAAATTTCATTGGGGGAGCCAAGAGAATGGATAATTGCAAATTATGACCATTTGATGATGTATCAAATTTGCCAGGCGAAAAATGTTGCTTCATTATGCTTGTGTTAACGAGCATCGTTTTGCCCAATTTTATTGCAATGCCAGGAAAAAATTCACGTCATTCATTTCCATATTCACGCTAAAGAAGACAGCTGAAACTTTTAATTTACACAAAAAGGGCAATATTTGAGGGGAGTTAGGGGAGTTCTTCTTGTGAGCAAAGTCCCAGTACTTACTGCACAAGTTAAATTATATGATATCACAGAGAGTGTTGAGTTTTTATGAAGAACAACAACAATGTTTTGATGTAAAACCCACCAATTTTACCATTTATACTTGTGGAATTTTACAGAGCTATATTCTCCTTCGTGAATCTCATCTCTGACAAGGAGATACTCTGAAGACTGAATGATCGACACTCTGAGGCATTGAAAACACCATCGGGTCATATAAGAATAATCTAATAAAAATTCACTGATTTTATAAAAGAGCATCCACTTCTTTACGACATTTTCAGAAAAGTTCATCATTCTATATGTGTCCTTAAAAACTTACAGATTTTGAAATTTCAGGCATGTAATACCTACTAATG